>NW_026585987.1:5223497-5294211 GCF_907164565.1 Psammomys obesus
ACACACACACACACACACACACACACACACACACACACACACACACACAGAGGGATTGGAACACAGGCCAAGCTCAGGGAGAAGAAGGTTAGGAAAGGCTTCTAGGAGGTGATATCTGGATCACATGATTTTCTGTAGCAAGGACTCCAGCATTTCAGACAGCCTGAGATGTGCTTTCATTTTCAATCTGTAATATCTCTGAAAGTTGCATTCAACTTATAAGCAATGGAGACTTGGGATGGGTCTGGGGTCAGGTGGCTTCCCTAAAAAGGATGTGAATGACAGTTTTGAAACAATCTTGAGTAGCCTGTCACCCATTCATTAGAGTTATTTGAAAGGCAAACGTTACATATGCAGGTTTTAATTGACATGTTACATTTAGTTACTAAGATACTAACAATAATCATAATCATTGTTTATCAGACATGAAATTATGTGACAAGGTGGGAGAGGTTTATAGTAACAGAAATAGATTCAGGGACGTTATCAGATGAGCCAAGGCTGATGCTGCCAATTTCCTGCAAGATGCAAAATTGTCTCTACAAGTGTATGTATTGTGGTGTTAATAGACACCATAGTTTTCTCTCTTTGCTGGTGGTACATATTTAATGGTGCCTTAACTTAATAGACATATTTGGTCACAAGGAACAGAACCCCACTCACTTTAGCTTCAGCCCAAGACACTGGTGTTCTAGAGCAAAAAGAGAATGTCAGCACATAACTTCACTCAGTGACTTCACAGTCACTTGAAATACACCAAGCGTGGGAGCAGTTTCACATTTTAGAAACTGGCAAATTCTACAAATCAGGATTTTGTTTGCTTCTTAGGAACCGACTTTAAAGCGCACTACCGCCACAGGGGGATTCATTCTCTCATGGACATTTGCTAAGTTTGGAGCCAGGTAATGTACAGTTATGAAGATCAAAGCTACCTGCCAACACTGCTTTGCTCCCAGGCTTCCTGGAGCCACATTCTCTGCTTACATCCACACATCTCCACATTCTCCTTGCTGTGGAGCACCAGAGATGCCTCTTAGACAAGGGTTTTCTAGGACTGTGGCTACAGAAGGGTCTTGAATGAGGAATGGTGGAGACAGAAGAGAAAGAATGAACTTCTGAAATTGGCTCTTCCAAGAAAATGGCTGGGGTTAAAAAGTAAGATTAGGTGGGGTATTTCAAGCAGTGGTAACTTGCAAGTACAAGTCCCTGGTTGTTGCTGAAGGGATAAGTAAAAATGGAGGTGCAGAGATGAGGTCAAGGAAAGGAGCAAGGTGAGACATGGGGCCTTGTGCAACTGATTAAGGCCTGCAGTTTTTATTTTGCCCCTGCAGGATTAAAAAATCAGAAACATGAAATCTGGCAGACCTGTGGTCTAGAGGTCCCTCAGTAAGATGTACCCAAGGTAATCTGAAGCATGAATTTATGGATGAGCACTGAGTGACTCTTTCCAGGTCTTGAATGTGTCTCATATAATCCCAAAGAGGCAGTAACTAACACCTACCCTCCCATACCTCAAAGGGTAGTTAAGGAGGTGAATGATATTATCAACATGAAAACCCTTGTAGGACTGTAAGACATAGTTCCAAGATGAGAGAGTTACTCATCTGTAAAATGAGGGGTTAGCTTAGATGGCTATAATGTACATTTAGTTCTCAAATTCTACAACTCTGTTATTATCCTTATTATCTGACGATCATGCTAAAATTACAGGTTTTATGGAAGCACCCTCCCCTCATCTCACCAAAAAGACTTCATGCGAAGCCTTTTAGGCTGGGGATGCCACTTCCTGGGTGGCTGTTTCCAGAGTGACACCAATAACCAGAAAGTTATGCAGGGATGTGAACTGTTTTGATCTGAGTAAGAAAAGGAAATTGATTTATAAACCAAGAAGTTGAACTAAATCTCTTAAAAAGAAGAAAGGCTTTTTCCCCCTATGCATCACATGTAAATACGTAACCAGATCCCTCATTTGGTTAAGTGCTCTGGTTTTTTTAATGTTGCATATTTTGCTACAACCAAAGTACCAAATGATTTAACAGTGGTTTTAAAAAAAAAACCATAGATAAAACAGGGAGGTTTAGAATCATGAGGTTTGAACTTCTTTTTCTTTGTCATTCCTAAGTTGCCCTTGAACCTCAATGTTTCATGTCTGGTAACTTTTCTCATGTTTTACAAGCGGAAAATAAGTAAAATAAAACACTTTTCATGGAGGCAGCTCATCAAAAGTGGTATCATTCGTGACTAGTTATAGACTAGAGCCTTTGCTGATACAAAGGACTCTTTGTGTCAGACACTAGGCAGACAGCCTCGCTTGCATTTAGATCTCACAGAACTCCCAGTGAGATGCTCCTCTTGGTCCTAGGACAGAGATGGGAAACTGAGGCTCAGATCTACTAGTTGCTTGCTTAGGGCCTCACAGCCAGCAAGTGGTAGTGCTGGAATCCCAAATCACAGAGCTTGGCTCCACACTTCATCCTTGTTGTTGCTTTACAGCGGCTTATCTCTGGCCACTGAATATAATTTCCGAAAGACTGCTTTTCCAAAGCCAAAGATAACCCCTGTCACCTATATGAATGTAGAAGGATGTGGGAATAATTTCAGCTAAAACAGAAGCTCTGTGGTCTGAATTTGCAAAGAATGAGTGGTCAGAACAAGCCTTATCACCTATGTCAAGGTAGATGAAACTGGGGACAATTTTGCTGAAAGAAGTGGGCCAGATGGAGAGGATCACTTAGCAAGCATTTCCCCCATGTGCGGATTATAAATGAGAAAGGGAGGGGAAAGGAAAGAAGGGGAGAAAGGGGAAGGGCAGGGAGATGAATACAGGGAGGAAGGAGAGGAAGAAAATACAAAATGGGAGGGAGGTCTATTAGAGAGAAGGAAAAGGGTTTCCAGGAGGGGTGAGAAGGGAGAAGGTGGTAATGGAAGGAGGAACATAATCAAAATGTTTTATAGGCATAAATGAGTTGTCACAATGGCAGTCACTACTCTGTACAATTAACGGGTACTGTTGTGGTTTGAGTACTCTTAACCTTGTGTGTTTGGTTCCCACATGGCGGCTCTCCTCTAGAAAGCTGTAGAACCTTTAGGAAGTGGAGACTAGATGGAGAAAGTGAGTCACTGGGGGCAGGCCTTGGGATTTGACAGCCCAGTTCCATTTCTAATCCACCCTCTGCTACTTCACAGCTGTCTCTGCCACCGTAGTCTATATCTTTTCCTCCTTTTCTACTTGTTATTTATTATGTGTTAACACATGCTACAGCATACAGTTACATAGAGAACAGAAGTCAATGTTGTCTTCCTCAACCCTTCCCCATCTTATTCTTTGAGACAGTCTCCACTGTCCCTGGAGCTCACTTATTTGACTAGACTGACTAGGTTATAAGCCCTGAAGATCTATCCCTGAAGGTCTATCTCTTCAGCACTGGCATGAGTTGCATGCCCAGCTTTTATAAACTGAGGTCCTCATTCCCGCTTTAGCACCTAAGCATTCATATCCCTAGTCCAGATATCCAAAAAAAAATGAATGTACTTCCTGAAGTTGTTCTTGTCCGGTATTTTGTCAAAGCTTTGAGAAAAGTAATTGATACATTCAGTAATAAAAAGCAGAAACAATAAGTAAATAACCTCTGGCATTTGTAGCAGATACACACCATTCATGCTTTCTGGAAGGTACCACCTAAAACATCAAAGGCATCACATCTGTGGAAAGACTGAATCTCAAAAGCCCTTTGCCCCATAGCGAAATGGTAGGTTCCTCATCTCAATTAGTTCAGTGGGGACTTGAAAGAAGAAAGGAATTCTCTATCCCAAACCTGGCTCCTCCCTAGCAGTTGATCAAAGTCAAATAAGCAATTGCAGCTGTTTCTTCCTATATTTACAATGATAAAATTCATGGGAAGTAATATGGAAAAGATTCTCTCCACATTTCCGAGCAATGCTCTTCATTCCAACAACCTTTCCCCCCCTTCCAGATGCCTTTAAACAGACTTTTCAAAGACATGCAAGGAAAACCTTTTTAAAAGTGTCTTATATTTTTTCTTTTCTTTGGTTAACCATAAGTGTTAGTGAGGTACAAAAGCCCATGGGTGAGGAAGTCAGCAGATCAGTTCAGAAAAGCACTCTATTTCTAGGACATAATAAGCAGGCAGAGCAATCACGTGGTGCATTTATTGAGCAGTTACTAAATGCCTCCCTGTGTGGGCTAAAAATCCAAAGCAGTTCTATATTAACAGATGCCTGGGAACTAAACTTGGAAAAAAACAAAAAGCAAACAAGATTTTTAACTAAACTATGGTAAATAGCATTGCATAAGAGTATGAGAACATTAAATAGTGAATTCTAAAGCTCTGTTGCCATGCTCCAGTTTGGAGTGCTTTCCCCTGGCTGAGGAAAAATGGCCTCTCTTAAATCCTTTTATCCATTAGACGCAGTGGCCAGGCTCTCCTGCATTTCTCTAGGAGCTGAGAACACAAGAACTGGGCTCTCCCTTCCCCTGTGATTGTATAAGTGCCCTCACAGCCCTGCCTTCTCCATCACCTCCTGCCCCCCAGGAACTCAGACTGTGGAAAGGAGCCATTCACACTGACATATGAATTGGCCATCTATATATCAACTAAATTTTATTCAGACTATAAACATGACTGCTGCCATGTTACTGCACTATAAATCTGTTTCTTCCACTTGTGGGGAAAGACATTCAGATGGCATTAAAGAGATCTGAGTGGAGGAGGAAGGCCTAGAATTCCCTCAGTCCTGTCAATTGAAATGACCCTGAAAATCAAGTTTCAAAGTCAGCTATTTGAAGATCCCTTCCATGATATCAGTTTTAATGTGGGTTTTTTTCCCCAAAATACTTTCTGAATGTTCTTGTTTGTTTATGTATTCATTTATTATTTGTCTCCATACACTTTGCTCTTAGCACTGAGAGTAAATGACTTACTGAAACTTACCCTTACTGAAACTGTGTAACATGCTGGGGCTTTTAGGGTGACTTGGGTCGTGAGAACTTGGCCATCATGGGTGGGATTAGTGCTCAAGGACTAAGATGGCACCTTTCTGTGCTGCCCGTCTCTTCTGCCCTGTGAAGGCAGGGACTTGGAAGGAGAAGGCAGCTCCACCAGACAGTAAACCTTTGTGCCTTGATTCTGGACCTCCTAGACTCCAGAACCATGAGAACTACATGTCTGCTCTCTATAACTTACCCAGCCTAAGGTATTTCATTAAAACATCAAGAACAACCCACACTTGGTCATCTTTGAGTTTTCCTCCTTCCCCATAGTCTGACACACTAAAACATGAGAGGCTAACAGAGGATCACTGTTGAGGGGTCATACAAGTGCAAGAGAAAGTGAACAGATTCCTGTATTTGACAAATTGATACTGTTCCTCAAGACTGGTTGAAAAAGACTTGGGAACCTAGAAGAATCAGGCATTAGTCTCTATGTTCTAGTAGAGTGGCAGGCAAATTACGGGTCAGGTGTTTTGATGACTAAAGTGTTATTTAAACATAATCACACCCATTAGCTTCCTCTCTCTAGAGCCACTTCAGGCATCCAGTGACAGAGCCCAGTAATTCAGTAGCTGCAAACAAGCCCGCCTAGGCCACAATCTGAACACATTTATAATCTGAATCTTTTAGAAAAGAAAAAAAAAAAAAAATCTGTTGATGCCACAATGACGTTGATCTGAAACAGTTAAATGCCAGATTATGTGACTTGTTGAGGGTGACATTCAGTGCCTTTTCCTAAAAAAAAAAAAAAAAAAAAAAAAAAAAAGTTTACCTCCTAAATTAAAAGTGTCTTTCAAAAAATCAGTATAAATAAAAAATCTTTTACCTCAAACACACACCAAAAAAAAAAAAAAAAAAAAAGTAAATCTTAATGTCTTACTAGCCCTCTCTTAATGTCAGTTGAAGCGGAGGTGGTTGTTCTGCCGTCACATACATCACACATCTTGTTTTTGTCCCTCTGCCCACAAGGACTACCAGGAGCTCTTCAGATAATTGTAACTCGGAAACTCAAGGCCAACGAGGCTGGTTTCTACTTTATGCCACAGTTGCCCGAGGCGGGGGTAGGACCCTGAGCCTGAGGTGAAGCTCACACAAGGTTCTAAGCGTCTGCTTGTGGGTGAGTCCTGCAACTCCCTGTACGTCTCACCTCCCACAGCAAGACTCACTGTCATACCTCAGTTCGCCCGGGGATGGGCGTTCAATCCTCCCACAGAGGCAAGTACTGAATGTCTGTGGGAACGTTAAATACGTTGGTTAGGAGGGAGAAATACCAGATAACTAGCAGTGATGGCACACAAGCTGAGGCAGGAGAATCATGATATCCAGGTTGGCCTAGATGCAGAGGTAAGAGGATCTGTGTCAAAGAAGCAGGGTCTTGTGCTGGGGAGGTGGCTCAGTACAGCGATTGCCTGAAGACCTGACTTTGGATTCCAGGAACTAATAGAAAAAGCCAGATGCAGCACAGTAACCCTGGCCCCAGGGAGGCAGGCAGATTCTTGGGAGTTTCTGGTCAGCCAAGATAGCTAAATTCAAAAGCTCCAGGCTCAAAAGAGATCCTGTAGCAGATGATAAGCTGGAGAGAGACGGAGGAAGATAGCGGATATTGACCTCTGGTCACCACACTTTTGGGTATCCTGGTGGCGCGCACACACACCAAAATGTATAGACAATCCACCACTCACAGGCACACGCACAAATAAAAAGTACCACGTTGAAAATTAGTACCACAATTCTAATCCCTAGTAGAAGTGCATCCAAACACAGTGAAGCAAGAATGAAGGGAGCTCAGAGCACTCGGTGCTTCTTCCGAGGACCCAGGTGTTGGCATATTTTTTTTTTTTAAGATTTATTTATTATGCGTGCAATCTTCTGTCTGTATGTAAACCTGCACGCCAGAAGAGGGCACCAAATCCCATTACAGATGGTTGTGAGCTACCATGTGGTTGCTAGGAATTGAACTCAAGACCTCTAGAAGAGCAATCAGTGCTCTTAACTTTTAAAAACTCTTTTATTTCTGTTTTTTAAATATATTTTTCTCCCTACTACATCCCAATTTCTTCCAACACCCCAACACTAGGTAGGAGAGAGAAAGGGTTAGTGGGAGAGGGGGCACAGTTCTCTTAGCTGTTTCCTGCTGGTTAGGGTTGTTGGGTTTCTTGGAGCTGGTCCAATCCACATTTCAGGAAACTTCTTGTTTCACAACAGCAACTAGGAGCAGCAAGGGGGAAGTAGAAGCATTGTTCGTTTTTCCTTCACACTCTCTGGGCTCTGGCATTTATTCTCTCTCCAAGAGTCCTCAGATTTAAACATTCTGCAGCTGGCAAAGAGCTCCTCTCAGAGCCTGCATGAAGAAAATAGTCTGCTGCTATGGACCATCTGAATCAGTCCCACATCCCACACCTGGGACCAAAACAAAAACATGTTTCTATCCACAACACCCAGGTATGAATTCTAGTACCCACATGGCAGTTAACAACCAGCTGTAACTCAGAGGTTCCAACATTTCTCTTGGGCACTGCATGCATATGGCACAAAGACATTCATGCAGGCAAAATACATACATACATTAATTAAAGATAAGTTAATCCTTAAAAAAAAATGAAGGGACTCTTTCCTGAAGTATTTTGAGAATCTATGAGTTCCAAGTGCTGCTCAATTCTGTTTGTTTGGTTTTAAAGAAGGAAAGAACTGGAATTTGAGACTGGTTGGCTGTAATAGTCTATCAGACACATTACTAAGTTTAACTTTCAAACCTATTAATACCAAATAGTCTAGCAAATAATACCAAAGCAACACAAATAATATTGAGTTCAATAGAACTTCCCATAGCGCTCTTCATTTGCCTAGAGCGCTCAAGATCTCCCGGCCTCCTCCTGTGTCTGCCGGGAGGAGAGATGTTCTGCATTCCTTCACATAACTGCAGCATGCCTCTGTGCACAGCGCAGGAAATATTTGTCTCTTAAAGTTTCCCTATCAGGACTGCGGGAGGGCTGGCTTGCTCTTTCAACATCTTAACCAGCACACTTTGGGGAAGAAGCGCAGCTTCTAGAGCCAGAGAGTCAACTTTTGGGTCATGAGCACTGTAAAGCGCGGAGTCATAATACAGCCAGGGAAAATCCAACTCCTGCTTGTGGGGAATCCCGGGAAAGGATCCATGAGGAAGGAGTCATTTGGAAAGAAAGATGGGAGGTACTAGTTAATGGTTTCACTCCAGCCCGAGGCTGAGCTTAGTTATGTCCAGGCAGCCAGAGTGACTGGCCATTTCTGGAGCAATATAGCATGCGAGTTTACCACTGATTAAAGTACCTGGGTCTGCTTGAGCATGTGACACCATTTCCACAGATGGGGAATTCTAGATTTCCCTTTGTAGCCCAGGCTGGCTCAAGCTCATAATCTTGTCTCAGCCTCATGAGCATTTTTAATTGCTGGCACATATCATCACACCCAAGCAAAAAAAATGATCATGTAGTGCCTCCTTTCCCAGTTGGAACCTGTATATTAGTATTAGGCTTGGGAAAGTGATGTACAGAAGTGAGATTGTCTTAGTCAGCTAGGACAAACCAGAAACAAGTCCAAGATCAAGGTGCAACAGGAAGGGTTTCTTTTGAGGCCCAGCCACTTGGCTTTCAGACAGTTGCTATCTTGCCACCTCTGCACAGAGTCATCCTTCTGTGCCTCTCTGTCCTCATTTATTAAAATGAGCACTGGACTAGAATATGGCACACTCAAGCAGCCTTATTTTACCTTACCTCTTTAAAGTCCCTAACCTCCTTCCCCAAGTCACATTTTGAGGTGTCATGGTATAGAGCTTCAGCACAGAATTCAAGTTGGGGAAGTAGAATTCTATCCATAATATGAACTGCCCAATACATACTTAAGAAACTGAAACTCCTGATTCTGACTACAAATCAACAGTATTACATAGCACTGCCTTCTGGAAGTTCCTTGCCAATACTTTGAATATACATACATACATGCATGCAACTTTGATGTATTGTTAAAAAAAAGAAATAGAAAGAAAAAAAGGAGAGGAAGCAAGAAGAAGAGGCAAGCATATAATGTCATCTACCAGCTTTTACTTTCTAGAGACCCAACAAACACAAAGAATTTTAGTGGTGCTGTCAATGCCATACAATGGTGGTTCAGTACAGTCTATAATTTTTTTTTAATAGTGGAGAACTGTGTAGTGGGGACAAGTGTAAAGAATCTTCTGAAGAAGCCAAGATGCATAATAATATCATTCTATATTCTTCTGAAAATGTCTTTAATTTGTTCTTAACCATCGATGGTAGTTTAGCAGGGTATACAATTCTAGGGTAAATTATTTTCTCTCAGTACAACGAATTGTATCTTTAGGATCTAGATTCTCTTTTGTTGAAAAAACAAGTAGTTAATTATTCTTTACTGAGTGATGCCATCATTTTTTCTAGGTCTTTTAATTAAATCTATGACCTTAGTCTTTCAAATTTTCATCACATTAGAAATTCGCTTATTTTTGCTTGATTTCTCTACCAAGTTGAAAAATCATGTTCTTGCTAATTCTGAATATTTATGTTTGTCATCATCACATCGAACATTACCTTAATGTTCTTCTGTCTATTCTTCTAGAATTCCAGTTACATGAATTTTGAACATTTTTTTCCTTTCAAGCCATTTAGCTTCAATTTCATTGTTTCTATATTGTCATCTCTGCATAGAGCACTGTGCAACAATTCTGAAACACTTCTAATTTACTAAATGTTTTTGTGCTGTATGCTATAACAGAATTCCAGGCATGAGTAATTAGCATAGATTTTGGTCCTCACAGAGTTGGATGCTGGGAAGTCCACACTCAGGGTGATCAGCATCTGAAGAAGGCCTTCTTTGTTATGAGCTCAGATGTCAGAAGACAGAGGACCTGAAGGAGGAAACCTCTACCTGTCACCTGGCAGGAGAAGTAGGCTTCACTTCCGTATATTCTTTTCATTGCAACACTGTAGCCCATTCACAAGGATAGAGCCACCATAACCTATGTGCCTTCCATTATGCTTGAACATTGTTTCAGGACATGAAGTTTAGGTAATTTGTCCAGATATATTAATTCTCTCACTATTTATGATAAAGCTGCTTTAATCCACCCACGATGCTTTAAGTTTCAATTGCTAAATTCAGAATTTATGGAAATTAAGTTTAGTTCTTTTAAAAAGGCTTTTTTATTCTTGATGGTCTTTTGTTTATTTCTTAAGTTTTCCAGGTTGGCAGTTCACGAATATTTTAAGGATATTCATTTTGTAGTTTTTATTAATGGATGAAACTATGCCAAAATTCTAATTCTGCCCTCTACGGTTTCTGCTGACCCCAACTTAGGGTAGTTTGTTTCCTTATGAACTTACAATTTATGATGATTGTTTCTGTGAGATTCCTCTTAAAGATCAGAATCTGAAAAAAAAAAAATCTGGCTGAAGGAGTATCCTCTCACATGCTTTGAAGCATTCCGAATTAAATTCATTTTTTATAAAATATTTTTCTACCCAAGACTCAACAGACCACAGAAGTATTTGCACTAGATTCTCACAAGGTCAAGTTTTAAATTATAAACTCTCAGAAAATTCTTGGTTCTGTTTGTTTTTCATTCCTTTGACCACTACCCAAGAAACCCACATTTCTTTCTGGACTTTATTTTGGCAGAGGATGATTTTTTTTTTTTTCCTAACACAAATTTGTTTGAGGATGTGGATGTTTGATATCCTGGGTTTTCTCCTTTGCAGAGAATAAAGCTCCCAAGATCAGTAGATGCCCACAGGCTCTGCCTGCATTTCAGTGCTTGATGTCACTCTGGGTGCCACATTTTGGCCTTATGAATCTTACTTTAAGATTTGATGACAAAAAATTATTTGTAAATTTATAAAATTCCCTTTGTAAAAAAGGGGAAATCACATGAGTGTGATCACCTGTGAACAAAGTATTTTTTAGAATGTTATGTATTGTCTAGATGAGAGGAGGAGAGAATGTGATCTATCAGAGGAACAGTAAATGACTTAGGAGGACTCAGTGGGCTTATTGAAGATAAAAATGGCCCAGGACAAAGTCCACTGGACTGTCTGAGCAGACAATAGATTGTTAATGATTCTCTGTGGAGCCAAAATAAAGGATACTGGTGTAACACAGATCTGTCCAGAAGCGCTGGCAGGTTTCAGTGCTTTCTTCTATGGAACAAAATTTGAAAAAGGGACCAGAGGTTATTGTTTTCTTTCTTGGGGTCGGGGTACAGACTTTAAGAAGACAGGATACTTCAGAGGAAGCTCTCTCGCAACATGTAGTGCTCCCCACATTCCTTTAACGTGAAATAATCCACATTCCAGGAGGTCATAATTGGGGATGATGTTCCCCGGAACCCTTCATCTTACAGTAACAGATAAAGCCAGTATCCAGTCTTGGTCTTCTATTCATGGAAATCTAACTTTGAATGGTGTGTGCTACTCCAAAGTTGTAACTCTTCCTTTCCCTTCTTTCCTTTCGGTGGTGTGTTCACATGGTGCCTCTCACCCAACAAAAGATAAATGGTGAAGCTTTTCCCCACCCTCTTTCTTTTTAAAAGTTAATTCAAATTTTAATTAAAATTAATTTAATATTTGTTTTTGACAGTATCATAGGAAGCATAATCAAGGAAGCTTGATTATGCTCACCCCACTTCTCAGTTCCTACGATAGCCCCCAACACATGCCCCTCCCATTTTCATATCCTCCTTCTTAAAAAAAAAATGTATGTGTATGCTGTTTTGTCTGCATGCATCTATGTGCACCACAGGCATGTAGTGCCCGTGGAGGTCAAAAGGGGGCATTGAATCCCCTGGTTCTGAAGGTTAGAAGTTTGTGAACCAGCATGAGGGTGCTGGAAATTGAACACAAGTCTTCTGAAACAGCAACAAATGCTCTTAACTACAAAGCCATTTCTCCAGCCCTGCTTTTCCCCCCCAATAACCCACTGAGTCAGTCCAATTACTGCTACCTCCATGAGCATGGGAGTGGACCCAAACCAGGCCCAGTGGCTTTCTCTTCCTTCCTCATGCCTGCAGATCCAGGTCTAGAACTCCCAACTACGTCTCCAGCACCACATCTGCTTGCGTGCTGTCATGCTCCCCACCGTGATAATGGACTAAACCTCTGAAACTGTTAGTCGGCCCCAATTACATGCTTTCTTTTATAAGAGTTGCCATGGCAATGGTATCTCTGTGCAACAATAGAACACTGGCTAACACAGGCGCCAAAGATATGTGTTAACTAGAGAGCTGTGTGTCCATTTTGCAAGAGGTAAAGAAAATGCCTCCTTTTGGCAGAAGGGAACCAGCTTCACAAACTCCTGAGCAATGCTGGCTTTTATCTAACTACCAGAAACCCTCTATAGTCCATGTTTAGCTCACTTCTGGATATCTGGACGGCCTTTTGGAGTCTGGGGACCTGAAGTCATTTGGACCTGACAATTATTAGCCTGGGAGCTGTGTAGTGTGGTAGGTAGTTCTCAGTGCTGGCTACACTGAAGTATAAAGGCAGCTCAGGAATAGTTTGCTCACATTCTACAGTGCTATAAGATTTCAGCAGAATAATATGTTTACCTTTCAAGGGCATGACTGGCCAGGTAATACCTCTTGGGAAAGCCATAGAATGCTACATAAAGTCACTAGCTGCCTTCTCATGTCGGCTCTTTTTCATGGAGAAGTTTGACGTTTGGTTGTCCACCTCTGACAGTTTAACAGTCCTCAGATAAACTGAGCATAGGCACATTAATTCTGGGGGAAGGATGCGAGAGAAGCCACACAGAGGGCTTGGAGTGTAGATGCAGTATCCCAAGGAACAGCCCTGGTGGTGGGGAGCCCACCTCTGTCTGGGCCAGGTGTCAGACATCAGATGTTTTCTTTCCATGAAAGATGATTCCTAGGGCAAAAAGGAGGGTGCCAACAGAGGAACAGCATCCGCTGGTTATTTACTCACTAACAGATTTCCTCTATAAATGTAAACTTCTTGGGAAAGGGTAGCCTCTTTCAACAATTGCTGTGTCTGGAGAGGTCTGTAGGTTATGTGAATAATAATAAACCGGAAGAATTCCAAAGGCATACATTAGGATGAGGTATTCACCTCTCACACTCTATTGTCTTCATGCTATCTCTCCAAGTGGAATGGGGGTTCTGTAAGGACCAAAACTATCTTATTTCCTTGTTTAACTTTGTAACTTACGAATTATTGGATAAAGTTTCTTTGTAAGATCTTGCAAATCGTATCCTCTAAGTTACAGCCTGTGTGTTCTACTCTTTACGTTCCCCTAGCTGTTATGACCCTTAGAAGCTGCTCCATATTACTGCTAATAGTATTATTTTGCTTTTATTCTGTACCAGGCAGAGAACATGTGCTTCTTTTGCATTAACTGTTTACTGTCCAAAAGGTACAGTCTGAAACCAAGAAAGACTGAACATTTAATATAGCTTTTAAGTATAGATGCCACTTACTTAGTTTTAAATTTACTATCTGAGCACATCAGCTTTGTGTGCTTAAAAAATGTTTCTTTCTCACCTTTACTTAGTGTTTAAAAGTAAAGAGACTCTAAAGACCAGTTCCACCATGATTCTGACAACAGCTCTGGGCTGGAAAAGTACCCTCTTTAGGCCTCCTTCAGAGGACTCAGCTCATAAAATTTCTCCCAGGAAGCCTTCTAGTTTTTGATCAGTTTCCCTCTCTCTGAAACAAACATTCAGGAGAGAATGCCCAGACTCTGGGCAGGACACAGAATCTGGGTCAACAAGGGAGGACCAGGAAGAGGAGGAAGACATGGAATGTTCCCATAATTTATATTTGCTATTATGAGCATATTAAGTTGTAAGTAAGCAGAGAGCCCTCTCAAGACACACAGTTTAAATAAAAATGTTTAAACACACTTCCCAGAAGCCCACAGAGCAAATATGAGATCCACTTAGAACTCCTCCTCCCTTTCTCTGTCCCTGAGCTCTGTGTCTCTGGGTAAGAGGTTTCCCAGCCCTAGTGCCAACTTCTTTTGTTTTCTGCTTCTTTTTAAAGGGCCTCCAAAGTTTTCTTCCTTGTTACACAATTCAAAGTACCTACTTCCCTCTGGGCGACCAAGAGCTGCTTGGGTATCTTTCATCCCAGAACCTTCTTTGTCCCCATTTACTGCTTTACTATTATAAAGACAATTCATCTTCCTGCCTTTTGTGTTCTTGGGGTTCTAGGAATCTAGGAGACCCTTGCTTCCTGATTCCTTCCTTGTTGGCTTCCACTGGCTTTCTTTTCCCCAGCTTAGCTCTGTTGAAGGAACATTTGCTACAGACACCTCTGGCTCCTCCAGTTCCACCCTGCTTTCCAACCAGAGCATATTCACAGTCATCTTCATCCTCCGAAACTCAACCCAGAAGTCTCAAATGAGAAATTATAGGGGTCTTTTATGAGAAGCAAGGATGAATTTTATCTTAGAAGACTCCCTATCCTGAAATGTGAAAACCCTATCCAGGTGCACATTTGGATAGCTGGAGGAATTTGCACTAAGGAAAAGCAAACAAAGAGTGTGTGGAATTCTGTCGAATATTTTCACAGCGGTGCAGTCAAGCACCCTAAGCAATAACAGTCAGCCCTGTGTGTCCCTCTGCAGCAGAGAGATCAGTTTTGAAAACAACAAGCCATCCATTGCGTGAGGTTACTGAGGATGTGAGAGAGGATGGAAAAGTAAAAAAGTGACAATGTCAGAAGCCAAATGCCTACAGTGTTTGAAGACACATATTAGCAGATTAAAAAAAAAATCATCAGTAAAAACAGTATTCAGATTTACCACAGGTGAACTAACTAGATAGAGGAGGAATACAAACTAAAATAGCCGAACTAAGCAGAACCTGATGTACCTCAAGTGGAGAGTATGAGATTCTCAAAGCTCATGTTAAGCACCATAACAGAAAACAAAAGCAGAAGCAGCAGCCGGGCTTAGAATCCTTCTTTCTAGAGCAAAAACTTGGATCGTTTGGGAGGCCTGATGCAAGAGCCACTGTACCTTTGTTACTTGGTCTCGGTTTGAAAGGCTTAGAGTCAGAGACAGCTCAGCCCAGCCCAGCTGGGGTAGCTAACCCTACAGAGGGCTTAGTGACCTAAGCGAGAGAGTGAGATACTGATGTCACAACCCACATGAGACCATTTTAAACAGCATCCAAGGATATGGGCCTGAAACACTGTTGTGGAACGCTATCCCTCAGGCATAACTGACTGATATCAACTGTGTGTGTGTGTGTGTGTGTGTGTGTGTGTGTGTGTGTGTGTGTGTGGTACATATGTGAACGTATGGTTGTAGAGGTCAGGGCAAGATATTGGGTGTCCTTGTCTATCTATCAGTCTCTACTTCAGTGCCTTAGGATGGGGTCTCTCACTGAACTGGAAGCCCCCAAGTTTTTATGTGGGTCCTGGGGACTCGCTCACACACAGATCTTCCTGCATGAATTGTAATTGCTCTTAGTCACTGAGTCATCTCTCCAACCTCTTATTACCATTTTAATTAGAGCAACACACACGCACACAAACCTCACAAGATTAGACCTGTTGATGTTCAGACAGAGTGGAGTCGTTAGATCCTCACCACAGACCCCAGCTCCCCCTCCCTCCCGTGCCCTCCACCTCCTGTTGCCTGTGGTTCTGCCTCAGTTGCAAATGGGCCTTAGCAGGTGCGAGTGTCTAAATGGATGGTTATTGAAGGAGAATTTTGGAGAGATGAGGGTGCTTTGGGGTCATTCATGCTCCTATAAGCCCTATAGGTTCATTAGTTCATCAAGCTGGACTTGGATGTTGTGACTTTGGTCTGCACTGGTGTTTTATGCCGAGGCAGGCAAGGGTTCTTTACATGTCCCCAGGGAAACTTAACTCATTAGACACTCAGTGGTGAATTTGTTTTTTCATTTTCTTTTCTCTCAAAGGTGACTTTAAAGGGCTCCTGAGACTGTGACGTCTAGCAGAGGACACTCAAAAAGCCGTGCACAGTGGGCCTATAGACTCAAATGCCAAGGTACTGCTCCCGACTGTGAAGCTGGTGAGGGCTGATTGAGATGGTTTTAAACCCTTTAGAACATCTTCTTCCATAGCCTGAATGTGGGAATGCTTTCCGGCATTTCTGATGAGCACAGTAAAAGAACCAACTTGGCACCAGGATACCCATAAGGATTAGCTTAAACTGTTCTAAGAAACAAAAGGCCAAGGTCAAACTCTTCATGCCTTTGGTTGATTGTACCCAGGGTGATGCCAGCTGGAGCTTTATCCATAATCAGTTTTCTGCAGAACTGGAAAAAATCGAAGAGATTGATCATCACTTGTTAGTAGAGGTGGCCTGATGCCCAATAGAATAATGGCTAACAGGATCATTCTAGATTTGGGAAACCGTGTTTAATTGTTACCTCTGTCAGTTTCTAGTTCTGTGATTTGGGAAAAATTTCTGCATCTCTTTGAAAGCCAGTTTCTTACTTATAAACATAGGTTGACATACTGCTCAAGTTGGTCTGGGTATTAGGAGAAACAATACTTGGGAAATCCATGTTAGCTCTCATGCAGATAGGAGCGCACAGAGTTAAGGATGAAGGCTCTGAAGCCAGGCTGTCCTAAGCTGAATACCTACCACCTGATGACTTTGGGCAAATTACTCTTTCTGTGCCCTGGGTCCTTCTGATCCATCAATCTGACATAAGTATTAATTGACCTAACACGCCCACAAGCTTAAGATGTTGTCAGGTTTTGCCTTTGGTCCTCTATTCAGACCTGCCCAGAATTTGCAGCTTGCCCTTAACATTGAGAAATGCCACAGATTGGACACCGGAGTGTACGGTCACTGTAGCTGATGTATATATTACTTAGAAAAGAGCTTGATAAGTAGTGAGTGCTAAAGTGTAAACTGCAACCGTTAAGGCAGTGCAACCAAATAGAAATGTAGCGTAAGTTGAATAAAAATTTAATTTTCTCCTAACCATCCGTGTTGGTGTATGGGACTGGGAACTGAACCCAGGACACTGTACCTGCTCTAGGCGAGCAGTCTTCCACTTTAGCTAAACACCCAGCTCTAGCAACTACATTTTTTTAATAAAAAAAATAGGATGTTGACATAAAAAATACTAACATTTCTATTCACAATCAATATAAAAAAGAGTTGGATTTGTTTTCTTCCTACTAGTACATGACATTGGGTACATTTTGCATCTATAGCAGATCAGTAGACCTGTAGCATCTGTCACCACCAAACCAAACAGGACAGCACTGAGGAGCTGCACTCCCAGGTCCTGGTCAGAGTCATAAAGCTTCTCAGGTGTGTATTGCCAAGGGTGGGATGCTCAGCTCCCCACTGCCTTCTGCAAGCAGGGTACTAAGCCAGGGCTTTCTGTAGCCCCTGCCCTGAGCAGCCGTGCAGCGTAGCTGAGAAGCAAAGCAGAATGACCTACCTTTAGAAAGGCATCTGCTGGTTTTCTGATAAGTCTAAAACCCACAAAGCAATTAGTGTTTGAAACTGCTTTACCACCCCCGGACTTGGTACATTTTGCAATCTAAAGTTGCTTCACTAATGTTTTTCCTGTGTTAGTGGCTTCCTACTGGGAAATATAAAAAGAGTGTTTTCTTTCTATGAATGTTTGAGCGTGTGTGTAGTGGAGATTATTTCCTCCCAGCGTTCTGATTATGTAATTGTTTTCCAGAGCTCCACATTTTTTTCTCAATCTGGCGGCTTTTTACTAGACATATTGGGGGTGGGGATGGGTTTCAGATGCTGAGTCAGCTTCCCATCGCTGTAACAAAATACTAGAGATAATCAAACTATAAAAAGATAAGATTTAATTAATTAATTTGGACATTTGAGATGAGGTCTCATGTAGCCTGATGTGGCCTTGAATTCACCATGAAGATAAAGATGACTTTGTAGTCCTGATTCTCCTGCCAAGAGCTGAGATTATTGGCACGTGCTAGCACTCACTCCTGGCTGAAAGCCTCATTTTGGTTCACAGGTTTAGAGGCTGCAGTCCACGCTCCATTGACTGTGCTGCTTTTAGGCTTGTGGTAAAGCATTGCATGACAGCCTGTGCTCATGGTACAGCCAAGAACTTGCTTCATGGCCAGGAGCAAAGATAAAGAGGGAGCTACTAGGGTACCACAAAATCCTCTGTGAGGAACACATATCTTGGGACTAAAAAGTCCCTCAGCCTATACCTCCTAAAAGTTTCATCACCTTCCAGTAGCACTGTCCTGGGGATCAAGCCTTGGACACACACATGGGCATTTCAGATTCAAACTGTAGCACTGACCACATGCAAAATAAAATATGCCGGTACTTTGGTACTGGGGTGATATATATTTTCTTTGGCAGGGATGGGTAGTTTTCATTTATATTAATTATCTTTAAATGTTCCTAATCTGAGAGCCAATACTGATGAGAGATTGAGCAGGGAAGAAGGGCTGTATTAATATATTTAAACTGTGAAAACAAAAACTGAGTTTTACCAGTCAATGTAGTTCATTCATGGACACATACTAAGTGCTAGATGGCTACGCTCTTTGGAGTTTACAGAGATGTGGCAAGAAAATGATTAGAGAATATTTTAACCTGAAAACAACAAAGTAATTTTGCTTATAAAGGCTCTGCAAATTAAGGACAGGCTTGGGGGGGGGGGGGTCCAACTGAAGACTTTCTGAAAGGTCATGTAGTTCTTTTATTGATTAGGGAAGTGAGACCAGAAGAGGGTGAAACATTTGAGGCTCAAAGCAGAAGAAATGGACCTGGTCATCTGGTCTCCTTGCTTTCAGTGGTTGTTGTGTATATATATGCAGTATATGTTGTGCCACAGTTACCTTGCTGGGGAGAAAGGGATGTGGCCTGTTTATTCCATCAGTTGTTAGCAGACCTTAGACAGCAGAAGCTCATTTCATTCTCACTGCCCATTTACAGTCCGAGATGTATTCAAATATCCTGAGCTCAGTTAGCATTTCTAAAACTTCGGGGCCAAATGAACTTACAAAGCATGGAAAAGATGATACTTAACCAATTCCATGCAGGAGGGAGAATTTCATTGGTTGTCTAGGGCAGGTGAGGACTGGATAGAAAACACTGGGTGTCGGTTCTGAGTTTGAAAAGAGTGAATCTGCACATGGTTTGGGCACAGTCTTCGCTCTGCACATCAGACTTGCTGATGAGGGTTGGGTTAAACACTAATGAGCCTACGGGAGCCCGGCAGTGTGATAAAGGCTCTTTGCAGGTGACTGGGAAAGATTAGCAGAAGGGAGGACTCGGGTGAAGAGAAGGCTGGTTGGACATTTGTTTAATAGTTTAACTACTTCAGCTTGTCATCAGTTCCTAAACAATACGCACACACTGACATTTCCACGCTACCATGCTCCCAGCTGCCTTTGATTTAACACAAAGCAGAGGTTGAGAACTCCACGGGTGGTTATGCTCAGCACTGCAGGTTCAGTAAAGGGTACTTAAAGATTCTGTGATAACTGATTAAATGAACCAAGATGAAAACCTGGGTAGTAGAAACTGCCAGCATTAGGCAAAGTGCTTGTCAGTTATGTTTCTTTTCGTGTGGTTTTAGTTCTACATCACACGTATAAGAGTCCACATCTTTCTTTGAAGTGGCTCCCCGCCCTCCCCCCCGGGGGGGGGGGAGTACTATCTGTTTGATGCTTGGTGTGAGGAAGCAAAGACTATTGAGCTAACGATGAGGCTTTTGTTTTCGAGTTGGCAAGTTTACTCGTGAAAGCTAAGGCAGGGTGTTGTCTTGGGGCAAAGATCTGTGTAAGGGGTGGGTAGAAAACACAGGGTCTGATGTCTACACACAGCCAGGATTACTATACACTGCTGTCAGAGTGGATCTCAGCTCTGCTGGAAATGGCTGGTGTTAGCCTCCCAACGTCAGTAGTAGATCCTAGCAAAGCCAGGTACTCCAGTTAACTTACTCTGGAAAGCCTTCTCTCTGTGTGAAAAGACGCAGGAGTCCCATGGAGCTTTGGTGAGACGAACTTTTTGCGACCTAGCTGGCCACTGGGACTAAAATGCGCGGGAAAGCCTGCTTAAATTAGAGGAATGAGCGGAGAGGTCTGAGATCCTCAGAATGAACGCAGGAGTAAATTCGGTTCCGAGGTCCGGCCTGGGGCAAGCGGAGGGAAGCTTCAGGGGGATCTGAGGACTTCCAACTCAGACACTCAGCTGAGGGCGCTCCTGCTCCTATCTGGCCTGTCAGTCCAGGCTCGCGGATACTTCTCCCAACTCCTGAGAAGCGGAAAACCAAGCTTTGTGTTGCTACCTGAGGAGTGTTAGAAACAGTCGCTTTAACCAACTGGTTCAGCCCAGAAAACGTGAGTACGTTCTGGTTTACTTTCTGTTCAATTACTGAGGAAACGGAACCAATTCGATTCTGGTTCGGAGGAGCTTGGGTCAGCGACTCTTGGCTTCTGCTCCGGACTTGCTTTGCCCAAGACTTGTGGATAACTTGGGATATTGACCAGAAACGAGTACGTTTCGTCCCCTCCTCCTACCCCGGCGGTGGGGCCGGCACACCGTTGTTCTCACTAACTTTGAGGCGCGAGACAGACCCACGCAGGAGGATCTGTCCCACGACCCAGCAGAAAACCAAAAGTGAGCGTGGACGCGCTGGACACAGCGGGCGGGGCGTGGGCGGGCCGAGAGCACCTCCCGGCAGGTCCCGGGAGCAGCACCGGGGCCAGGTCACCTGACTCCGGGAATTTGGGGCCGCACAGGGTGGGAGTGGCTAGCACCTCCCTCCCCGAGCCCACGGGACCCAGGTCGGGGGCCGGCGGCCACGTGGTGGTGCTGCGACTGCCCCCGCCCTAACGGCGGAGCCCGGGAGCCGAGCGCCCACTGACCCGGCGTCGGGAGGAGGAGGGACCCAGCGCAGGAAGCCGAGCAGGAAGCGAGCCCGGCGGCCGCGCTTTCCTGGGGAAGCGCCGGGCGGGACAGCCAGCGGGGCCGGGAGCCGAGGCTGCCGCTTGGATGGGGTGAGTGGCGGCGCCGAGGAGGCAGGCCGGGGTGCGGGTCTGGACTTGGTCCCCTTCTTTGTGTCTGGGGCTGCTGAGAGCCCCGGGAGCGGGGCGGGAGTTACGGTCTGGGCACACGGCTTTGGCCGCCCGCAGCCCGCGGAAGACAGTTTGCAGGGGAAGAGGGAACCGGGAGGATGGTGGGGGTCTGGCGGAAAGAGAGGACCGACCAAGTTAGGGAAGGGGGCTCGCCTCCTCCGGCGGTCTGGCGCGGGGCGTCCGCGGAGGGAGCGCGGCTGGCAATGAATGACCGGACCCGGGAGGACGGTGTGGCCGAGCCCCCGGGGCAGCCCGTCCCAGCTGCCTGCCCTGCCCGGCGTCCTGCTCCCCTTTGCCAGCTCTCGGACTCGACCCGCCTCTTGGCTGAACTTGGAAAAGCCGGAGACCGAGGTGCGAGCGGGAGACGCCGGGTGGCTCTGGCGACCCACAGCCCGCTATTGTTCCTTGAAGGACTCAAGGGAGCGGGTGAGCTGGCGGGAGGACGCGGGCCAGACCATCCCGGGCCTGCCACGGCCCCCTACCCCCATCCTCCGTGTCATTTCCCCCTCGCCGTAGCTCCCAGGGGGGCGGGAAGGAGGATGCTGGAGTTGGGGCACACTCCAGGCAGACCGGCCGCTATCCTTCGCGACCCGTCTAGCAGGGCGGGCATCCTTCTTTCAACTCATCAGTGCTGGCTTGGGCCAGTTTGTGTCCGCGATTTAGGTACTGCAGTTTAGAGCAGTTTTTCTGTTTGGATTTCGAATCTCGTGTTTTGGGGTGGGAGGTGGGTGGGTTAAGGCAACAGATTGGGGGGTGGGGTGGGATTAAAGAAGATGGAGCCCACTGTGACTTAAGAGGCGGGGGTGACCTCACAGAGGCCTGGGCTTTATATAAAGCCAGGCTTTCTTTTCCAAGAAGTCCAGTTCAGTGCAACTTACTCGCAGTTACCGAGTGTACAGATGCACCGACCTGCCGCTTCCCGTCACTCTGGGCTCACAGGTGATTTGAGTGCGATCCTTTTTAGGAAGAATAGTCGGAGCTGCCTGGGACCAGGAGACTCTGCTCATTGTCTGGGGTGTGAGATCTCAAGGATGTAAAGGCTGGCCTATGGAGGAACTTATTTTAATGTCAGTTAGTAGGATATAGTTAGCTCTTTTAGCGCTAACTTCTGTCTCCAATGGGTTTGAACATACTTGGAAAAAAACCCAGGGAGTTTGGACTTTGCTTTGTCCCAAGAGTGCTGGATCCTTGTTTACACGTATGACAGCAATTGTTTTGTTTTTGACCGGTGGGTTTAATTTTATCTTTTGTTATTGATAACATACTCTCGGGGTCTTTTCTTCCTTAGGCTTGTAAGGCAGCCAATTTTATCAGAAGATATCCAATTCTTGTTGAATACGGACTGGGAGAGACATCCTGTGCTGGGCTGTCAGTTTCAGCTCCAGTCTCAGAGATGCTTCATTAATGAGTTTATTGGTGTTTACATCCTTAGATTTGTTTTTATGACTTTAAAGGGCAGTGCAGGCGTTCATAGCACAGTTGAAAGGTCTTTGTACTGTTATTGTGAAGTTGTTTAAGAATGTATGCCCCAGTCACAGGGAATTCAGTGAGAAAGTAATGTAGTGGCCATACACATTTACTGTCCCTAGACTACCACTTCCTAAAGTATGTCAGTGGGAGGTGCAAAGGCCATCTCCCTTGTTTTTATTTGCTATGTATGTGTGTGTGTGTGTGTAAGAGGGGGAGAGTATGTATGTATGTATGTATGTATGTATGTATGTATGTATGCTTTCATGTGGGCATCACAACGTGCTTGTGGAGGTCTGAGGACAAGTTGCCAAGTCAGTTCTCTCCTGTTAAGTGGGTTTGGGGAACTGAACTCAGGCGGTCTGGCTTGGTAGAAAGCACCTTTACCTGCTGGGCAAGCCGGGCCCATTGCTTGTTTTCAATGTCACTGGCTGTCAAACTCAGGGCCTGTCAATATGCCAATGGGCTCTACCACAATGTTAGCCCCAACCCGACTGCCACCTATCTCAGTAGGTAAAGAAACTGAAATTTGGGATTAAAGACCTTGGAGTTAACAGGATGCAGTGAATTCTTGTCTTCCCTTCTCTTCCTTTCCTACCCCCCCCCCAGTCTTCCAAAATATAAACCCATGTGAAATATTTCAAAGGTAAATAAAAATTGAGCATAGTTAGGCATTCATCTTTCCACTACATTGGTTTAAGAGTTGCTAATGAATCCATCCTTCAAATTCCCTCCCTCAGATAAAAGTAAATTATAACAAATACTTTGTCTTTTCTTCTCTGCTTCTAGTCTCAAGTAAGAATGAATGTCCAGTTAGTATGTACGTGGTTTCCAAACATGTTTGATCTTTCTGTGTATTTGTAAAAATGCATGAGCATTTATGTACACAGTTTTATATTGATGGCATAATTCTCTATACAAATAACTTGCTTCTTTAATAATTTTTTTGAGGTCCATCTAGGTCTTTACTCTCATTGCTTGGCTTCTACAAGTATATGTGAACAATACAGTGTGCCCATCCCCTCGTCAAGTGAAAACTGGTTTCCAGGACTTCATGGGTAAAGGCACCCCTGTTTATTTACTTATTTTTTGTTTGTTTGTTTAGATTGTAGAGTGCTGTCCTGTAGCAGTTCACATCCCGAGACAAGTTTCTTTGTTCACAGATTCTCCCTTCAGCTAGTTTCTGAGACAGTGAGCCCTTGGAGGCCACATCGATTCATTCATTTCTCAGTGAATATTTAGGTACTGTCTCAGCCATCTGTCAGCTGAAAAAGTGAACAGTGATCTCCTTTAAATTCAGACATTTAGATTAAGTTAGTTGGCTGGATTGTTTTGTTTGGGTTTTCTTTTCTTTTTAAAATAAGAACAGTTCTTCATGATAGCACTGAGTTTTAGGATATTTGTGTTGGTTGTGTGATGTGGGATTACTCACTCAGTGTCCTCTTGCTCATTTCATTTGTAGGCCTAAGGGTTTAATTAATACAGCCATAGAAGCAGGATGCTGCTCTATGACAATGTGGTTGTGTTAATGATATAACTTGTCCTTAATGGTACCCAATTCCTCAAAGAAGAGCTAGGCATTTCAACACATTTCAGCACATCTTATTCCTTCAGACTCTGAAGCTCATTCTGGCCTCTGAGTCATTGTCTTTGCTGTTCCTTCTCCCTGGAGCTCCTCACTCTGACACGGGCTCTGGCCATTTCCCCTGAGGTGTTTGCTCAGACGCTCCCCACCCAGTATATCCTTCGACCTCTTCCCTGCTGTTTCCTGTGTGGCCCTTGCTACTTACCATATATGTTAATGGATGTTAGTACTGTCTTCCTAAACTAGAGTACAGGTCTATGAAGGCAAGAGTTTTGGGTCTTTTTTATTGTGGTTTTCTATGAAGAACAGTGTTGGCACATAGTAGTTACTCATATTGGGTAAATATGAATGATTATAAGGTGCTTTTTTTTTAAAAAAAAAAAAATCGAATCAGTGTTTAACTGTGCAGTCCTAGCTAGAACTGGTTATGTGGACTAGACCGGACTCTTACTCCTACCTCTGCCCAAGGTATAGAAAGAATTACAGGGACATGTGAATGAACCCGCCTATCAATATTATGCTTGTTTTCTTTTCCTACTTGGTATTTTTCTCCTCTGCTTTCTTCTTCTCCATATGTTGGATGTTCTGTAGTACCCTCGTGTCTTTTACAGGCTCTAACAAGATAAAAATTCTTATAAAGAATGCACTCTGTTTCACTGTGTAAGTTAGCCCACAAAATGTTTGACGTATTTTTCACCCACTTTCTTGCCTGAATCTAAATTCAAGGAAAAACGAGGAACATGATGCTTGCTTGCACAACTATCTCTTTTCATGGTAGTGTTGTCTTCCCAATGCTACTGATGTGAAAGGGGCTGACCTTTCCCTTCACACAGCATCTCTCTCCAACAGGTCTTCACAGTCCCCAGGAACACCAGACATAATGAATTTCTAAGAACAGAAAAGCATTGCTACGGAGAAGTATGCCCATCACCTTGACACACTCTTATCTGGAACGATTGTGGTATGGGCTATTTTTCATGGTGGTGGGAAAATGATGACCTTAATCTGAAGGTCTGAGAGCAGCCAGTGTGTAGCCAATGTGCAGCTAGGGACCTAAAAATACTGTAAGAACAGGCGCATCAGAAGGCCCTTAACTCTTGGTACAGACAACATTCACTGCACAGCACAGGCTTTATTTTGCTGGGAGCCAACTGAATTTTCTCTACCTTGGATGATGAGCATAGGAGTTGGCAGATGCTAGATATGCCAAAGGCCTTTGTGTGTTTTAAAGGAGGGGTGGGGAAAAGAGGCTAAATTGTTACATTTAAAGTATATATAGGTAAGTGATACTGACAGGCACCCTTAAAAAATGAGCAGAATGTTGAATTACAACCATTTTTGTCCTTGAAAATAAAATGACAGTGAGCTGATCAGTATGGTATGGTTTGAGCTAGTGTTGTCTAACCACAAGCAATGGATTATTTGATCATTAGTAAGATGTTAAATGAAGAGATTTCTTCTCTTTGGTTAATCCTTGCAGGCAATTCGACAAAAGTTAGAAAAGGATTTCTCACCACATTTCCCAGTTTATAGCTCCAGCCTTCTGTGGAAAATAACAAAAAATGAAACAAAACAAAAAACCTGACTTGCTGATGGATATCATAATTTAGCCCACATTTTTTACATTTATTTTTTTAATTTATTAAAATTTATTCACTTTGTATCCCAGCTGTAGCCCCCTTTCTTGTCCTCTCCCAATCCCAGCCTCCCTTCTTCTTTTCCTCCCATGCCCCTCCCCAGTCCACTGATAGGGGAGGTCCTCCTCTCCTTCCTTCTTACCCTAGCCTATCAGGTCTCATCAGGACTAGCTGCATTGTCTTCCTCTGTGGCCTGGTAAGGCTGCCCCCGCCCCGCTCAGGGGGAGGTGATCAAAGAGCCAGCCACTGAGTTCATGTCAGAGACAGTCCCTATCCCATTACTAGGGAACCTACTTGGAGACTGAGCTGCCATGATTAGCCCACATTTTTTTAAAGACATTGTTTGGGGCTGGAGAGATAATTCAGTGGTTAAGAGTGTAGTCTGCTCTTCCAGAGGACCCAATTTCAATTTCCAGCACCCACATGGCAGCTCACAACTCTTTGTAACTCCAGCTCCAGAGTATCTGGAGCCATCATAGAGACAATTGGCCGACCGCCAATGCATGTAGAAATACATAAATCTCTTTTTTTAATGTGGTTCTGACCTAAAAGCACATTTAAAACAACATCTTCACTGAAAATGTGCCTTTTTCTTCAGCTTTAAAATTCATGGAGTCTGATAGATGTCTACCGCAAGGTACATGATTAGTATTTACAAACTGTTACGTGTACAAGCATGTCATTAAGCCCCTAAGATGGAGAGCCATCTAGGGTAGAGATGAGTTTAAATGATAACCAGAAAATAGTGTAGGCTGCAGTGGAGCCTACAATGTAAGCTGAAGTGGAGAAGATGTGCAGGAAGTCCCCCTCCCCCATTCCAGAAGTCTGCACTTTGTGTCTCTCCTGCTCAGCCAGCTGTGTGTTGGTGACTCATGTCCTCTGGCTTTACCTGTGATCTGGTCTAATCCTTTCTGTAGTAAACGGACTCGCCTTAACATATAATTCCATGTCTGTTTGCCACCTGGACATGTTTATCATGATTAGTTCACCCTGTTATTAAGCAAGCAGTCTAAATATTTATTATTTATTTTATGTGTGTGAGTGTTTTGCCGGCATGTATATCTGTGCATCATATGCATGCAATGTCCCTAGAGGCCAGAAGAGGGCGTTGGATTCCCTAGAACTGGAGGTACAGGCAGTTTTGACATTTCCCCCGCCCCACCCCATGGGTGCCGGGAACCCAACTCTGGACCTCTGGAAACTCAGCAGGTGCACTTGACCACTGGGCCACCTTCCTAGCCCAGTTTCTTTTTTCTTAAATTTGTATTTGTAAATACCAATGGTCATAATCATGTAAGCCCACGGAAGCAGTGTGCGCACCACATCAGTCTTCTTTACCGTCAAAGCCCAATGAAAGAACACTTACACTTCAGGATTGCTATCTTGTTATAAATGAGAACAAAATCATCCCATCAGCCTTGAATTTGCAACTCTCTTGCCACAGCCTTGGAGTGTTGAGATTGTACAACTGTCCCCAGCCCTGTTTTTTTTTCTTTATGATTTCTAGATGAATTCACTTTGCTTAATCAAGAATTTTTGCTTCATTCTTAAAGCTCTATCTTCCCTCCTCCCCCTTTTTTAAACTTCCACTGCATCTTTCCAGTTGCTGTTGCTGGCTCAAGTACTAGAACTTAGCCAGGAAAAAAAGCTCTGGCAGAGCTGGCTGGAAGAGTGAAAGGATCAAGAAAAGTTCCTTTTACACTTGGGCAGCAAGGACCTCTTTTCCTCCAAAAGGAATCCGTTCTTCAAAGAAGACCTTGTTGCAGTAATCCTGGAATATTTTGGCACTGTCAAAGGGCACATCAGATTCACATCAGATGCGGGGCTTGGACCATTTTTCCATGGAGGAAATTGGCTTATTTCCAATGATGCTATATGCTCAAAAATGTTTTCTAAATCAGTTTTAAGAGGTTTGTGGGACTTTTGTATTCTAAAGCAACTTCTGAACCTCCTTGGAATACTCAGGTCTTTGAGAAGCCAAAAATCTATGGAACGGACCTGGAAACCCTTATTGCGTGTATGCTGCTTCTCAAGGGAGTCTGTTCACTTTCATGTGCCTCCACCCCTCAGAAAGGATTGATAATGTGTCGTGCATGCCAAGAAGAACTAATTGTGGGCTTTCTAACCACACTTGGGAAATGCAGTCACTGGTTGCCACACTAGCCAGTCCATGCATGATCAACCATGTTTTAGAACTAGTTCCACTGCCTGTAGTGTGATACTATTAGAAGAAATAGAATGTGGCTCTGGGGTCTGGTGAGATGGCTCAGAGAGTGGAGGCGCTTGCTGCCAAGCCTGAGGATCTGCTGAAAGGAGAAAAAATACCCAAGTCATCTTCTGGCCTGCACATGCATTCTATGACGTGTCCCTCCCGTTCCCTCCAGAAAGTTTTTTAAAAAAATCATTGCAAAGAAGCAAAGTGCTTGTTCTGTGGTATGACTCTTTCCTTAAGGCTTGAAGATCTCTAAAAATTGAGCTTCAGTTTCTTATCCGAGGGTAACATGCTTGGTCTGGAATTGGGCCTGTGTTGTTGTCACCTGTTCACCACAAGGCAGCTCCTTGTTTTCCCTCTGAGGGGGCAAGGTGGACAGGCCTTGTCTGACAACACTTAGCCCATTGCAGGAACATCCCAACTTGGTTTCTTCCTCCCTCTTTCCCTCTTCTCCCCCTTCCTCCCCTCCTCCAGCTAGTCCTGGCCTCCTTGACAGAGGGGGCTGTCTCAGAAAACCCTGTGGAATACAGAAAACCCTGTCAAATGCATATCTCCTCACTGGCGAGCTAGCTCTCGGGGCTGCTCTTGCAGAGGAAAACCTCTTCCGGTGAGACCTCCACACCCAGGGGGAAGACACTGCCATTGTGAGCCTCACTCTATAGAGGTGTGCCATGGTGACATCTCAAACCACCACTTTCCAAAAATGCACCACAGCAGAGCCTGGCCCATATGTAACATTATGTGCTTTCAGCACAACAGGTAGTTGAGCTGAACACCTGCTCTGTGGCAGACACCTTGCTGCTGGGCTGTCAGTGAACAAGGTCAAGGCTGGTCTTATTCTGACCTAGGAGTGTGGTGGGATTTCTCATAAGTGGCAAAGATTGACGGGAGAGTTGAATGTTTCAAGGTTCCTGAGTGACAAGCCCTGCCCTCATGGACTCAGTATTTCAGGGTTCGACATGTTTGCAGTCTGATACCATCTCTGGTAGCTTGTTGGTGGCTGGGCTGAGGTAGTGGGGAGAACTCATTTTGTGGAGGATGCTGAGACCCAGGGAAATGAAAATAACTACCTGGGCAGTATGTGGCAGAACTAGACATGACTGTAGGCCTGACTGCTCACAGCAGTGGGCTCCTAAACATACATTGTGTGTTTGTGTGTGCGCCTATCTGTCTGTCTGTCTCCTAACCACAGATTGTGACTTGGGAGACCTGTGTAAAGATAATTAGTATTGTGACAAACACAGACTTGTTTAAACCTGGACAAGCCACTTTAAAGAATACATGAACACTGAGAGTCTCAGGTGAGGCAAATACTGGTCACGAAGGATGGAAATGATATGGAACCCAAGCACTTAGCAGCCTGCTGTCTGAGAGGGAAGAGCATAAAACGCTCACACACTGTCAGGGAATTAACAGCTTCTGTTCGGAGGCTCAATTTGACAGGAATGTTCAAGTGATCTGAACATCTCCTCCCATGAAAGTTGACACAGTGATGATTGAACACTTCTCAAAAAACAAAACAAAACAAAACAAAACAAAACAACAACAACAACAAAAACGAAGGTGTGCTGCTGTGGTGCTGAGAGAGGCAGACAAAGCATGGTAGCCCCCTCTGAGCCACCAGTGGACAGACACAAGGAAATTAAAATGTGGCTCTTCCACCGGCAGGCCAGGGCCCCAGGAGGGGCTCAATGAACATAAGCCTTGTCTGCTGGAAGGTTTTAACACTGGACACAGGGCTGAGCAGTCATTTTTCTCAGTCGAAAAATCTTTAGGCTTCCACAGGCATCTTGGGTTTTGAAGCATCAAGTTGCTTCAGATGCTCTCAGGATCTCTTTGAACTTTTGTTTAGAGATATAAGCAAATCCTTGGATTTTTCTTAGTGGGGCTAGTAGCATTTTTCTCTTGAAATTTTTACCTTTCCCCTGTCATGAACTTCTTTCATTGTTATTAGAGTGGAAGAAAAATGCTGTTCAGTGTAGGATAGACACTATGGCCCATATCAACATTGCTACAGTGTAGGATTGTTTTAGAGTTGTTTTAAAAACTCAACTTTGAATCCACCTTATGTGCATGTATAGTCAGTGTTCTTGATGGATTCTCCTTTAGATGTCATGCAACTTTATTCAGTGTTTGAGTGCAGTTTTACCTTTTCTTTCATTCTTCTAGTCTCTAAGCCAGCCAGAGGCACAGTCCGAGGAACCCCTCCGAATGACATCTAGCTAAAGCTTGTGTGGGGCTAGTCCACCGATGGCAGTAGCTTGCTTTCTTCCTCTGTCCTAATGCCACCCCTGATTACTCTTTAGTGCATACCCCCCCCCCGAGAACAAAGGACATTTGAGTCACCTAATAGGCAAAGTGAGTTTCTGTGTCCATGGTGTGGTGAAAGAAAAAGAAGGAGCAGCTCCTACAATCTTGTCACCTCTGCCTCGGGCCAAGGTGGACACCTGCAGCCTGTGGGCACTTGAGTGTGTGGCTGCAGGGCAGATGTCTCCAGCCCTCCCCTGCCATGCCCCTTGTCTTGTTAAGCAGCTTTTTCTAGAAATGCCCTTTAAAAAAATAGTATCACTGCCTTTCATTATCCTGAAGAATTAACAATCTTACGGCATTAAGAAACTAAACAGGTTTTGGTGAGAATTGTACAAGGCAATATAATTTCTTCAGGCACAGAAATGTCCTAACAATGGAAGCATCAAAGTATTAGGGGTTGTTGCCAGGAACATGGAAGCCTCCACTCCAGCTGTGACTGCCATCCTACCTGAGTTATGAAAAGGGCCACTCCACTTCTCTATCTTTATATTTTCTTGGATACTCACGTGCTATCCTCAGCAAAGCTAAGTGGAGAAGGAGTTGAGTTGGTGTCTCAATAAACTTGTTGTTTAAGTATGAGAGGCAGGGGTGTGGGAAGGAGGGAGCAGCTAGAGGGAGTGCCCTTCACAAGCTCCTAAGAGGGAGCTCTCTCCTACCAGCAGCTATTCTAGAGTTGTTCCACCTTTCAAGGAAACTCACTTATTAGTATTAATTATTATCATTTTAAGTGCTAAGAAGGTGGATCTAGTCAAGCTTTATTTTTGTCTAAATATGTAACCCGGAGTCATGTTGGGTGCAGAATTTAGACTTTATTGTCGTTAATAAACTTTGCTACTTTGGCCAGTTAAAAGTTTTTATCCTATAGTTTTTCTGATTTGGTAGCTGAAAATGATAACACCATTTAATTCAGAAGTGGTTGCATTAAATAAGGTAGTTCTCACGTGTAATGCAATTTTAAAAGGGAAAAAAAATCAAGCAATCATTTAAATCCCAGTTACCCAAACTGTAGCTCATGATCCCACATCAGCTGAATATAAGGATTGTGGAAAATGTGGCAGCGGTGAAGGGGTTCTGAATGCACAGTGACCAAAAATTAGTTTAAAGGCAACCCAAAATGACTCTAGGTATCCTGGGCAACGCTTATCCATGATGCACTGCATGAATTCACAGTAGCCTTGGTTTTGGACACTGCACAGGGTTTTGCAGTGTGCATTCCCTGAGATGCCACCCAGTGCCATTGCTCACTGCTTGAAACGGCTCGGCTCAGACTCTACATGTTAACTGCAGTGTTAGATTGTACATGCAAACGCTTGTGCTCTCACAGAAACACGCTGGCTTAATCACCCAAAAAAAAAAAAAAAAAAAAAAAAAAGCACCTATCAAGTCAGTATACCTTTGTACTTTGTATTATCTTGTAGGAGAAAGTTTGGTTTTAAAAATGAACCAGTTGTCGTTTTATTTGAGTTTGAGTTTGATTTGCAGAAAATCACACAGAGTGAGTTTGGCCTGGGCTTAGGACAGGGTTTCCAGCATTTCTGAAGTGACTCTAAACACGTTGCTGCCATCTTGTGCTGTGTGTTTGTGTAAGGTGATGCACTCAGCGTGTGGCAGTTATAAAATTGAAATTATCAATCAACTCTAAGTACAGTTGACGATCCTCTGGGCCCTGCAGCATCAAATGTTTGGCCAAGATACAGTCCTTCATGTAAACCAGAGTAAGCACACCTGTCTCATTAGTATGCAAGATTGTTTCTTCATCAACAAGTGGTGAAATTATATGAATATATAAGAAGTTAAAAAAATTAATTTCCTTATGACTTGTCAGTGTATTCCTATTCTGTTATTAGGGCCACAAAAGTTTTTCTGGTGAAAAGCTGGGCAGTAGTGGGGCATGCCTTTATTTAATCCCGTCACTTGGGAGGCAGAGGAAGGTGGATCTCTGAGTTCGAGGCCAGCCTGCTCCACAGAGTGAGTTCCAGGACAGCCAGGCTACACAGAGAAACCCTGTCTCCAAAAACCAAACCAAACAAACAAAAAACCCCAAAAAACAAAACGGACAAACAACAATGAAAAAAGAAAAAAAAAAAAAGAAAAGGGTTGCAGATGTACAAAGTTGAAGAAGCCCTGATTTAGGTAGATGACACTTATTTTGGTTGCAATAGCATGTTCTAGCTTGCTGCCAACCTCTTAAAGAACTGTGGGTCTATTGACAGAAAATGTCATTAGTAACCTTTGGCAGTAAATAAGGCTTGTCCCGTAGGTTAATGCGATGCAGCATAGTTCCAAGGTTTTTTCTTTTTCTTTTTACTAATCCATGACATGGTTATATAATTTGAACAATGTGAAAACCACTGATTTTTAAGTTCCTCGGAGAACTTGCCTTGCTTCAACCACCTTGTAAACATGGCAGTAAAGTCCTGCTTAAGTCAACCGTGGTGGCACTCAGAACGAAGTGGATGCAGTTACATTCCGTGTTGAAGGCTTTGGAAAACTATCCTCCTGTCCAGCTCCTAAGAGATAAAACTAGAGACATAGTCTTTGAATAGTACAGTATTGGGAGTAACACTGAACCTGCGCAGACCGGATGTCTGTCAGTCTTAAGTAGAACAAAATTGTTAGTTTTTCCTTCAGCCTGTGTCTGTGGAAGCCTTTTAAACTACAGCTTTACCTCTAACTTGCAGTATTTAGTAAATTAGTAAAATTAAGATACTGAGGTAATGTTAAAGCTGATAGCATGTCCATTTAAAATTTTTTTTATCTTGCTCCATTAATAATAAAGTGAAATGCTTTTGTACATAGTCACTGCATAGGAAAAATGTGAATTGTCATCAACAGAGATTCATGTCCCAAGTAGAGACTATATGTGCAATTTTAAGATTCTTAGTATCCACAACATGGAAGGGATAAAATGGATAATCCATTCAAATGCTTCCATTTCGAATATGTAACTAACATAACATGTATTAGTGATAACAGGTGAACATTTCTTTTTCCGCAAAACCCTTGTGTTCCCCCGTTTACAGCGTACCGAGGTTTACACCAGTTACATCTCAAATGTTCCGTAGTAATCTGTGGCAAGTGGCAGCCTTGGCTAAGTAAGACACCTTCGCCTAGGTGTGGTAGCTAGGGGCCGGGGATGTGGCTCAGTAGTAGAACTTTTACTTAGAATGCATGTGGACAGTCCTAGTTGTGTCTACGGGGCACAAAAGAAAAAAGGCACCATGTGCTGTTTCCTGCATTCCAGGAACGCTCATGCTTGCCTGGGGCACTCAGCCAGGAGACCAAAGAGTTGCAGTACATTCGTTCAGTCTGTCTGACTAAGCTTCTTCCCCAGTCATGTTGGGTTTTCACCTCTGCTTCGGTTACTCCTGTGCGGTAGCTACATGGCGTAACAGGTATAACAGATGAGTTCTGCCTGTGCAAATCTGTATTCCTTTTTTTGTGCAAGTGCATCAGTCACATGGATTTTTTTATTTTAGCAGTAAGGCTGGTTTTGTAAGTGGCAGCTTTGTGATCCACCTATCTGCATGAGCTGTGCCTGTCCATGGTAGTTCAGTACATAAAATCTGAGTGTGACATCGGAGACTTCTCATTTCTGTATGTCCACTTAAATAGCAAGGCCCTGAGTAGCCATGTAAACCTCGTCGCATCAAGTACAAGGTATGTAGGTCTGTGGCCGTGTAAATTGGGAGGACATTCAATCTTAGTTCCTTTACGGAAGTGTTCTATAGCCTTCATATCAGAAGCTCTTTGCCTTTTACGGTGGAGCAGCAAGTACTGCTGCTCCGGGAGGCTGGCATGAGAGTTGTCTGAATGTGGTGTTCAAATGCCCAGGCATGAGAGTTGGGGCAGCAGAAATCAAACCTGGGATTATTCACCCACTCCCATTCTCCTGCTCCCAGTTTTTGTCGTTCACAGGGATAACTTCTAACACGCATGTGTCCCTTGTTCTGACATGCACTTAACACACCCCACGACTGGGTAAAGACGAGTCATGGGCCGAATGGAGCTGCTGTGATCACTGTAAGTGACATTGCCAACACTGCCGCTCGTGGAAGGCCCGAGACTGGTGAAATACACGGTTAGCCAACTTTTAGAAACAAAATATGTTTTTAAGACTACAGCGGGATATTAAATATAACCGTGAGTAGAGCTGTCTTCTCGCTCACTGTGGAGAGTTCTCACAGCCGACGCCTTCACACATGGACCTCCTTTTTATGTTCTGCCTTTGATCTCTTTAGAAACAGCTTTACTGAGGAGTTATTTATATCCTGTCATGACTGACTTCACCAATTTTGGTGTACAAGTCAGTGACTTAATAAATCGACAAAGATGTGTGATCCCGGCCATTTGCAATCACTCCCATTACCAGTCATCCGCAGACAACCACTAATCCACTTTTGTCTTTAAATTGTCTTTCTCAGACATGTCATAGACGTAGCTCGTGTGTCGTGTGGTCTTAAGTGTCTGCCTTAGTATTAGTATCCTGCTTCTGGGCCTCACCCATGCTGGATCCTGGCAGGCAGCTGTGCCCACCATTGTACTAGTACATCACCAGATTGGCACCGTGGGAGGCAGCTGTGCTCCGTACCATGCTGCCAGCACAGCCCCGTACTGTACCATGGGGTAGATACAGCACATTCCAGTTCCCTGCAGGCAGCCCTCTACCACATAGAAATGTCACACTCTGTTTACTGGAGTTTTACTCCCGAGCAATTACGAATGTGTCTATAAATATCGATGTACAAGTCTATGTGTGGATATATGTATTCTTTTCTCTTAGATACATACAAATAGAATTGCTAAGTCAAATGATAAGCTTATATTTAACTTTTTGTTTGTCGTGGTTTTGGGTTTTCTGAGACAAGGTTTCCCTGTGTAGCCTTGGCTATCCTGGAATTGCTTTGTAGATCAGGCTGGCCTCAGACTTGCCAAGATCTGCCTGTCTCTGCCTCCCCGAGTGATGGGATATGTTTGACTTTTAAGGCATCTGCCAGACTGCTTTCCACAATAACTATATATTTTCACTTCTTTCTTTCTCACTACTGGTATGATCATACCCAAAAATAGTAATTTATTTTTGAGTCAGAGCCTTACTAGGGAGTCTCAGTTGGTTTTGAACTCCTGACCCTCCTGCGTTAGCTTTCTTGATGCTAGGATTCTGGTGTGTTCTTTCATACCCAGTAGACCTATTTTTTTTTTTTAAACTTGAATAACAGTTAAGGAGTGGATCCCGGAAGAAGGAGCTAAGGAGCCCTTGATTAAGGGTTAGGTATTAGGCCTATGTAGGCATTTTCTTCCTTAAGTGGGGAACATGGCACGTGCTTAGAAGGTGATCCTGAAGTGAGTATCAAGTGATAGGCAGTCTATTGAGAACATTTGAGAGACTGGAAAACTAGCGTACATGTAAGGCATTGGTTCTCAACCTGTGGGTCATGACCCCTTTTGGCACACCTGTCTCCAAAAATATTTACATTATGATTCACAGCAGTAGCAAAATTACAGTATGGAGAAGCAATGAAAATAATGTTATGGTTGGCGGTCACCACAACACAAGGAGCTGTATTAAAGGGTCAAAGCATTAGGAAGGTTGAAAACCACTGCCTTGAGGGTTAGTGGCATCATGTTTCTTAGTCCGAGAAAGATTTGCATCGCCGAGATAGCTTGTTTTGTTAAGGCTGAGGTTTTGAAATCGGATGGACTTAGGGCAGGAGCTAACCATGGGACTTCTTGGTCTGCTCACTCCAGCATGAGTAGCAGGTTTGAGAGGTGGGAAAGCAATGTTGCCAGAGCCACGGGCAGTTTCACAGCAGTGCCTAAGGCTCTGGCTGTCTCGTGGACTGACATCAGTCCTGGTAGATGTCAGAATTTATACCCAAAGAAGAAAGATATATTTGCTTCTCAAGAAAAATGCCATCTCCTGGATAACTGCACGTTGTGAATATAAGATTAATGTTCTTAGGAAAGTTTTAGTGCATGCCTGTTTGGATGTAATATCACAGTGACATTTATGACCCTAAAAGAATGTGCTCATTTATTTTCTTTGAAGAAAAAAAAATGAGCTATTACACTATCTTAGCAAGATCTTATCGCCAGAAAGAAAATCTTTTAGAAATTATTTAAAACATTTAAAAATGCTAGCTGATCCACTTTATGGAATGCAGTAAGATATTCTGGTGTATGTTTTCACTGTGAATGACAGAATCAGTTATTAGCATATTCATGAACTTAAACATTTCTTAACACATTAATATTTTTTAAAGCCTGTACTTTTAGTTCAATCATAAATGATATAGCATATATGAAAGCACCCAGCCAATGCTCAGGAAATTTTTCTCATTTACATATTTACATATATCTATCTGATTTGAAGAATTAACAAGATTTATGAAATATAATCATAAAACTAATTTATGTTCTGCTCAACTGTCTGAAAGGGTATGTTTTGTATCTTCACTTTTCTGATTTTTATTGATTTTAAAAAGTTCCATCCTCTGTTTCAATGGTTAAATACTCTACTCTGAATTCCAAACTTAGAATGCCTGATTCCTTGTTTTTTGTTTTTCTTTCTTTTTTTTTTTTTAGACATTCTACCACTGAATCTTATCTCCAGCCTAGAATGTCCAATTTCAGAAAATTAGAAAAAAGATAAAATGGAATTTAAAGTTAAATCATTTTCCATTTTCTTTCTGTACTTCTCCCACCTCCTCCATCTTCCTGTCATGGTTTATGAGTTGTTAAGAGTCCTGCTTTGAACAGGGTAGTGGTGCTGCAGGTCTTTAATCTCAGCACCCAGGAGGCAGAGGCAGGTGGATCTCTGTGAATTCGGGGCCAAAGCTACACAGAGAAACCCTGGGGGCGTGGGGGTGCGAGTCCCACTTTGATAAAGCTGGAGCTGTGGAGGACTGGGATCTGGAAGTTCAGTTTTAGTTCTGTGGCTACACAGTACTGTTTTCTCGGAGCTGTTTAGGGGCTCTGAATCTTGTTTTTAAGATTTTTCTAGGGGTGTTAAGGATTGAACTGTGTGCTCCCAAATTCATACGCTGATGTCCAAATCCCAAGTACCTCAGAATATGACTATATTTAGAAATGCAGGTATAGAGGTAAACAAAGCTAAACAAAGATATATGGTCAGGCTTCCTCAATGAACCATGATGTTCTCTGAAGAGGCAATTAGGGCAGAGGCACACAGAGGAGAACAAAATGAAAACCAAAGAGAAGGTGGGCATCCACAAGCCCAAGGGAGAGGCTGGGACTGGAACCAACCTGCCTGCCCCTTCCCACGGGGCTTGCAGAGCTGTGAGGACTACATTTTGGCCAAGCCCCAGCAGTCCCCTGATGCTTTGCTGTGGCAGCCCCCACAGAGCAGGGGTACCACTGGAGACTCCTCTACTCTCTTTCCCCCACTCACATCTTGGGGGTTGTGCAGAGGAGGGCAGCATTGCTGGTCTCTGGTTCTTGCTTCCCTCCTAGGCTGTCAGCTCTCCCCATTCCGGAGGTCTGAGACATCTGTGGCTGACTGTCTGCGCGTGACACGTAGGAAGCACGTCTACACACAGATAGAGCCCAGCACTGAAGCTGCCTGCCACACGGAGGCAACTTCTCCTTCCTCCTCACTCTCAGAGTGTAGCCAGTTTCTCGAACACCTGTTAGGTTCTCCACGTGTGACTCGGACATTTATCTAATTTTTCCAGAGTCTCGTGCAGGAGGCTGAGTAGGTCTGGTGGGAATCGCTGCATGTTTTTTTTTTTTTTTTTTTTTTTTTGTTCTGTTTACCAAAGAAAGATCCCTTCCAGTCTCTCCTTTCTGGTCCGTTAATCTGCATGTGGAAAGGCATTCAAGGTCATTGCCACCAGTTTTCTGCTAAATTCCTAAATCCTTTGGAAACTTGTATTTTTGGCTGGCCTCACCGGAATGAAATGCGTTGCATTTTTTGTGCTTCCATTTCAACACACACTCATTGGTTTATAAGGTGTTTGTCCAACTAAAGTGTGGAGTCTGAAGAAAGCATTGCTGAGGTTAAAGGTGAAACTGTGGCCCTGTCTACAATGCATATGTAATATTCAAGTCTAACAGTTTTGTATTAATAATAATGCCTTGTAGGAATTATCAAGATATTTTGATTAAGGTTATAGTTAGTAGAGATTAAGCTCTGACTGAGAATTGCATTTTTTTAAAAAAAGGAAAATTAATAAACCTGCTTGTATCTGATCATTCAAATGCTATGACAGCGAGGATATACATTTCTGATTGCTTGGTCCTCATTGATTAAGGCTCTTTATGTGCTGATTGGAGATAAGTGGTGGAGAAAATGATTTGCTGACTCATTTGGCATTGAGCAGGGGAATGCCCATGCTAAATAAGGCCAATGGTAGAATCTCGTGGAAATAATGGAACAGGCAGATTGCCTCGCAGGGAATTACTGGGCTTGCCCACAGCTGTCTGCACAATTAGGATGACAAAAATCTCTCTATTCTAAGAACTTGTTTCCAAGGTTCTGTTTGATGATTCTCGGTCTCTGCCGAGCCTAACAATGCATTATTCAGCGTCTGCCACTTGGCTGGGCTTGGCATGTGGCTGTGGAAGATGGGCGGGGTGGGGTGGGGTCAATGAGGAAGGGGGAGAGCAAGGCAGGAAGGGGAGTCAGTGTGTGAAGGCATCACAGGCCAAGGGAGCTTGGAGCCTTTAAGTACTCAGTGCTTTGATCAATATGTGTCGAAACCTAGTCATTATGTTGCCTTCACACAAATCCCAGTGAAGCTAACTGATGTACACTCCAGACCAAAGAGAACTCTGCTGAGGTTAAAGGTGAGCAGGCACCTAATTTGTATCTTCCCCCAGGCCATCATTCACATTGATTGATGGTGGTTAGGCACATGTAAGCAAAATGAAAATTCTACCCTGAAAAACCATCTATTCCAAAATTAGTGGGCAGCCTGAGATGGAAATTTTCAGATTTTTCTGGAAAATGGTAGCAGGGCTGCCGAACTCTCTAGTGCCAGATTTTAAAATGGTCCATCTTGGGGAGGATCATGGAAAGAACTCTGCGACGATTCCCAGTGAGTGCCCTCGGAATCCTGAGGGACACTGGAGGCGGCACAGATGTCTGGCCTGGAGGGATACCCTGTCTGTCCCACTCCTCCCCCAGTGGAAACGCTGTGGTTAAGGCCAGTTGAAATCCTGTCCCATTTATAGAGGATTCTCTGATTTGTGTTGTTGCCCTCAAAGATTTCCAGGGATTATGAGTATCACTACCTAAGTGTAGGAGTCTTTCCCAAGGCCACTCTCTACTTGTTCCTTGCATCAGTTGTGAGTCTCCTATGTTGCCAATTCTCCTCCTGTAACCTGCATGTCCAAATGTCTTTAGAATTCAGTGTTATAGACTAGACTAGTATGCTATAGAAAAATTGAGTGAGCTAGGGGAACTATTTACCTGGTCCTGATCCCCAGTTTATTTCCTTTGTTTCTGAAGCTGACTAGTAACTCCTGGAAAGGTCAGCTAGGAGGCCACACTAAAGAGGCCTCAACAGGGTCAGTGAGATGGTGGCTCTGTAAGGGCCATCTTCCTGGAATAGTTGGCCTGGAGAGGCCTTTTGGAGAATGTTTTTGTTCTGCTGGTTTAAAAGAACCACACATTTGTGTAGCCCTTGGTCAGAATCCATCTGTGTTGCTGAGAGATTATTGTCCAAGGAAACAAGAACTATTTTGGTTCCTCGCACTTGATGTTTTTGTCGGTGTGGATTTTAAATCTGTTGTTCTTTATAACTCAGAAGAGGGAGAAAAAAAATCTCAAAGCTTGTCTGGGCGCATGTTAGTGTCATGCTGTTACTGAGGAATCCATGCCATAATTCCCACATTCCAGATGCCAGGATTAGCTAGAGGGCCTTGCTCCCCTAATTCTGTGGTAATTCAAAAGATTTAGGTCATGGGGTTTGGTCTGCCAGGAGCTAACGTGTTCTTGTGATTCAAACACTAAATATGTGTGTATACAGCCATGGTCTACTTTCATGAATTAGTTTTATTACTCATTGGCTGTGCATGGCCAGGTAATTGTTTCGGTAGAGTTGGGTATGAGATTCTTCCTCTCATATCTGCTCCCAGCTCCCTTGTCCTGTCGTGTAAAAATTCCAACATAGTAGCTGCTCAGAAATCGTGACCTTAACCACTTGTCTAGTATCTGGAGTCCAGAGAAAGTGCTTCCACATCTTATTGTATGTCCTTAACCAAGTTTCACCTGATTGTAGCTATCAGGAGTCGGGGGCCAAGAAAATGGTCTCTGTGCTGTGTTGGTAGTAGGGTGAGCTTAAACTTCAAATCAGTGATGGCATATAATAGAGAAATAGCTAAATAAATCTTGTAGGTATAATTACCTTTTACCAGCTCTAACGTAGAATTTTTCTAATTCTAAGTATTGGAGAAGAAGTGAAGAGTTTTGTTTTGCTTTGTTTTTAATAACAGCTTTGTTGAGATTCCATGTAACAGCCAGTCATGCATCATGTCCTGATGCATAGTCAAACCATTTTTAATATGTTCGCAGGTTGTACTACCATCATGACAATAAATATCAAAACATTTTATCACCCCAGAAGGAAACCTGGACCGACTGTACATATTTTAAATAAGCAAATCTAACTTTTTTTTTGTTTATGGTCAAGGCTAATGGCAAAGTATTTTGATGGAGGCTTTAAGTATATGAGATAAGGCTCTAATTGAGAGCTATAGTACTGTTTTTAAAGAGAACAGGAGTGTTGCATCTGGTCTTTCATAATGAGAGGACAAGGATTTATTCTATGCTGTTTCATCCCTGCTGCTTAACATGAGTCCCATCATGTGATGATTGGGAACTAATGATAAATGGTATGTTTTAGTGGCATATTTTGAATTAATCAGGTAGTAATTTCAGCAGAGTGGATAAAGTGTTATGATCTGCTTGAAGTGAGAAAGTGAGGCCAGGTTGTTTATCTATAGGCGTTGTCATCTTCCTGTGCATGTTTAGTTTGCTACCTTTCTGTGAATACCGAATGACACTGCTCTTCAGCTTTTTGGCTGCAATTCTCCTGTAAGGTACATCCAAGAAGTTGTGATGGGGATAATTAATGAATGATGAGGCACACAACAGATTTTATATGACAGAGGTTTATTAGATGGAGATGAAGAGAGGGAAAGAAGGGGAGCAGGACATGATGAGGGGGCACCCCAACAGAGAAAGGGGAGAGGGCCAAGAGGGCTAGAGGGGAAGCAAGAGGCAAGAGAGAAGAGGCCAAGAGAGCAAGAGAGAGACCACGAATTGGGTTGTTCCCTTTAAGGGGCACAGTAACCATGCCTTCTGGGTGTGGCCACCTGGCCTGCAACACATGATGATATCATAGGTTGCTAGGCAACCCAGAAGCAGGTTCCTAAATACTTACAAGTTGTACATGGCTAGCCTGAAATAGGTAACTCAAGTGGCTTTTTCAAGGACTGCCATTAGTGTCTTCTTGCTGTAATTGTATGTCATTTCACCCAACACAAACTGTAGTTCATCCTGCGCATTGGAATTTGGACTGTAAAATCCCAGTTGACCAAAGGAAAGCAAGTCTGTGTAACTTACTTTCACAACATCTTCTAGAAAAGAAGATTCTGAGGTATCAGCTATGGGCTAGGTGACCTCCCTCTAGCCATGGCTTCTGGTGTTAGCTTCTTTTACAAATACCAGGATTAATGCCTCTAATTACACCCAGTTGGAGGTCTTGTTTCTCCGGTTACTAATCTGTTTCCACAATTGTCTTCAAGCATCAGTCTCTCTCTTCATGGAGCTATATCCATGGACCACCCAGCTCTCATACAGTCAAATTCTGGGCTCCTGGAAAACAGTCATTGAGTAGTTCATACCTTTCCTTTAGAAGTTTTGGGATTTCTTACTTTATTTATTCAATTCTATACAAATAATAGTTTGAATACTTATCACTGGCAGGTTTTTAAGAAAAAAAAAAAAAAGAAGGGAGAAAGCCAAAGATAAACATACACACACACACCAAACCCAACACCCTTACAACTCCTGTGACCTCAAACAAAAATCTTACCCACTGTTGCCTGAGACCTTTCTGGGAATGAAGGAGTGCTGGGTGGTTCTGTCTTGGTGGGCTACACAATTTTTGGTTCTTCCCAGCTATGGTTTCTCTTCTCTCCCTCTCCACTGCATTCATTTGATCTCTTTCCTTGGTTATTTTGAAACAGTAGGAAGAATTGAATTTAAAGGAAGGTTTTCATTGTTTAGAAATGGTTGGTCCAGTTAGCCCTAGGTAGTTTGGTGGTATTTGTTTATTATTATTATTTCTATTTTGCAATCATTTAATCAAAAAGCAGTTTGTTTTCACATGGGAAGAAAACAGCTCAGTTTTGGTTTATCAGTGAGGTCCACTTGGACAGGTGTATTGCTTGTTCTATTCTAAGTACTCTGTGATTAAGTCCTGAGCAATTAACAGTGTGTAATTATAGTGGATGCACTTCCTAAGGCAATGTGCATTCTGTCACTTCTGCAGAGGCTGGGAAAAGTGAAAGGACCTTGAAAGGTCTCACTCAGTGGCATGTGACCTCTAAATAAATGCCATCTGAGTTGTCATGCCCTTCATCCACGGGCTCTATTTGATGGCGCCAGCAATGATGGAAGCGAACACATCAGAGGGTAGTGTCCACGTGACTTCTGGAGGGCAGCCACAAGACTTTCAACAGAAGAGGGATGAGTAGTCATCCACCTTATTGTGTCTACCCCACTTCTGACCTCATAAATCATGTTTGTTTCAAATAAGCGTGTGGAGGGGGCTTCGAATGGCCTTTAAAAACGATAGCTTAGGAGCATTAAGCATTTACCCACCATTCCATAGCTCCCCACTGTAAGGGCGCTGCTAGTTAGAAGTTTGCCCTGTTACTACTTCTGTCATGTACTTACTGAGTATTCACTGTGTTGGGAACTTTCCACGAGATTATTCGGCCCTTCTGACCTAAGTGCCCTTTGGTTTCTTTTTAATCTAGGTTAGTGAAAACTATAAATTCTGTACTGTATTTTAACACAGGCTTTGGCTTTTTGGTTTTGAATGTGAAGCTGTATAGGACAGTGGGAAAGTATGCTCTGGGATGGCAGAAAGTGTCTTAACGTCTTTCCAGAGTCTTGACCTTTTTGTCCAGACTTCAGTTGGAGGAATGGCAGGTAACTTGTGGAATCCAGTGAAAACTAGGAAGTTTCTTCATATGTGTGTATGTATGTATACAACATGTAACATGCACGTGTTTATACATACATACATACATACATACATATTCTGAAAAACTTACATCAATTTTCAGGGGCCTGGAAACTTCTAGCACTAACTCAAGAGTTGCTGGGTTTCAAAAGGCCTAGAGAGTCTTGCAATGTTTAGAGAAGGCCCCCTGAGGAATGAGGTATTTATGAGGGAGATTTTGTTGTTCCTGGCATTCTCTACCAACTTCACTGTGCACTTAGGAGGATCACAGGAGGGAGGTAAACACTTGAAAAATAAGGAGTGGACAGCCTGTGGAATAGGAATTTTTGTCTATCGCTATTATTTCCAGCCTTCAAAAGAAGGTAAATTGTATAATTGCAAAATGAAGGGTATATAAAGAGATAACTTCAGTAGACATGTATTAGTTTTGTTTTTATTACTATAATGAAATACTCGTGGCTGGTAATACTACCAAGAAGGAAGGATTATTTACACTTGCAGAGGTTCAAAGGATGTTTCTCTAGAGAAGGCCTTATAGCAAGTGACAGTGTGTGAGGTCCTGAAAAAGTGAAAGCTCATATTGCCTGAAAGGCAGAGATTTAAGGGTCAATTTACTCCTACCCCAAGAGACCAGTATTCTCTTCAGATAGTTCCTCCCCCCCCAAAGACCTGAAGACCTCCCACCAGGCCTCAGCCAGCTTCCAGTGCCGGAATCCCAGAGGCCAGCCACACCCCAGCCACAGCAATGCAGATAGCCAAGGCTTGACTCACACATGTTCTACTTTTAATGCTTGGAAACTTATCTATGGAATCTAAAAGTCTCAGTCACGGAAGCAAAGACTAGAGTGGTTATTGTGCGGGGTTGTTGATGAGAAGCCAGGGGATTGAGTCAATGATCATTAAAGTGATTCTGCTTGACAGGAGGAATGGACTCAGGGGCTCCCCTGGGTAGCCTGGTTACTCCTGTAAATGGTGGTCTGTGTGCTTGACATGACTAGGACTTAAAGATTCTCATCGTAATAGTGAGAAATGTGTGAAGCAATGTGCTGGTTAATTGGCTCATTTGCATTTTGCAGTGTATACATATTTCTAAATATTACACTTCATATGTTAAGTATATGTAACTTTTATATGTCAGTTAGATAAATGAGGAGGCTAAAATTTTTTCTTCTTCTAATTTGAACGTGTCAGAAGGTCTGAGGGAGGGTGCATATTGTGAGTGGGTGAGCTTATGTTTTTCGCTGCTTCCCAGCTGCTCACTGACAGTCAACTCAACCCAACCCCATCTCCTCCTCGTAGCCCAGTGTTGTAATTCAATCAGGGAAGACAATCTGGAGTGTCTATTTAGCAATCTGCATTCATTCATTTTTTTTTTTTTTCCTCTGCTTAGGTGTTGACAAATCTCCTAGGACTTTGGAAGGCTGAATGGACTAAACATGAAGAGCCTGAAAGCGAAGTTTAGAAAGAGTGATGTAAGTTATGCTGTGACTCACGGTCTGGCTGCTCCTCCGTGCTCCACCAGCGCACAGAAACAGCCCTGCTCCTGCCCTGATAAGGCTCTGGGTTAATAAACTACAGATTTCCAAAGCACTAGGCGCCAGCTTAGTGTGCTGTCTGTGAATGAACGGGCTTTAGGTTTGCTGTTTGGGTGTACAGCTTTCAGAACTGTGTGTAAGAAACTCTTCAGGTATCCGTCGCGTAGAAAAAGTAACAGTCATATTAGAGAATTAGTAAAAGCTAGTATTTCTAAGATACCAAGATCCTGATTTAGAGTGTCATTTTAGTAACTTTACTTTATACTTTCTTACTGATTAATACACATATTTTTGTCTTGAGAAAGAATCTCATGTGCAGAGGATGGCTTTGACCTGATCGCAAGCCTGCTTCAGCCTTCTAGGTGTTTACTCACTACACTTGGCCAGAGTAGCGGTGATTAAGGAATTACATTAGCAACATTGTTCCTCTTAGTCTCTTAGAAACTTGACCTTAGTATCTGCTGTTTACTATTGCGTCACTTCCCTGCAAATTCTTGGGATTCTTTCTTGTTCAATGTCTATCATAAAAAACTTTGGATTGGAGGAAATGGAAATAGGATCTAAATCATGAAATTCTCACATCAGAGAAGACGACAAGGGGTTGCATAGTGATATATTTACAAATTCTTAGCTCCACACTGTGCTGAGATCTGAGTCTTGTAAGGAGCTGCATTCCAAAAGCTTCGAGCAAAGCTGTTGCACGAGAGAAATACATGGAAGAGCGTTAGATAGAAGCCCAGATAAGTCCACCTTCAAAATAGGCTGGCTCTATTACTGTATAAGATTACATAATTAAAGGTGAGCCTGGATTTTTGTGCTTCGCCATGAATTCATTGTGGCAGGTTGGCACAGTTGCCTGCTTGCTGTGCATAAGGCTGCGTCTTTATGGCTTGCGTGCTACATGCACACGTACCTACTTATCTCTTAGACTACGTTGTGACACGTAGCTATGTACTTACTGCTCTGATAAGAGGCCAGACAAGATGCTTTGGGGATGACTACAAAGTACCGTTTCATTAAAAAAAGGGGGGAGGGCGGTGATAACAAGAAATCTTATGAAAAAGCTCACTTCACTATTAAGGTAAATTAACTACGACCTAGAGACTGTCGAGTGACTTGAGCAAGGTCAGACAGCCAAACCATTTGCCCCACAGAAGTCATGTCAGTTCCTCACATGCCACTCCCCTAAGAAACCTTTATCATGCCCACCCTCTGGGCAGTGGTACTAAGTGTGCATACCACCTTTGGCTTCAATTAAAGAGGAAAGGCAAGTAACACACAGCTTTGCCCCAGTTCCGGAGATACAAGTCTGTAAATTGCCAAATAAGGGAATTTGGGGAGGAACTGTAGGTCAGTGGAAGAGCATTTGCCTATCGTTCGTATGGCCCTGTGTTCAGTTTTCTAGGACTGCCAAGGGTTTTAAAAATCTGTTCCAAGAGAATTTGGACAGCTTCCATCCATACACATTGAGATTATTGTAGCAGGGTCTCATCATCTGGGGGTTGTGGTCTATGAACCAGGCCAGGGGGTAACGGCTACATATCAGGCGGGTTGAAAAAATTTAAATTGATGGCCAGAGAGAGGGTGCTGCTGGAATATCAGTTCTAAATAAAAATTGAAACATTTCCATGAATTAAAAAAAAAAATCACAATAATAACACTAGTAAAAGCTTCTGAGATTTGGCAGCAAGAAGGTCTTGATTTTGGCAGTGGCTGCTAAGAAGGAATGTCCAAGGAGCGGCCCTGGGGGAGGAGAGCAGAGGAAATTGGTTGAATGGAGCCAGACCAATCTACAAGGCTTCCCAAATTTATCCCAAATTGTTTCCTCAACCTACATCACCGGATAGCTAAATGGAGGGAATGAAAACACAAAAAGAAAGCACTTTGCAAACAAACTCCATTGTGTTAGCCAGCCATATGGCGGTCCTGAATCTAACTGTTCAACTTTTCATATCATATCCTCCATACTCTACCACATATGAGATTTGTTCTTGCCAACAACCCCACTTGATAGCTGTAATAATTAGCAGTGTTTCATATTAAGGAACTGAGGCCCCAGAGAGATGCAGCAATTTATATAAATTCCTGTAGCTCTAAGTTGTGAAACCAGTTTTTGCAGCCAGGTGTTAGAAGTCCAGGTTTCCTCAATATAGGAGTTTAGGATGGAGATTTGGGGTTTTGAAATGGTAGCGATATCTAGGTAGCAACTCTGAACTTTGATTGAGTTTTATGGGCGTGGCCAACTGTCTTCCTCTTCTGATCCTCATCTAAACAGTTAAATGTGCTGTTGGAGGTCCGACACACATCTTAGGGCCTGATGCTTAGAAGACAGTTGGTCAATATGTCTTCATCCTCCTGAGGAACTTACACATTATAAAAAGGAAAGACCTAATAATTTACAGGCTCCAGGGAGCTCTGAAGAAGGAAAGCAAGAGGGGGGTGAGTGACCTGGAAGCAATTGGGGCATGCCTTTCTTTCACTTGGAGGTATTCAGTAGGTGTCTATATGTATTACTAGTTAATATTCCAAGAAAGCAGGGTTACCTAATGATTATGTTCAAGTAAAGGGGCTGAAGTATAATCTTTACTGAAGCACGTGGTGTCTCCTGAGTGTCCTGAGCCATCAGCCATCCCACCTTGTTCCTGCTTGTGTGAAAAGGAAAGGGAAGAAAGGGTTCTTTGTGTTTCTAAGGGTAGGTAGGCCAGGATGGCAGATCAGGTTTGTGATTACATAAAGAGAAGACAGGTGACCTGCTGGCGTGATCACGTTTCAGCCAGGCTGTGCGTGGGAGGGCTGCAGCCAGGTGACCTCGTGGCTATTGAGCTGAAGACTCAGGGTAAGCCATAAGGTGACAGTGGCAGTAAGTAGTTCTCCGTGGGTGGCCTTCAGGTCCCTAGGCTACTCTAGGACCATTGTGCAGGTGGAGATTCAGTCAGGGCATGCTCTCTGGAAGCCTCCTCTGCTGATTCCCTGAGTAGGGCAGCTTTATTTGTATGTCATGGGGAATTCGATGTGAGGCTGTAGGCTATGGTTAGACAGATCCCTGAATGTGTTTAGGATCCCACAGATAATCTACAGAGGCTAATGAGGGGCTTTTGAAGTGGGTACTAGTTTTCAGTTTACATTAATAACTTGATTTGGGGCATCCTTACACGTGAGCTAGGCACTGGAGAGGAGACACAAAAGTAACACAGAGTGTTGAGATTTTGTTTTTGTTGTTGTTGGTGGTGGTGGTGGTGGAGGATTTATTAATTTATTTATTTTTGTTTGAAAATAAGGGTGCGGTTGCACAAACTTGACCAACATATGAAGAAGTGAAAGCTTGAGGATTGGGAGTTCAAGGCTAGCCCTGGTGGTGCAATGAATCTGTCTCTCCACATCCCCACCCCCACCCCAAGAAGCTGATAAACCTAGGTAGGAAGGGAGAAATAAACACGCGTCTCATATACTAAAGACAAAACAAAAATAGAACATGGTACTAAGTGGACCTTCAAGGTGAGCCTAGCCAGAAAACCGGAGCTAGTGATGGGGACTGTGAAGCCAGGTGGCAAACACTCTGTTTTGACAGAGCCAGATGGGGAGAGTCTAGGGAGCTTTGTGAAGGGGGAGTTTCAACCCAGGGGATTGCTGTGAATGGAAAGGCTGATGTCAGAGTGGTGGGGGGCAAAGGCTCAGCACACTGAATCCCGAAGATTTGAGGAATCCAGACAAGTGCCTTGGTTTGGGGTATGGCTACAAGAATTTTTCGTGAGAACACCCTGAAGTATGCATCCTGTTTTTCATATGGGGAGGGTGACATTCATGCTTATGAAATAAACTGAGTCCAAATCATCATTATTTATATCCTTTCTGACTGTCTTTTAGATCATTTATCTTTTAGTTCGCACATAGCTCTGTACCTCTTGAAGTATTTGCAGCAGCTAGCATGTAGTTCCATGTGGAAAAAATCAGCTGTACCCAGGAGAAATGAGGTCAGAAAGATTGGGATTTCCCTTTGCAAGTCAAACTCTGTGACTTCTGGAATGTCCTTGCAAATGCCAGAGTGAAATGGGTAGAAGTTTTGAGGGATGGGAAATGAGATTGAAAGATCTTTGTGACAAACCCTGGGAAGTGCCATTCCAGTGTGATTGAGGGAGCAGAGTTTACTTTGTGGGTGTGTGTTTGCTTTTACGAAAGATTTATTCCAAGTTATATGTTCCATTATAGTAAGGACGGGGCCTACATAGCATGGAGAAAATCAGAGCAGCCGGTTTCAAATGACTGCAGTCAGAATAGAGTAAGTGGATGGTGGAGACCTTAATGTAGCAGCTACTGACAGCTGAAGCCGTGAGCCAAGGAAATGCCCACACCCCGTGAATCTTGAGGAACCAGGCATATCCTGCTCAGTCAGGATCTGAATTTGTTGCCTGTTGAGATAATAGTTCTCATGAAGGCCAAAGACATTGCTGCCAAGGTTTTTCTTCCCCCCCCTAAGTTTTTAGACATTTATACTAAGTTCTTATAGATGCCCGAGTCATTGTGTACACACACATGCACACATACACACTCTCGAGGACTATAAAATTATAGTTTCCCTATAGACATACAGTCCTGGGCGGAGGCATAACTTTAAAAGGTCTGAGGGATGACCCCCTCGGGTGGAGGCAGGAGACTCCTGTAAAGAGCTGGCAAGAGCTCTGGTAGGCGATTCTCAGGCTGCATACTTTCCAGGTCTTGTCAGCCTTTCTGAAACAGAGAATCTTCTTGCCGCCTGATCTCACCTTGTGTTAATTGGCCAGGTGCCATAACAAGGTGCTACAAGCTGGGTGGCCTAAACAACAGGAATTTATTGTCTGTTGGGTCTGAAGGCTGGAACTGTGTTAGGGCCGGTGTGGAGAGGGCTATGTGGGAGAGCCTATGTGTGCCTCTCCCGGACTCTAGCTGTTTACAGAGAACTTTGGCTTGTGGGCGTGTTATCCCAATTCAGCCTTCATCATTGTTTGACATTCTCTGTGTGTATGTGTCCACATTCCTAGGTTTATATTGGATATATATCCAAGGATATATATCGGATTAGGGCCAGTTGTATTATATTAGGGCCACTTTGTTGACCTCATTTTAACCTAGATTAACATGTAGACTTTTTTTTTTTTTTTTTTTTTTTTTTTGTAAAAACTCTACTTCCGATGTGGAGGTTTTAGTACTTCAGCATAAATATTATGGATATGACACAGTTCAAACACAGTTCAACCTGAAGTGCATTTCTATTTTAGAATAGTTGTTGTTGTTGTTTTTATGTTGCTACCTTTTCCCACTGAGTACACACAATGAAGAGACCCCCATCCCTTCATCCTGTGGATGATTCTCCGTGTCTCAGAAGGAGATAAGAGCATGATAGTCTTGCAGAGTGTTTTCCAACCCAATGCATAGAAGTTAAGAGTAAACATTTTTCTCTTTGTTTTAAAGATTTATTTGTGTGTATTGTGAGAGCATGCGTGTGTATGTGTGAAGAGGGCGTTGAGTCCCCTTGGGCTGGAGTTACAGATGGCTATAGGCATCCTGATGTAGGTGCTGGGAACTGAACTTGGGTTCTTTGGAACAAGAGAAAGCACTGTTCACCTCTGAGCCATCACTCTGGCTCCACATTTTAATTTTTATCCTATCTTTCTCCCTCCCCCTTCTGTCTCTGTTTCTCTCTCTCTCTCTCTCTTTCTCTCTCTCTGTATGTATATGTGTGTGCTAGCACATGTAGAGGCCACAGGTCAATGATGTCAAGTGTCCACACTGTATTGATTTATTCATTTTTGAGTCAGGGTTTCTCACTGAACCCAGAGCTTGCCAGTCTGATGAGGTTGGTTGCCCCGCAGGCTGTGGATCCTCCTGTGTTCCCCCCCATTCCCCTGTGCTGGGGTTACACGTGTGCACCTCCGTGCCTGGCTTTTACATAGTGTTAGGATCCATGCTCAGGTCCTCGTGGCTGTGCAGCAAGCGCCTTTCCACCGGGTCATCTCCCCAGCCCTAACGTGAAAACTCCCTACTTGTTCATCTGCTCATGGCAACAGTGAGAAACATCCCCATGCATTGCATGCTCACCACCATCCTAGGCCAAGTCCTTCGCACACTGCTGCTTGTCTTATGTTCAGACCTCATCAGGTAAAGACCATCTGATGACAGAATTTCACAGAGGAAGTGAGAAAGGCTGAAAAGGGATCTGGAAAAGTCCTGGGCACTTTGCTCGCTGAGCACCACATAGATCTCAGATCAGCTGTGAAGGGGAGGCCGGATGGTCCCCCTACTGTTCGCTGGAGCCACCGTTGCATCCCTTTGTGGTGCTCCAAGGCTGGTTCGGAAAGTCATAACCTCAGCCATTGCCCCAAACGGATTCTTCCTTAACCGTGGTATTTTCCAGCAGGAGACCAATGCGAAATGACCCTTAAACTTGGGGAAATCTGATAGTCTACAGAGAAAACGAGTCACCTGGGTCATTGTCTCTTTATCTTTTTGTTATGAATTATTTACCTGATTATTTTCAACGAGGGCTATTGTGGGACCTACATGTTTTCTTGCTTGACAAATTTGTTGTGTGGTTTCTCTTTGGTGACGAAACAGGAATTGCTGCGGAATCATCCTGTGGAGGTTATGAGTTGAGTTTCTGCACAGAGATCTTTGTTGTATAAAGGTGGAGAGTTTCATTTCTATGACCTTTGGGGGAGAAGGGAGGTCAGCCAAATGTTCAGTTGTGTCTTTGAAGTTGCTGGCCTGCGCTTTGCTTCTCCCTCAGTTCCAGGCTCCATTGAAAGGAGGAAAGGCCGTGAGCCTGACTCACACAGTTATGTCCGTTCCCATTTTTGCTGAGAATACTCTCCCTGTTTTTGGAAATGATGCCTGAAAGTATTTTGTTTTACGTCTTTATCTTCTTAGGAGCCCATTGAGCTGATGTTCCAGCTTTTTCCTAGGCTTCCCCATGTAGCGCTCTGGTGGGGGGAATAGGATAGGCAGCAAGAGAAAGTCCAAGGAGCCACATGCACTTTCCTGGTATATGCTTGGTTTGAAACATCTTTCCTAATGCTCAATTAAGGGTGGGAGGTCATTTATGTTCAGCCTTTGTTTTTGGAGGGTTTTTGACAAGAGGTCAGTGCCAACTCATGAAGCTATCCATTCTTTGAAAACTTCTTTTCTAACCGGGAAGCTGCAGGATCCTTCTGGGACCCACTGGATGTGTTAATTAGTGATTGGATAATGTGTTAAAACAAAGTGCCAAAATACAGTGGTTCTTTCCCTCTGAACTGACAGTTTCAAGCATCCAAAGGGTCTGCAGCACGGTTCCCTGCATAGATTGTACCAGACCCCAAACTATACTTCCCTTCTCTCCCCTCTAAGACTGCCTCTGCCCAGGCCCCTGTGAGTCCGAATGTTTGAAATGGTGCCGATTTAAGTTGAGATGAACCGAAAATACAAGTCATGCAGCAGATTTCAAAGACATTGACGTGCCCCACCCTAGTATGTTAAATATTTGTATGAAATCTTTTGTCACTGTAAAATACTCAACAGAATGCTGATGGCCTAGATTTTACAAACCAGTAAAGTTTATTTCACTGACTTCTGTTTATGTATTCTAATGTGGCGATCACAAATGTATTTGTTTGTGTGTGTGTGCTCGCGTGTGTTGGGGGAGGGTGCAGTGTGAGAGCACACACAGGCACACACCTTCCACGGTGTGCATACAGAGGAGTGAGAGCCGGCTTCACCTCTTGGAGGTAGGCTCTGTGGTTCCTGCCACTACAGTATACACTGCCAGCTAACTGTCTAGCATTTGGGCCATTCTCCTGTCTCTGCTTTTCAGTTTTGCCGTGGGAGTGCCGAGGTTACAGCTATACATTACTGCATCTGGCTTTATTGTTGCTGTTGTTAGTTTCTGGGATGGAACTTGGGTCTTCAGGCTTTATGTAGCTAGTGCTTTTTTCCCCCCACTAAGCCATTTTCCTAGCCTCAGAAACTTTTTTCAATGGTGTAAGTTTTCCAATATAATTATGTTGGACAGTACTATTCTGGGCTTGCTAGCTGTGTTGCATGATCAACATTTAAGTTTTAAAGACAGTGAAGTATAACATTTGCACATTTAAAAGATGTGCCGAGTGGAACATTCATTGCCCTCATGTAAAACTTGAGGGAAACAGGTGATCATATTCTCTATCGCCCACAAGACCAGCTGAACCTCAGGGGCCACACTTAGTTCAAAGGAGAATGGATATTAGAGACAGTTAACATCTCCATAAGCAGGCTTCACAATGTCATTTGAAACTTGAATGTTAAAGGCGTTCTAGAATGTTCTCAATCAGTCAGTTAGTGACTTCCTGCTGTTGGGTGCCACTTGCCCAATAGTTTTGTGTTGGTATAAACCTATGGTAGCAGGCTGTTTCACATGAAATTAAATGCCTCTCCCACGCTAGGAATGGAGACTCCTCGTGGATGTTATCAGCTGGAAACATTAGGTAATTAGTCAAGTTTTTCCTTCAAGGCTAGTAATCTAGCACTTGAATTGATCTGATTAGATGTGGGATTAACAAGGGTCTGCTTAGGTGTCATTTATGGTTTTAATTTTGAGGTTGCTCACACAAATAAGATATACCATAATCTGATCTCACACCTCCATTGAAAAGGCTGGCAGTTATGTCATCTCCCAATTACATATTATAAACTTAGTTTTATATTACCATAAGCTTGTGTATTCAGTCAATGTGCATCTTAGTTAATGTGCTATTGTGAAGAGACACCATGACCCTGGCAACTCTCATAAAGGAAAATACTTACTTGTAGCTGACTTACAGGTACAAAGGTTTACTCTGTGATTATGTGGTGGGAAGCATGGCCGCATATGGGCAGACATGGTGCTGGAGAGGTAGCTGAGAGTTCTACATCTGTATCTTCAGGCGTCAGGAAGAGAGAGTGACACTGTGCCTAGTTTGAGCTTCTGAAACCTCAAAGCCCACCCCAGTGGTACACTTCCTCCCACAAGACCAAACTTAGTTCAACAAGGCCAAACCTCCTAATTTTACCCCCTAAGCATTCAAATACATGAGCCTATGAGGGCCATTCTTATTCAAACTACCACAATGTGTAATTTATGAAATTGTGAAATCTGTGTGTTTTCAATTAGGTCATCAAGTTCCTTTGAAACCTAGGTGACAGCTTAATTCTGGAGTTGTGGCCATTCTGAGCAGAACTCTAGATTTGTTCCAAAACAATCATCATCATCATCATCATCATCATCTCCACTTCCTAGTCTTGTTCTGCTGTTGGCATACACTGAGATTAAATTAGCTGTTTTGGTAGCTACATTGTCCTCCTCATTCATACTGGGTTTATTATTAATTCTTTTCCTCAGATGTTTCTTTTCATATAGTTGTCATCAGATATTTGAACTCAAAATCAAGACATTGTATTTATTCCACTTAAATTTTACTGTAGTAGTTAAGTTTATTAAATTTGGCTTTACATTAGATAAACTTATTTCTGTAGTTTTGGCATCACTTTACATTTTAGCTCTTATTATAACATTGCCATTGAGTCATCCACAGTCTTGGTAGACATGCTCATCTAATTTTAGTCTAAGTCACAAAAATCATTGAGCAGCTAAAGAGCTCAACCTTAGTGTGTGTAAGTCTGGTGTGTGTCTGTTTGTGTATGTGTGTGTCTGTGTGTGTAATAGAGACTATGTGTATGATCTAAAAGATACACACACACACACACACACACACACACACACACGATATTAAATCTACGTTTATTTCCAGATCTTTGCTACTGAGCTACCTCTCCAGCCCTTGACATCATCTTTTCACTAGCCCTAATCCATACCCTTTGGTGTCTGGTTATTCAGCATACCCTCTTGTCTTTTGCCTATGTCACTTTCATCCTTGGGTATCAATGTGATACCACCAATTTCCATAATTGATCTTTAATTTTTTTCATCTTTAGTTGAAGTGAAACCTACATGTCCTTTAGAGCAGCATGAAGATTAAGGTGAGACCTGGGCACATAGTAAAATCAAAGTATCTCCTGGCGCCTAGCATAGGTCTGTAACGGGTGAATGCCTGATGATGTTTACTGTCTAGCTGAGCTCATATGACTGACCTTTTGCCATTCAAAATCAACTCTGGTGTGTGGACAGCCAGCAAATACAAGAGTTTAGGGAAAGCTTCATGGAAGAGAGAAATGGGCCTGGGGATGGACCAGCTTGATGCAGCAGGTTATGATTAATAGAGGAATCCACTAATGATGAGGTCCGGATGTCAAGTTGAAGTGGAGCAAAGAGATTTAACCTAAGAGCAGGACTTGTATGGGCAGCTAAAAGGAAATGAAGTTGCACGGGAGAGATGGGTGGCTCTGAGCAGTGTTGAAAGCCCAGGGTGGGGTGAGTTGAAGCTGAAGAATGAGGTTTTGACATGATTATATTCTGGCAGTAGAATGACTGGGGGTTTTGAGAAACTGTAACCAGAGAAAGGGGCCAGGCCTAGGGCCAAGGCTAGGGTGGTGGCTGCTGCTGGAAGGAAAGGATGGGATTTGAGTGGGTGTGGAGTGAAGAGCAGGGAGGGAGCCAGATTCCGGTTGATAATGCAAAGGAAGGTCTCTTCCTGTGGCCACACCCTGCCAGCCCAAGCTAAGTGCCCCTCATCACCTGAGAAATCTGGTGTGGGATTCTTTTGGCCTTGCCCATCACCCAGCAGTTTGGTGGGGCAAACATTAGGAAACAGTAGGAGAAGATGACACTATTCTACCTGAACAGGGAACAATTGAATAGCACAATGATCTTTTCTGCCAAGAGCTAAACAAGCAACTTCAATTATAATTTGTTGATATCCTCTTTATTTATGAGACCTTTCCTTGTCCCATTTTCCAGCTGGGGAGACTGTGGAGTAGAGAATTGATGTTGCTTTGCTAGTGCCGATGTAACAAACTCATCAGAGTGACTTAACCCCTGGGTGGCTGGGGTGGGATTGATTATGTCCCATTGTCACTATGTAGGGGACAGAACTGTTGTTCTTTCTGAGGGCTGTGTTTGCCTCTCCAACTTCCGGCAGTTTATCCATTCCCTCATTATTTACATTCATCCCCAAATGTGCACATTGAGCGCTTGTCTGTGCCCAAATTTCCCCTTTTATAGGAAGCATGCTGTGCTGATTAAGGCCTACCTCATTGATAACGAATTTCTTTGGTACTGACCCTATTCCTCAGGGGGAGGATTTCAACAGATTCAACTCCTAACACTTATCCCCATCCCCAAAGTAAAGTAGGAATTAGGTCTTGTCCCTGGGGTCTTGGCTCTAGGATAGCTGCATTAAGCATAGCTGTGGGTGTGCGCACCTGTGGTGCCGTCAGGAGATAAGGAATAGGGTGATCCCAGCCAACTGAGGGAAAGGCTGGAATCGAATTTTAAATTCCTCATTCCTACTGCAACTGGCAGCTAACTGAAAGTTGACAGTCCAGGGTAAACTTTGACCAAAACACGCCTCAGTGAAGCCTATTGGGCCAGTCCAGGATTAGCAGTCTGAAAAGCTTTGTGGCCAAAGATAAAAGTAGGGTGGAGAATATGGAAATCAAAGTGGTTAGACCTGTTTTGGGGAAAGATGGAGTGAAAAAACGTAAAAGGCACACTGGAACATGAGACTTAAGGAGTGTGTGTGGGGGGGGTGTAGCTTTCAGATTTTAAAAATACAAGGGGTATGATTTCACCTTTGAAGGTGGGAGCCACAGTTCCTCTTGGATGGTGGTTTCTGGTTTCTGGGCCTTTGGACAATGTTCTTATGATGGATTGTTTTTTGAGTCCTGGATGTAGAATTTAATAAGGACCACCCTCGTGGGAGTGACAGGAATCTGTTACTGTGGATTCCTTCTTCAAATGCACTTAGAAAGCTAATCATGCTTTTCCTTGGTGGCAGACAGGTGGTTTGCAGTAGTGAAATGTACTTTTGGGTTTGGGGGATTATTATCCCGGCTCCCAGCACCTTCCGTCACAGTACTGGGTGAATATTAAGCAAAGCGTGGAATTAGATTACTGACAGTTCTCAACACTGTGTTCAGTGGGTGCTCATCTCTCATCAAAAAGAAAATCCACATGGCATTTGAATGTAACCTGTGCGATCCTCTTTTACATATCACATTGTCCCTGGATTTCTTAAACTATCTGTGCAGTGCAACATAGGAACTAAAACAAGAATACACACAAAAACACATCTGTATATTTTTGGTGTAGACACGTTTCCTACATGTTTTCAATTGAATCAGGAATATAAAGGGCTGACTATTTTATCACTATTATTGACTACTATTAATTCACAATAAAGAGAGTAGACCTTAAGTATGCTAATAAAGTAGCCACTTTTCTAGAAGCTAGATTTAGACCTCCTGGAGTATTGTCTGGCTTTTTTTTTTTTTGTCTTCCACAAACCTGTATTTCCAAATAGCACTGTTGGCTTGGCCGCTCTTCTGATTCTTGACCCTTTAATGAAAGCCCTATTAACAAGCTACTGGGGAAAAGGGAGAGTTTGTTCTAGTATATTCATTGTACTGAAGAATTAAGGGTGACCTGGATATTGGAGGAATAGACAAATTACTGCAACCCTAGAGAAGCATGTCCTAGTCACTCAAACCAAGCTTACAAAACAGAGCAGTCAGGAAAGTACATATGATAAATTAAAATTATCTGGTACATGCCAGTTTTTCTTCTTAGAGAAATCCTGTGGAAATAAGGATGGTCACAACTATTTCTACTGGAGAGTCATCATGGTGATAATTTTTTAAAAATATTGCTTAAAAAAATAGAAGGTACTAAGCTATTTGAAGGGAAAAATAGACTGAGCCTATTTGGGCTCCACATATTACAGCCACTTAAAATGTTGTAGAAATCTGCAAAGTGGTTCCATGTGTTATTACTAAGAGTGAAAGCAGGTTTCTAAATGTGTTTGTGATTTTGGAAAAAGGGTGTTTTTTCATCCTAGAAAATACACACACGTATACATATATACATACATACATGTGTATTTATATACATATACATATATATATATGTATATATATATATCTGAGAGGTTTTCAAAGGCAGATCTAAGTTTTGTGAAGACTCAGATACATTAAGATGTTTATGATTAGAGAGGCTGGAGAGACAACTCAGAGGTTAAGAGCTCTGCCTGCTTATGCAGAGGTCTTGAGTTCAATTCCCAGCAACCACATGATGGCTCACAACATCTGTAATGGAATCTGATTCCTTCTTCTGGTGTGCATGAAAACAGAGTACTTGTGTACACAAAATAAATAAATAAATCTTTAAAAAGAGATATGTGTACTTGAGGCCTTTTTAAGAATGCCTTGGAAGGGGTCCTCAGTGGTGTCTTGGGAAATCATTCCTGGAGAGTAACCTATGTCTTCTGCACATTGAAGCAGGTACTTTCTGGGCACCTGTAGTCTGCTGCAGAAGCAAGCCTACTTCTTAAAGTTGTGGTAATGTCATGGCGGACCTTTTTTTTTTTTCATTTGTATGTTTTTATTTTTTAATTTTTAATATAATTCTTTTCTTTATTACCATTTATTCACTTTGTATCCCAGCTGTAGCCCCCACCCTTGTCCCCTCCCAATTCCGTCCCCACTCCGTCCCTCATCTTCTCCAATGCTCTCCAAGTCCACTGATAGGGGAGGTCCTCCTTCCCTTCCATCTGACCCTAGCCTATCAGGTCTCATCCGGACTGTCTTTCATAGTCTTCCTATGTGGCCTGGTAAGGCTGCTCCACCCCCCATCAGGGGGAGGTGATCAAAGAGCCAGCCACTGAGTTCATGTCAGAGACAGCCCCTTGTTTCCCTTACTAGGGTATTGAAGCAGATGCTGAGACTTATAGCCAAATTTTGGGCAAAGGGCAGGGAATCTTATGAAAGAAGGGGAAGATAGAAAGACGTGGAAGGGCCCGGAGCTGCACAAGGAGAACAACAGAACCAAAAATTCTGGGCCCAGGGGTCCTTTCTGAGACTGATACACCAACCAAGGACCATACAGGGAGATAACCTAGAATCCCTACACAGATGTAGCCTGAGGCAGCTCAGTCTCCAAATGGGCATTTTTTTTTTCTTAGTCAAGTGAGTCCAAGGGTGAAGCTTAGATCTGCAGCATATCTGGGGAACTTGATGGAAATGCAAATTCTTGGTCTTGAACTCATATTTACCTAATCGGAAATTTGGGAGGGGGCATAGTTAGTGCTCTGTATTTCAGCCCTCACTCCCTGGTGATTTAGAAGCAATGGAAGTTTGGGATTTTCACCTGGCCAGTAGTTTCTAATCTTTATGATATATTTCTGTATCTATCAAGAAAGCTTTCCAAAGTACTGCTTGCTAAGACCCACCTACTAGACATCCTACTTCCGGGCAGGAGAATTACTGGAGGAGTCTATTTCTTGAGAAGCAGAAGGGTATATGGGCAGGTATGGTGATGAACATTTCCACTGGTGATCTTTCTTGGAACTGTTTAGGGAAAACAGGAAATAAACGGTAACTTCCGTTTCGAATAGTGGACCGTTGTTTGTGTGGACAGACCTAGAAGTATATCTAAGAGTTGGTTCAGCTGCTCGCTTAAGCTCAGAGTCTATCCTCTCACTATCTCTGAGCCTTATAGGAAAATAGGGCTTTAAAAAAAGTGCCTGTGATGGCCTGGCTCAGTGGGTCACATGTCTTCTGTGCAAGCATGAGAACTGGAGTTTGTATTCTCATCATCCACCTAAAAGCTGGGTGTGCCAATTCACATGTGTGACCGACAGTGGAAGGGGCAAAGCTGGGCAGAGCCAGACAGCTCACTTACGAGCACTCTGGCTGAACTGGTGAGCCCCAGGTTCAGGGAGAGTCCCTGTCACAAGGTAGACCATCCCTAGAGGACTGCTAATTCAAACTGCTGGGAGATATCACTTCACTCCTGTCAAAATGGCAACTGCAAAGAAATCTGACAAGTGCTGGTTAGGATGTGGGGAAAGAGGAATCCTTATTTGCCATGGGTGGCAATGCAAACTAGTACAGCTGGGATAGAGGTAACTAGGTGGTTTCGCTACAGATCGTATCACCCTGCTATGCCATTCCTGCGCTTAACTCAGAGGAATCTGTGTTGTTCTGTGGAGATATTTGCACGTATGTGTTTATTCCTGCTCTAGTCACAATACTAGGGAAGTGGAACCAGACTAGATGTCCATCAACAGATGTGTGAATAGTGGAAATGTTATATATGTACACATTGGAATTTTACTCTGGTAAAGAAAACTGAAAATTTGGTAGGAAAGTGGGACTGTCTGGGAAGTATGATGTTAAATGAGATGAACCAAACTCAGAAAGACAAGATCAGCATGCTCTCTTTCCTGTGTGGATCTCACCCTAGTGTGTGTGTGTGTGTGTGTGTGTGTGTGTGTGTGTGTGTGTGTATGTGTATGTGTTGTGTTTCTGTGGTGTGTGTGTGTGTGTGTGTGTGGTGTGTGTGTGGTGTATGTGTTGTGTTTCTGTGGTGTGTGTGTGTCTGCACATACATACACTCACACCTGCAATGTGGGTAAAGCTTAAAAACCTAAAAAGGAAACCAACAGAGGGTAAAAGCAGGTGATGAGGAAGGACAAGGGATCTGCAATATGAAAAAGAAAATTAGTGAGGCAAGGCTGCAAGTGGAGATGGAGGTTAGGGGATAGGGGACAGGAGAAAAGGGGAATCTACTAAAACACACTTTGGTTAGAAATGCTGTAATAGGATTAATACTTCATGCGCTAATTAGAAAACTAAAAAGACAGAGAGTGATCAATGTTGACCTCTGCCCTCCCCCCTCCCAAACAGGCAAGTGTGCTTGAGCATAGAGATGCATACAGAACACATACAGATCCCAAAGAGGATCTACCTCTTTGGGAAACTGAGGATTGACTAAGACAGAAATGCAACAGATACTATTCTTTCTTTTTCCATTTCCAAGTACTTTTAAATTCAGACTTCTGGAAATTTTGTTTTTGTGTTGGGGTGGGGCCAAGGATTGAATCCGGGGCTTTGTTTATGCTAATCAGGTATTCTGTGGTGAACCTATATCCCTATATTATGTTGTTGGGTATTAACCTTTAATACTGTTTTATCTTTTAGTTAAACAGTGGTTATTCCTAAACTAGCTGTATACCCAAATCACCACACAGAGACTAGGACTTATTTAATTAACCTAGAGCACAATGCAGGGCAATAGTTACTCCATCCTAAACCTCCAAGCCTGCATAGTTTCATACCATTCAGATTTCCCACACTATACTTGCTTTTAGTCATATCTTAGGTCCAGTTCATCTCTCCTCATGGTTCCAAATCCTCTCCTCCCTGATCTCTGCTCTCTGACCCTTCCCACTTACTTCCTTCTCCTTCCCTCCAGACCAGGACCAGGATGGCCCATCCTGTTCTCTCCATTGCTCAGCACTGGCTGGTTGTTTTATTGAAATTACAGAGAACAAATGGTGGCATGTTTACACAAACTTAAGACAGGTGATGCTTAGAATAAACATCACAATGCAATCAGATTGAAACTAAATAGTGGGGTAGAGAAATCAGCATTTGAATGAACAAGGGTAAATTGTATACATTCCACAAGAACATTATACCAACAGCCAATGATTTTGTAGTTCTACACTGCCCTTTAAATGATATGTTCTTAGTGAGTAGAGGTTCAAGTGATAGGTCCTATCTGTGAACATCAGCATGATGCTTCTGTTAGCTGTCACACCAAGCATCATTAGGCAGGGATGTAAGCAAATTAGAAACTATCCGCCCTCCACCCTCCATCCCCACCCCCCCACCATCCCCTGGGCATAAAGAACTACAAGGCTAACAATTTCTGATAGCTTAGTAGCAAGTGAGGTATCAGAGAATCAGCTGTTTAATCTTTGGTTGTTAGCATCCTGGATGCCAAGATAACTTCCTCACATCAGCTTCAAGTTTGTGCTCCAAGAAAGAAAATGAATAGCAAAAACAACAGAAAGCCAAGACCAGCTAAAGAGCTTTACCCAGAAAATAATAAAGAAAGAAAGAAAGAAAGAAAGAAAGAAAGAAAGAAAGAAAGAAAGAAAGAAAGAAAGGAAAGAAAGAAAGAAAGAAAGAAATAGATAGGTAGATAGATAGAGAGAGATAAATAAATAAATAAATTCCCTCAGGCATTACCAGCCCTGTGTCTTGGCTGCAAGCTGACCACGCATGGGCCTTGGCCCACACCTCTGCTGTTCTCAGCACAGCAACTTGACCAAGAGCTGTAAATCTTTGTAATGCTGAGCTTCCACTGCCACCAGCGACCTCATACTAAAAGAGCCAGACTCTGTGGAAAACCTTTTCTACACCCCTGCTTAGCACACTCAGTGTTAGGGCCAAGGATGATGATGAAATGAAGTTTATTAGATGGAGATGAAGAGAGAGAGCAACAGAGTAAGAGAACAAGAGAGCGACAAAGTGGCTCTCTTAAGGAGCAACTTAACCATGCCTGCCAGGTCCAACGCCTGGCCGGCCACACATGACGACATCATAGGCTGGTAGGCAATCCAGAAGCAAGCTGCCTAAATACTAACACTCAGGCCTCACCCTAAGGCGCTCTAGCTGCCCCTCAGAGAAACGGAACCTCCGTTCTCTGTCTGGAAGCCAGACTCCGGCCGAATCCAGGACCCCGCCAAATGGAGAACGACACTCAGTTATTTTCTTTTTAGTTTTATTTGTTTTGTGGGCTTACATTTTAAAAGATACTGAATTCTAAGATTAGAATATGTTTAAAAAATATAAATAGGTAGACAGATAGATAGTAGATTAAAATATGTTTAAAAAAGATAGATAAATAGTTGAATCTGTTTAATTTTAGAACAGCTTGGGTATGTGCATCTATTTTAAGTGTAAAGCTCATGGAATGTAAATACATGTCAGGTATTTTCAATAATCATGTAACAGGAATTGAGCTATACTACAAGTCGACTGAAATTTTAGTATGAAAAATGTAGTTTCATAACTACCTCTGATTTTCACCAAAATGATAGTTTGGATGAAGTGAAAAAATGTTGTTTTACTTTCACTGGTTTCTTTGTTAAAGCAGTATGCTTCTCTTGGACATTGGTATGTTAGAGCCTGGAAAGCAACTCAGAAATCAAAATAGCAAAACTCAACACTAAAAGTGAATTCAGGCAGGTCCCTGGAAGGTCCTTACATCACAGATGTGAGTCTTCCCACTTCATGGTTACTTGCCTTTGAAGGATTTATGGCCACTTTCCTGCCTTTCACACATGAGCGCTTTCCTGCCTTCTTCTGCTGTATGCAAACAACCCTGTATTTGAGGATGTTGTCTTTGTCTGCCATTTGTTCACTGTGGTTTGATACCACTAATTTCAACCTCCACAAAACACATTTTTTTAATGTTGTGGTCTCGGCCTTTGTGGCATGCATATGCATGTGGTGTGTGTATGTGTTGGTGTGTGTGTTTGCTTCTACGTGTCCTCTGAGCTCAGGAATGTAATTGTTCGGCCCTCGTGTTTTGCCCTGTCCATAGGAGGGAGTTGCCCTTCTTGGAACTCAGCTTTATAACCACTTCCTTGTTTTTGTAATGTCTCCTAATATGCTTTCTAAAAGGGGACTTGACCTTCCCATCATCCAGTTTTCCTTGAACTGTTAAATCACCCACTTAAGCAGTATTAGCTTTCTGTGACCTATGGAATGTGAATGTCTCTCCATTTTTGAATGTTAACTGAGCACAAGGAAGATTTCTCACAAGGTAAACATGAGTATAATAGCATTTAAATATTTTCATTTGCTTTCCTCCTCTCCTCACTTGAAAGACCTTTATTCAGAGTATTAATGTCCCGGGCTGAAAGTTAGTCCTGAGGTTTGTTGGACATTTGTATTGAACTTTTTTTTTTCTTTTTGCACACTAGAGATTGGGAAACCTCCACTCCTTCCTGGAGGACAGTGCTGGGGATGGAACCCAGGACTTGAGATTGTAGGTGATTGCTGTCACTCAACTACAGTTCTAGCCCTCTGCTTCTGAAATGTGGGTTCACCAACATACCACAGGCTGACCTGGAACTTGGGATCCACCTGACCCTTGTCTTCCAAATGCACAGGTCATAAAACCCAGCCCTATGTTGACATCGTAAAGGTGATGCTTCTGCTATGGGAAGAGTACTTTGATTTTAGGGCCCCTTTACATTGGTATTGGACCTGTGGTGTGATTGAATATGCTATTTAATAGTTTTGTGTGTTTTTTTTGTTGTTGCTGTTGTTTAAATTTCTGATTGGTCTAGTTTTTTTCTTTGTTACTGTCTCCTGTTACTACAGCCATGTCTTTCTCTGAACTGCTGACTTACCTGAGTAATGTACAGTGTGTTCAGAAGTAATGTGCTCCACCTGTCAGATAACTCAACCTTGAATTTTGTGCTATGGATTGCTTTTTATGAAACAAACAAACAAACAAAAAACCTTATTTAAAAAAAAAAATCTCAGGAAGAGATTTTTACCTTAACAAGAAGCATTAACTCAGTCAAGACCATCGAAACTTCCATCTCTGCCATCAGTTACTAAATTATAGATTATTGAGGGGTGATAACTTCATGAGACATGAGCAGAGAGGCTGGTCCCACAGGTACTGTTGACTTCTGGATTGCATCAGAACTTGGCACATACCATTGACAGAACAGCGTCTGTATTTATTGACCCAAGTCCTGCCAGTTAACTAGTTCTGACTCCTGCTGGTTGTTTTGCCTCCCTGGGTTTCCACATGAGTAAAATAAGATGCTCTCAGAAGTCTCATTAAGCTTTTAGAACCGTGTATTTCCTGTTCAATACTCCGTTCAACTCCCTCGGCTCCTATCCACCTTTGTACTCACTGGTAATTGCTTCTTGAAGACAGTGCGGAAGTAGTATATTTTTCTTTACTAGAGCGGTACAGAGTCCCACCGGCATCTGGAAAAAGAAAATACATTTCTTAAATGCAGCATGTTTGAGGTGCTCCAGTACCATGTCGTCTTTCAGTCCATGACTGTTCCTGGAATTGCTACCACTTAGGAACAGCAGGGGAAGAAAGCCTGTGGGCCTGTGGTAAACAGCGATTATCATAACTGGCCTTTGAAATATGCATGTCTTCTTCCCACGTTGCCTTAAGCACAAGCAGAGCTATAGACAGGAAATCCCAATGCTCGGACCTCTAGAAGACCCACCCTTTCCCCTCTCTTCCCTCTCTCCCTCCTTTCTTCCCCTTATCCCTTCCCCCTTCTTTTTCTTTTTCTTTATTTTTATTTCTAGTGCTGAAGGTTGAACTCAGAACCCAGGGTCTTGCATTTGCTGGCAATTGTGCTGATGCCTTGCCTCTCTCTAAGGAGAAATAAACTTTGAGAAAAAATGTCAAGAGAGATTGACAGGTGAGGAACCTCAGAGAATGGGGTGGGGTGGAGACTTTTTTTTAAAATATCTTTTTGTATATGTTACATTTATGAACTTGCTTTCTTTTGAGAGTCAGGAAACGTCCTGTCAGTTAGGTAATATAAAAGCTAAGCACCTGGATTTTTATCTACTTATAATTGAAGATTTAATTTAGTATAGTCTTTGGAGCCATATTTGAAGTGATTCAACTGCTAAGTATGAAGGAACTTGGTGTTTTTATGAAATCGCCAGGGCCTGCAGAGATGGATCAATAATTAAGAGCACTTACAGCTCCTCCGGAGGCATTCAATTCCCAGCTCCTCCATCAGGCTTCTCATAACTGTAACAGCAGCTCCAGGCGGTCCATTGCCTCTGTCCTCCTTAGGTATCTGCACTTACCACATGTACACACACACACACACACACACACACACACACAAACACACACGCATGCACAATTTAAAATGATAAAGATAAATCTTGAGAGAAACCTGCAGAGTTCTGACAGGATAATCATCTCAGCCATTACAGTTGTCCACTGTTAACTTACCCTTTTCTCCAAAATACAGTGAGGGAAAAGAGGAGAAAACGTTTCCCTCTTAAATTTATGTAGCTCAGATCTCAGGGGCTATGGATCTTTTTGGCTTAAAATACTTGAATATTTGCCAAGTTGTAGCAGTCAGACTGTCAGGTACTGTTATTGTCTCAGAGAAGCATTATGTGTATTTTTTATCATTTATATATGTGCATCCCTCTTTTTATCTCTTTCTTTCCCCCAATATTAGAGCTGTGTTGGTGTTTGAGATGAAGTTAACTACATAACTCAGGCAATTGTTCTTACATCCTTACCTAGGAAGTTCTAAAAAAAAAAAAAAAAAAAACTTTACTCTCCAGTCCTTCCTCTCCTACAACTGATCAAATATGGAATGGAGAAGGAGGTATAAATGTAAACAAAGTATAATAATATACATATATGAAAATACAATGAAAACATCATTTTGATGTAAACTAAATATTTAATAATAACTAAAAAATTGATTCAGTCTTACTTGAGAAGAGGTGGGCCGGCGTTTTAAGGCTGTTTCGGAGAATTTCAGCCTCATTTGCTTAGCTCCTTCCTTGCTTGTTCTGGCTGCTGGTAGTTTGCGCACTGGCCCTAGCATTCTTGGATATGGAGACATTCTATTTCCAGTGACCCATATTCATACCATCATTTCCCTCTGGATCTGTTCCGTGTTCAAATTCTCTCTCTCTGAATTGATGTACACATTGAATTGATATACCCCGATTACCTCATTTTTAACTTGATTACCCCTATGAAGACCCTACTCCCATATGAGGTCACATTCCACAGTACTGAGTAGGGGAATTAAAACCAACATATGATTTATGGGGGTGGTCATAATTCAGCCCATAGCATCAGAACACGCAAGCGAATCTCCCTTCAATATGTATATCTTATTTCTTTATTCAATACATTCTAGAATTACCTGTATAGAATGTCTGGAAAGAAACATCAGACAAAATGTTATGTGGACATCATTTTCCCTCTGGAAAGCTCATGTTAAAGATTAGCTCTCTCTAGTACAGTTGGGGCTGTTTCCCCCTCTCCATCTCTCCTCCACATTCGCTCAGTCTTCACCATGACAGATGACAAATGAAATCAGGATCCTCTGCCAGTCCTAGGGATCATTCATTATGTGGGATTGTCCTGAGGTCTCCTTGGATCTAATTGGGGATGGCAATCCCAAGCCACTAGCGTGATCTTCCGTACATTTGTTTAGAGGAAATGTATTTAGGAAAACATTGAGGATAAATCAGTGAAAGTGAACCTTTAGGTGTGACAAGGTGCTTGTCTTTCAGTGCCTATCTTTTAATCTTCAAGGAGACACACATCCACCTATTAGATAAATAAGGTCCAGAAACTCAGGCAGCATCAGTGGAAGAGTCACCAAAGTTGGGGCTAAGCTAAGGAACCCAATAGATACAGGACATGCACAGCCTTGGCTGTTGACAAAAATTTATATTCTACTTGGTCACCTAAAGCCTTCTGTAAAGGAAAGGACACACTTTTTATCTTTCTTTCCTTATATTTGCTATTGTATTAGAGCTGGCCGATTAAGTCAGTTGGCTGATTTACAATGATACTATGCCTCTTGTTGCTTCAGGGTGGATTGGCGCAGGGTGCAGGATTCACTGAGGGAAGCACCACAGAGGTGGGGGATAGACTTCCTCAGACCTGCCTGATGTTTTTAAATGTAAACAGTCCTTGGATGTTACCTCGAGTATAGCCCCAGAAGAATTTGGTTTTGGGAAAGATCAGGTAAACATATATGCATATTTATTTAACATAGTAGATCTAAGGTCACGGAGCTGTACGTGACAGGTGAGACATGGTGTTTTTTTTAGAACCTGAACTTTTAGCAGACAAGAAAGGGGATATAGGACCTTTACATGAGGAAGAATAAAATTCTGGGGAGAATGTATCTGAGTAGTCTATACCAGACTATCTCTGAGTACTGTATCTCTGAGTATCTCTGAGTACTCTATCTCTTGAGTATTCTGAGAACTGTATCTCTGAGTACTCTGAGTATCTCAGGCATGATAGAAATGCATGCCTTAAGTGCTCAGAGGAAAGTACAATATCTATTTTAAGATAAATAGCATAAGCATTTTCTGAGCACTCCCATTGAAGGTGAAGAGGATTAGTCCCTGCCTTCTGAGTTCCTCTACTTGGAACCAGTGAGGTTGGTGGATCAGGAATGGGATTGGGAGTGAGACTGGGGAAGAACAGACAGTGAGGGAAAGTTGAATGAAGAAAACTGTTATGCCCAAGGAAAAAGGTAAGAAGAAGGACAAAGGAGTAGTTAAAAGATCTTATAAGAAGAGCAGACTAATGGAACATGAGCTCTGGGCTCTTCTTGGTGAAGCTGACTATAGATCCCCAAAGGTGTGGAGGTAAAACACAGCAAGAGGCATCTGCATAAACCACCTCTTACAGTAGGCACATACCTGAGAGATTACCAGTTAGTTAATGTAGCAGTCACATGGACTGCTTAGTTCATTAGGCAGAGCCCTTATCACTTCTCAAAATTCTCACCTGGTTACACAGTGTATTCCTTTATGACAGGGAATAAATTCCAGCATGAGTTTCTGAGGAGATGAACTATGGGGTGTGCCTCTCTCTGGGGTGTGACTCATCCCAGTGGGGTAGCCTTGGAGAGTCATTACAGGCTTTTGAGTGAGCAGCCAGCCCCAGCACTTGATTTAGGCAATTGAATGTGACAGAACGAATGGTTTGGGTTTATCAGATTTTGTAGCCTGGGGTGTGGCTAGCCAGCAATTTAGGTGAGATGAGATGAAGAGCCTAGGGAAAAATCAGAATTGGACAGAAAGGAAGATAGCTTCACGAGGCATGTTGGAAGTGGGATCAGGAACGCCTCGATGACTGGAAGACTAATGATGATAAAAGTGAAAAGGAAAACCTGATTTAGTCGTGAAGTGTGGGCTAGCATAGAAGGGCATAGAAATAGTTTATGACTTAAGAGACAGAAGTGTAGCACTCAGAGGCTCTTGAGTGTGGGAGTCAGACAACAGGGATTAAATTTGCAAGGTCTGCAGTAAACCTCCTCCTGACACACCGTCTGCTTTTTGTGTATCATGAGAGTGAAGTGAGCTGATGCACCGGTTTTGTTGTCAGTAACCTCTACTAGCCGCGACTCTCATGTCATGGTCATCCCAGTGCTAAGAGTATTGTTTGAATTCACAGTATTTGAAAATAATGGCTAACATACTACTCTCTAATAGATCTGGAGCCTAGAAATTTGAGTGGGTTCCTATGTGGCCAGGGCCTTCCAACACTGAAACTATTTTGAAATTTTTAAAATATTCCTGTTTTGGAGTGTGGGGCCAGGTAGCACCTTTAAGAGGTTCTGCTGTCACAAGTGGATCATTTAGTTCCTCTCACTGCCACCAGTGAGGGGAAACACCTAATGGGCCATTTCTAGAGTGTATCTAATAGAAGCCAGTCTTGCTAGCTGTCTCTTGCAGTGCTTGATTCTCTCCATGGTGCCCTACCCTGCCTTTAGTTGCTGCAGCAAGATGGCTACCATGAGATACAGTCCCTTGACTTTGGACTAGAACCCAGAGCCCAAATAGACCTTATTTCCTCATAATTTCCCCAGTCTGTGATTGTGTGATTCGAGCAACAGAAAAGGGAGCAAATAGGACTTGCCTCCCCCTAGCCCATCCCTGCTGGTTTCTTGTTGCCCCCCACAAGGTGGGAAAATGACAGAGCTCCCTTGGGTCCTGTGTATATAAGGACACTACTACCCTTCATGAAGAGTCTTTCCTCAAGACCTAATTATCCCCCATGTTCCTAGCTCCAGGGGCTCACCACAGTGCGGTTTAGGATTGTCATACAGGAATTGGGGGAGGCAAAACAAATTCATTGTACATTGGGGCACTGCAAATAGTCCTTTGGAAGAACAGTTTTTAAAACATTTGTAGTTAAAAAAAAAAAAAGGAAGCCGTTCCTCTCTTTCTTGAGGACAGCTTTTAAAGGAAATTTAGAGACCTGTTTGTCTTCTAGGTATAATTCCTGGGATAGTCCTTCTGCCCTGGTGTCTATTATGTTTGCATTCTCTTTTCTTTTAAACTATTCTTTATTGCATTATGTTTACTTCTTTTGTAAGAAATTTGGTCTTGCGTGCCAGGACATGCATGTGGAGGTTCAAAGGACAACTTGTGGGGGTCAGTAGGTTCTGGGGATCAAACTCAGGTTGTCGGGCTTGGTGGCAAACAATTCTACCTTCTGAGTCTTCTTACTGGCTCTTCTAGGGTCTGGCTTGTTTGTTTGTTTTGGTTGGTTGGTTTTTGTTTGTTTGTTCTTCTTGAGCAGTGAGTTATTGTTCCACTAAACATAAACAGGTTTAAATTCTTAAAATAGATTTGTCAAGTTTTAATTTATAAAAGCTTTACAGCCATATTTCTCTATTTCTAAGGTGTGCCTGCTAAACCTTTTTTTTTTTGACAGCTTCTATTCTCTAACATATTGTTCTTAGAATAATACTTGTGTTTCTGTTTAATTTAATTAGTCTGTTTTAAAGAGTTTAAAACTTTTATATGTGTGAGTGTTTTGTCTACATGTATGTATTGGTGCCATTTGTGTGTCTCTGTTGCCCGAGGAGGCAAAAAAAGAAGGAAAGAAAGAAAGAAAGAAAGAAAGAAAGAAAGAAAGAAAGAAAGAAAGAAAGAAA
>NW_026585987.1:5294221-5308141 GCF_907164565.1 Psammomys obesus
AAAGAAAGAAAGAAAGAAAGAAAGAAAGAAAGAAAGAAAGAAAGAAAAGAAAGAAAGGAAAGAAAGAAAGGAAAGAAAAAGAAAGAGAAAGAAAAAAGAAGAAAGAAAGAAAAATCACATTCTTTGGAATTGGAGTGGCAGATGTTGAGTCTCTACATATGTGCTGGGAATTGAACCTTAGTCCTCTACAAGAGCAGCCGATGCTCCACCCCAGTATTTATCTGTGTGTGTGTCTGTGTGTGTATCTGTCTGTGTGTCTGTGTCTGTGCCTGTCTTTGTGTCTGTATGAGTATGCTGCATATAAGAGGCCAAACAAGGCATTGGTTCCTTCAGAACTGAAATTGCAGGCAGTTGTAAGCCTCTCGCTGTGGATACTGGAAGGTGAAGAAACACTCTTGACCACTGAGCCATCTCTCCATCCTATTGTATTTTTGGAGAAAGACACTCATCCCATAGCCTAGGCTGGCCTAACACCTACTCCATAGCTCAAGCTGGCCTCCCAGTTACTGTGATTCTCCTGCTTCAGCAGAAGGCATGTGCACATACCACCATGCTCAGCTTAGAAAAGCCTTTAATATATATAGTCACCACAAATGGTATCAGCAAAGTAATATTTTAAAAGCAGAAACCATATACATATGGTGTTTATCTGGGATGGAAAGTAGAAGGAGCCACATTGAGGGCTTGTACCTCGTAAAAAGCACAACACTAATCTGCTTGATTTGGATAACCAAGTGCTTTCACTCCTTGCTAGAGTCAAGGTCATAATGATGTTGATCATACATCTATGCAAGTTAGAAGTGTTGGACCAGGTGTTATTATTGGGCAGGAAAGGAGGCAAGAACTCTGAGCTGTAAAATCCAATACTGCATAATAGTGATTAGCTTTATGTTGTAGAACACAAAACCAGGAGTGTTTAGCATGAAGTGTACGGTGCCCAGATAAGCCGCCCAGGCCTGAAATTCTTAGCCCTATGATTGTTGTTTGTTTGCTGTGTGTGCCCATCTCTCTGATAAAGGACATGGGTGTTGGATTCACTGATTCTGTTGAGTTTAGAGCTGCAGCATAACTCAACCTTGAAAGCAACAGCTGTGCTGACATTGTAAGAATATCATGAAAGCTAGCGTGGGCTATGAGGGAGTGAGACCTGTGGAGCAAACGCAAGTCATCTGGAGAGCTCCCTAATGAGAACCTTGTTTCTTGAGGGGTTGGGGCATTTAGGTTAGCCACAGATAAAAGATCATTAAAATTTTTATTTATTTATTTTTTAAATAGCACCTGGGTACTGTAATGGATTTCTAAATATAGTTATTTTATTTTGCAGGGTGAATAATTTTACCTCCATTTAATTGAGGAAAGAATAGAGACTTGGAGAACTTAGAACATTTATTTTTCCAGGATTCCATAGCTTGTAGGTGGCAGAGCTGGATTTGAAACCAAACTTATTTACTTATTATTATTTATTCCTTATAGCAAATCATCAAAACATGATAGTGTTATCTTCAAAATCTGTTTACAAATGGCCAGTCTCTCATCATGTGCGTGGCTAGCTCTGTAGTACAAGAAACTCTTCTGTCTTACCAGACTCTTGCTCCGCCTTTACCCTCTGTTGCTCACCCCACGTTAGTGGCTCACCATCCTCCTCAGTAAAGCTTAGTCCTACTGAGGTGTGTAGAGCCCAACCTGTGCCCCAGGCAAGGCTCTCCCTGTCCTCTTTGCTCATGGCCGTACTGCTTAAGGCTTATTTGCACCTTTCCAGTTCACCCAACCTTTGAGGCTCAGGGCCCTTTACTTACTCTATTCAGATCTCACTTGAGGCTTTTCACAACATTCTCTAGTACAAAATCATGCTTCTGGTTTTACCGTCCTTTCATGTTGACTTTTAAGTACATCCCTGCCTTGGCATGCCACTTGTTTGATGGTGTACTTGTTTGTTTAGGTCCTGTATCCTCGTGAGGAATTTGCCCTGGGTGTCCCACTGCAGCCATTCTAGCCGGGCACATAATGGCACAGCAGATCCTTGCCGAATGATTGAATAGATGGATGGATGAATCACAGCTACCTCGCCTATAAATTTAGGATGTTATTGTTCATCTTACCAGAATTCTTACAAGACCAGGCACTTGAAAGGAAGTGAGACTTTAAAAAAATAAAAGTTAAAAAAAAAATTCCTGGCAGGAATTTCTGTTTGTATGCAGTGCTTGGGCAGTTATAGTACAGCACAAGAAAAACAATCACATTTCTTGTTCTGTAGGAATGTGAAGGCTAAAGAACTCTGACCCTGGGAATGCCTGATAGCACACATCTGGAGCTGTTTGTGCCATCGACAAGGCAGCTAATCTGCATTATAAGAAAGGTACAGGGAGGAATAGGTTGATTTAAATGTCCATGTTTTGAGATACACAGGCATTTGAATATGGTTGTCCCTGTGAATTTGAGACTCCCCAGTGTGGAGCAGTTCTACTGGGGCCATTGTTCTGTGTATCTGGAGTGTGCCATTCAGTCTCCATCCAGCAAGAACACAGAGGGAAGTCAAGATGCTCAATAGCTTTGGCTCGCTTCTAATACTTCTTCCATTAACCTCTTAGGACCTTCTTCCCACAGATACATTTCCGTATTCTGCTTCCTAGAATCCTCTTTGAGAGAAAACAGAGAACATGGAGTTAGATCAGCTCCCCCAGCTGAGGTTATTCTCTGCTTCCATTTTTAACTATAGCTGGGAAATAGACCATATTCCAGAGGAAGAAAATGGGGAGTCCTTCAGGCTTCAGCCCCACATTCTTCTCCTGTAACAGTCAGATACTTTTTGTGATGGATGAATTTTTTCTTCTGTATAGTCAATATTTCTTCTAATGACAGTATATAATTCTAAAGTTGTACATTCTTTTTTTTTCTTTTTATGTGTGTGCATGTGTGAGGTGTATGTGTGTTTGCACATGTGTGTGTGTGAGGGTGACCATTCATGTATGCAGATGCTTGAAGCTGATATTGGGTCTTCTTCAACCTCTCATTCATCTTCTTTATTCTGAGGCAGTCCCTCAGTCAAGCCTAGAGCTTGATGCTGCAATATCATGGTTAATCTTGACAGTTAGCTAGCTTTGTGGATTTCCTGTCTCTGCCTTTTAAGGCTGAATTTTAGGCTACCATCCTCACCTAGCCTTTACTTGGCTTCCGGGGCCTGAACCCCCTCCAATTAGACATATGACTAGTGCTTTTAACCTCCAAGCCATCTCTCCACACTGCCCCTACTCTCTTTTTCAAAAGTTAGAATCTTATTTATATATCCAAGGCTTGCCTGGAATTTCCCTATGTAGCCAAGGATGACTGGATGACTTTGAATTTCTCAACTACCAGCCTCCATGTCCTCTGTGCTGGAATTAAAGATTGTGCCACCATGCCTGGTTTATGCAGTACTGGAGATCAAACCAAGAGCTCTGAATGTGCTAGGCAAGCACTTTACCAACTGAGTTACATCCCCAGAACCCATGCATTTCATTTTATACATTAAACACTAGAGAGAGAAGTGGGGAGAGTGGATTTTAGCTGTGTACTTAATAAAAGATGTACATTTCCTTCATTTTAAAATTAAACGGTGAATAACTGTCCTTGGTTTTCAGACTGTTTGTTTTAAAGAGTCACCACAAAGAATGTCTTTGAATTGTTCACATGCCTAAAGTTAATGATAGTAAGAATAAGATTTGTGAAGCACATTTTTTTCTTTTCCTCTCTCCATTCAACCAGAGATGAACATCTCATAGGTAGACATTCTGGATCTTGGAACACAGTCAGACAAGATTCAGAAGAAAAAGCATAGTACAGTTTCAATAAAATGCACCTTTGTAAGTTGGAGTTTCTCATTTGTTCCACAGAAGTTGACCTCACTCAGCATTATAGTCTGTGTCCTGTCCTCTGTTTCTCCCGCTTGGGAGACCATCCTTGTGGAATGTAGTGACTTAAGTACTTAAGTAGTCTCAAGGAGTGGAAGTAGGGGTACTCACACATTAGGCCCTTGAAATACTGAAGCAAAGGATCGTGGTTGTGAGTTCTGATTGCTGTAGCCACAAGAAGAGGAAGTGTAACTACAACCATCCTACCTGACAGGCTGCGGGTCGCCCTGTGTATTCTGCTTAGCATTCCTCTGTGAACAGGAGCTGCTTTGCTGCTGGTCTATTGAAGGGAGAAGCTTTTCGAGACAATGCTGGGTGCTGGCATTCCTGCCTCATTAACACAGATCTGAAAAGGAGCTGGCTGTCCTTTTCTCAGGGCAGTGAACTCAGTCTGCATTCCTCATGTAATGAAGTTGTTCCCAGACCTAGCACCACCATCTCCTCTGGCCCTAACCTTCAGCTTCTTGGGAGAGAGAGACAGTTGGCTCAACAGGACAGCCTCAAAAGTCAGAGACTGGGAGGGGACAGAGCTGAGCTCACTCCTCTCTGTCTACCTGTCCCAACTAAGGGGTGGGAATGGGAATCGGTGGATGGTAGATCTTCTCTTTTGGCCAACACTTAATGGGAAGCACAAATGAACAAGTTAATGGATATGGCTTAGGGGATCCACTCTCAAAGACCATAATGATATGAATACAGCTTGATAACTGATGAATACCGTCCGTTTGCAACTGTGTTTTCCTGAGGCCACAGTTGTCCAAATCTATCATGTCTGGATGCTAATTACACACAGGACATCATGTGGTGGATAGTTCCAATAGATTTAGTAATGAAACTCATGTTCTAAAAGGCTTCTTACAGTTGAAGTTTTATTGTACTCCTGGCACAGGAAGATGACACTTAAATATTTGTTTCTCTCTCCTGCTTACTTCCTGCTTTCAAGACAGATTTGAGGCCCAAAATGTCAAAGTCAGCATTAAATGGAGCTGGGGTTGTAGCTCAGTGGTGGTGTCCTTGCTTGACCTCTGCAAGGCCCTGCACCAGTTCCCAGCATCCCCGCCCCCAACAGAAGCTCCTCCCTGCCTCTTGGTGTAAACTTGAGCTATAACATAACTTTCAATGACTAGTACTATTGAATGAATGGTTACTACTCCATTAAATTGCATATAACATTTACAATATGGTGGGTGGGGACAGTTTGTATCTAATCCATAATGCAGACCTTTTCTGGGGATAGTTGAATTAAAGCTTAATTATTCTGTCTGGTGGTAGATGCTGGCTGTCACCTATGTTCTTAGCTGAGGCTTCTGAGGAGAACCCTCATGACCTTGATGTGGCCCAGGTTTTCTCACAGCATGGTAGCAGGTTCTAGAACCAAGCGTCCCAAGAGGCAGCCAGGTATTAGCCTCAGTCTTGTTTCATAGCATAGTCGTGAAAAGTCCTCACTCCCACCACAGGCCATCAGTTGGGGATGTTATAGAGTCCCACCCAGGAAATAGACATGTACTCTGGATGTAGGGTACTGGTTCTGGAGGATGATAAGGGGACAGCAGTCTTCCCGAGATGCCTGTGGAGTATCACCTGGCACAGTATGGGAACAGCTGGTAAGTTTCTTTTTACAGGTTTTGTCACTACAGCCTTCAGAGCTGTTCCTCAGGTGACTGTGGTGTTCCCGCCAGCCCAGGGGTCAAGGCCTGGAGTACAACACTGCAAATTCTGTGCCAGTTTGGAGTAGGAGCTTGGGTTCTCACCCCAAACCAGACCATTATGTGTAATGGCTAACCAGGTTGATAACCACGCTCTCTGGACTGTGTATGTTCATAATGGTGGCAATGTAAAACATGCTACGACCTTCAGAGCCTGACTGTCCCCCTGTTCCTCTCCTATTACTTGGCCTTGATTTTTGCTGCATGATTAGAACCATGTTCCCTGTCCCCAATTTGCCCAGTAATTAAACTAAAAGTTTGATAACATTGTTCCCTGAGATTAGGACAAAGGCATTTGAGTAAACATAGAGGAGTTATAATATTTGCTGTGAGGCAGGGGATTGACAATGAACCTCAGAGGGACACAAATAGTTTTTTCAAAAGAAATCAGGCTTCTTTCTTGTAGTGTTATTATGGACATTTTCTCCAGAAAGTAATCACTTATCACCCTTCTCTTGTTTGAAAGTGACAAACCCTTGTGGCTAAACAGTTTATAAACTATGAGGTGTGTGAAGCCAAAAAGAAGATATGAGGGAAAAAAAATCTAGACACACAGTTTTTTGTAATGCATATACAACCACAGCTTAACCTGGAAATTTAAAGGAGGGGTGGGTAATTTTTTGGTTCTTAAAACAAACAAACAAAAACACAAGCTGTGATTTTATTTATTTATTTAACTCTCTGATGTGGGCAGAGTGAGTGTGAAATGCTCAGTTGCTTCTAGACTCTGAATGCCATCTTGATGGCAGCCTCCTCGGCTGTGTGGTGAATACAAGGGATGAGAAAGGTGGAAAGTCTTTGGGAGTGCGTGTGTGATACGGTTCTGCATTTTTGTTAAAGTCACAGAGAGACTTCTAACTGTGAGCCATTAGATACAGACACAGACCTGTCTTCTCACACTGTCCCCTTACCTGGTTTGTTTGCTTTTTACCATCACCACCCCATTCCTTCTGCCCTTTGGTTTTGTTTTTCCCTCCTTGGAGACAGGGTTTCTCTGTGTAGCCCTGGCTGTCCTGGACCAGGCTGGCCTCAAACTGATGTCTACCTGCCTCTGTCGACTAGTGCTGGAGTTAAAGACATGCACAGCACTGCCAAGCTTGTTTGCTTGTTTTGTTTTTTAGACAGGGTCTCATTATCTATCCCTAGCTGGACTGGAATTCTCTATGTAAATCAGGCTGGCCTTGATCCACCTATTGAGTGCTGGGATTAAAGTGATGCACCACCACAACCACCCTTCTTTTCTGTTTTGCCTTCCTCTTATATTACCCTCTTTTTAAAGATTCATCTAATTTTAAATTATATGTCTAGTGTAAGGGCATGTGTCTGCGGGGTCCAGAAGAGAGTGCTGGATTCCCTGGAGCTGGAGTTATAGGCAGTTATGAGCTACCCGACATGGATATATGTTCTTAACAGCTGAGCCATCCCTCCAGCTCCTTATGGAACTTCTTGCCTCTTTCAGTATGTTTTGTAAGGTCTTCAGTTTTCCATTGACACTTACTGATACAGCTCAGCATTTCTGAAGTCTGAACAAATGCTGTTCAAAACAATGTCCTGAGTATGTATTTACAGAGATTGCATATCATGCATAGCCCAGGACTAGAGGGATTTGGCATCTAACTTTATTAGAGAATGATGAACCATAGTTAAGTAAAATCCTGTCTGTGTGACAAGTCCATATCAGAAATGTAACAGTGTCTTTTTGGATTGAACTTTTGTGGACTGAGCTTTTATGCATTGAACTTGGCTGTTATTTAAATTTTTTTCTTCTTGTTTTTTATTTTATAACCAGTATGTAGTATATTATCTCTTTTCCTTTTTTCTATTTATTTATTTTGTGTGTGCATTATACATACATATACCTGTGGATGGATGCGAGTGTGCATGAATGCAGTGCGCATGACTGGAGGTCAGGGATTGATGTCAAATGTCTTACTCCATTGCTCTCCCTTACCTTTTGAGAGAGGCTCTCACTGAATTTGTCAACTCAGCAAAGTGTTTCCCCACACCTAAGGCTTTAGACTTCACCGTGGATGCCGGTGATCCACACTCAGGTCCCCTTGTGCTTCAGTCCCAGCTCTCCAGCCTGTATGTTCTTGTTGCCACACCTGATTGGAGGAGAGCTGCTACTTAGGTTACCTCCACAGGGAGTTCCACACAGGCCATGCTAGAACTATCTGCATGTTAGAGCACATATTTCTAAATAGACCCTCTGTCCTAGTGACTTGAGTCTTGCCAAAATTCATGCATGGAGCACAAAACTCAGTTCTCAGTATCTCAGAATGCAATCATATTTGGACACAGGGCTTGTATAGAGGAAATTAAGTTACCATGAGGTCTTTAAGAGGACCCTTATCCAATTAAACTAGTATGCTTACAAGAGGGAGAAATTTGGCCGTTAGAAGAAACCTCAGGGCTATGTGCGCACAGAGGCAAAAGTGTGTGACTACATAGTGGGCACTGTCTGCAAGCCACAGAATGAGATCTCAGGAGAAACTTGCTGATGCTTTGCTTAGATTTCCAGACCCTCTGAGACCATCCGTTTCTGCTAACAAGGCTGGCCATGGGATAGCGTGCTGTTATGGAGGTGCTAACAACCAACACTCTCCAATTTAGTGAAATTTTGTGAAGACATGTTATGGCATATGCTAACAAGTGAATTAATTTAGCGAATTAGCTGAATTTAATTTAGCTTTTATGGATCAGCTATAGACTTGGCTGACTTTTCAGCTCAAAACTGACAACATTCTGGAAGCGGAATTCTGTGGTCTTCAGCTCTTTTGAATAAAGCCTATCTATATTATTAAAGGTGCTTGCTCATCTTTCCTCAAAGTCTCCTGGTTTACAAGTCTTTGAATAATTTTCCTTCACAGCCATGTCTAGACTAGCATTTGAGCAAACAGCTGGACTCCATGGCTTATCCATGACTATATGTAATGTGGACACAGTGATAGAAAAAAAAAGTCATAGTATGGGAACATTTTCTAAAACATCAGAATTTCAGAAACTGAAGTATAAAACCTAAGTTCAGGTGTCATTTTTGATAATGATGTTTTCACATGCATTACCTGATTTGGTTCTTTGCCCTGTCTCATTTTAATATATGGATGATCAATATATTGATCACATATTAAAATGTAGCATGCTTATCATCCCTAAATGTCTGTGTGTTGTGCAAGCATTAAGTGTGATATCAGCTGTTAACTGTTATTTCCATGTGACTCAGAAATCCAGCGCCCTTTAAGGCTGGTTGCATCAATTGCTTAGTCTCTGCTTTAATGTCTCCAGGCTTTGCTACCGTGGGAATTCCTGCTTTATAAACAGCCCTAGGACTGCCGTCGAGGTCATATTTGAGCGCCACTTTCCTTCTGTTATTCCTTCCATCCATTTAATGGAGGCTTAGAAAACTGGCCATCTGTTAAGTTGAGCTGCTTTTCTGAGGTGACAGTCTCTGGTAGACTGAAGAGGTGGTCTCCTAGGTTACCAAACTTGTTTAATCAATGTGCTCCTTTAAAAGGGCTTGGGTCTGTTTGAATTGTGATGGTTACAGTTAAAGAAGATGCCATTAAAAAACAACAACAACAACACTCCATTGTGATTTAAATAAATCCCCACTTTTCATTCTTGCATATAACTGGCTAATGCCCTAATTGCTTAGACAGCTCTACCAGGGAAGAGGATGGGGACCCCCCTTTCTTAAAAGAGATTGGATTCCACTTCACCCCCTTAAGAACATATGGAAATGTATTTGTAGATAGTCTGTAAAGTAATTCAAATTATTTAGATATGTGCAACTATAATGAAACACTCTTTTCTGTCAGTGGGTATAATGTATTGGTAGTTAAAATAAATTTTGTGCTTTATACAATTTAAGTAGCTGTACTGATGAAAGATGAAAGACCCAAGTGGAACATTGTGGATTACCTTGAGAAACTAGAACAAAATGGATAGGAGAATCAGTATAACCCTGATGGAAGGAAGTCATTCTGAGCTTAGCAACAGCAGGAGCCAAGGTGCACTTTCATTACAAAGCCTTAACTTATTGGTGGTAGGAAACTGCATGGCTGCTTGGCTATTGTCAACTTGATTACACTGGGAGTTAACTAAAACCTGTAAAGGTTTTTGTTTTTTTAATTAAATCATTTAAAATAGGAAGACCCACTTTGAATCTGGATGTTTTGAGGCAGGAAGATCCACCTTCAATCTTGGCCACACCTTTTGCTGGCAGTCTATACAAAGGATGTGGAAAAAGGAACCTTGTTCTCTTGCCTGCTTGCCCTCAACCTCACTGGCATTGGAGCCTGCTGGTTTGAGATTCCGGTGTATATTGAAGGCCAGCTGAGACATCCCGTCTCATAGACTAAATAACTACTGGATTCTTAAGACTTTCATTTGGTAGACAGCCATTGTTGGATTAGCTGGACCACAGCCTCTAAGCCACTGTGTTCCTCTAGAGATTCCTGACTAATACAGAAGTCACGAGGGTCCGATCTTTACTCCTACCCCATTTGTAGGCTAACACCAGACTGAGATAATACTTGTAGCCAAATTAGCTGCCTTTATTTACTATTTTAAACTTACTACCTCAGAACCAAAACAAGTAGAAGACGTGAGATAAAAGATTATAACCAGTAGCATGGCAGAAGAATTTTTTTTTTAACCAGTATCTAATGTAGCAGCTGAAAAAATGTAGAAAGTGTACGTGCATGCATGGGTGTATGTGTTTGTACATGTAGGCCAAAGGTCAGCCTTGGTGAAGTGTAGTATTCCTCAGAATGATGGTCATACACCTTGATTTTTAGGAGTAGTCTCACCCTGGGACCTGGACTTGCTAAGTAGACCAGCGATTCCCAGGACTCAGTCTTTACCTCTCCAGTGCTGGGGTTATGAATGTGTGCCATCATGCCCAGCTTTTTACAAAGGTTCTGAGGATCTAACTCAGGTGGTCTTCATTTCTGCATGGCAGGTACTTTATGGACTGAGCCATTTCCCTAGCTCCAGGAAATATCTTATAATATAGTTTTTAAAAAAACAAAAACTCTTGAGAGTATGTCTAGCCATCCAGTGCTACTAAGGAACTCCTAAAACTTTCACCTGCTCTTATATTAAAACAAGACTGGTGCAGAGAATCTAGTCAGATAATGTGCAGACACATCATTATTCATGACAACATTTAAAGCCTACCTTTAATTGACTTCTGAAACTCTACTTCCTTAGAAAATTAGCCCACACTTAATTTCACTTTTATGGATCAGTTGTTAAGAGTATTAGTGATGGTGTGTGTTATAGTTCTCTGGAGGAACAGAACCAATAGAATGTTTATACTGAGAGAGGCAGGATGGTGACAGAGACAGATAGATGCATGCATGCACACTTGCAGGCGTGTGCGCACACATACACACACGGGGGGTTAGAGAGTAAGGGAATTGGGCATGATGGTACAGACTAGTGACCTCTATATTTAAGAATCTGAAATAAGCTAGCCCTAACTTGAGTTTGAGGGTAGCCTAGGATACATAGTAGCCTCCTTTCTCAAAAGACAAAGCAGTTAAAATGACCTATTTCTTTGAGAGTATACACTGAAGTATTGAGAAATGAAATTATATGCTATCTCAGATTTGCTTCATCATTATCTGTAGGCTGGGAAAATTAGAGCAGTGATAAAACAGAATGAGAGAAAGGATAGTGTGAGTTGATACTTGTTGAAGTCAAAACTTGATGAAACAATTGGAAAATTTTGGGTACTGAAAAATATTTGATTTTTAAGGCATGAGTATAGTTTTTAAAGGGAATATTATTGAAGTCATGTTTTAAAAAGAGACATGTACCAAAATATGCATGGATATAATGGGGAAGGGTTTATGATCAGGTTATAGCTGAGGGGAGACAGTGCTCACTTGGTAGCCCCTGGAGTGATATATGGTGTATTAGATAGGGTTCTCTAGAGGAACAGAACTTATAAAATGATATAAATTTATAATATATATACACATATATGTATTTATACATATAGCTCACATATATGTATATAACTACCTATAATGGGGAGAAGTAGCCATTAAATAAACTTCCTGTGTATATGTATGCATATATGTATATATGCACATATGTGTATATGGGAAATTTGGGTATTTCCCATATTTGTGTAGTATACACACACACACACACACACACACACACACACAAATATATGGTATTTATTAGACCGGCTTACAGTCTGTTGTCTAGATAGTTCAACAATGGCTGTCTACCAACTGAAAGTCCAAGAATTGAGTAGTTGTTCAGTCCTTGAGGCTGGACTCCTCAGCTGGTCTTCAACATACACAAGAATCCTGAGGATTAGGCTTTAATGCCAGTAAAGGAATGGACTTTCAGGCAATAACAAGAGCAAGGAGGCAAAGAGAGAGAGAGAGCTTTTTCTTCCATGTTTTTTATATAGGTTGTCATTAGACAGTATGGCCCAGATTAAAGATGGGTCTTCCCACTTCGAATAAGTTAATTAAGAAAAATCCCCCACAGTGTACACTGCTGCTTGGGTTTTAGTTACAGATATAGTCAAGTTGACAACCAAGAACAGCTATCACAGAGGAGAAGTTTTTCTCCTTATTTTTGTAGAAATATTTGCCTGGTGCTAAGTAAGAACAAACTTTTTTTTTTTTTTTCAGTGATGCTGTCTGTGCCCTCATATTTTGCTGAGGTTCTTTATGGTTAGAGTTTTACCTAAGGTGTTTTTGTTTAAAACTGTAGCGACCCAGGTACAGCTCAATAGAACACTTACATAGCATGCACAGGCCTCCACATTCAATGCCAACTCTGCAACAGGGCAAACTGAAAACAACGTATAGACAGGTTTCAGGCCAGGTTCTTTATATTTCTTTGCTGATAACCTAAATATGGGCAACAAATGCCAAGTAAATTAAGGTCTTAAAATCACTTTATGGAATGTTATGTGTCCTATAATTTAATAAGTTTATTGCCTCATAAAAGTGCTTTTAATGTATTAGAGTGGAAGAAAATAGGACAGAGTGGTTGCGGTAGAGAAGGGGGACTGATGGGAAATGAAACATTAACTTCTAACTACAGTAGTAAATTATGTCCATGTGCACATATACTGCCGTGTGGCCATACTTAGTTCTGAAAACCTCACAAATAAAAATGTGTACTGTTGCAAAGCATGACATATCCTTGTAATTTTATGTGCTCTGATGACAGAGGCAGGAAGAATCCAAGTCCCAGGCTAGCTCAGGCTATACAGGGAGTTGCTGACCAGGTATAACGCAGGCTGGTCCAATGTTATACACTGAGAAAATAAGCCCACATACAGGTATTTAAACTACATTTATCTTCACCTAAAAAAAAAATACTTTTTCTAACAAAGTAATCTATTAGGGGCTTAGTTTATATTTTATGAGAACGGTTCATTTCTATAATTGTGTGTTTTAGATAAACTATGGCTTCACATAGTTATTATTTGTTTATCTATGTATCTGCTTACTTATTTTTGAGTGAGGAAATAGAAGTTAACTTTCCTACTGTGGGATCAGGAAGGTTTGCATTTTTTAGCCTATACAGGCTATTTGTCTTTGTCACATACTACCTGCCTTTCTGTTCCTGGTACTATTACCTCAACCAACCAACTGAACAAACAAACAATTACAAGTCAGCAGGCATTCCCTTACTAGTTTGTGAAAACAATGGCACAAGGAACTGGGAGTTGATTTTCTAACACTCTGATCATTAAACTTTTTCTGTAATCGTGGTTCTCTCAAGAGAGGACAGTTGGGAGTCTGCAGTTGTTCTACTGTCTGGGTGAACTTGACACAGATTAAAAGTCAGACAGTTGAGGATTAATTAAAGTGAAGAATGGCTTGACCTTCCTGGAGCCAGATATGACCCAGGACGCTCGTGCTATGGAAAGGGACTCCATTACACAGCCATCACCTCTGCAGTTTGGGGAAGGAGACATCTTCCTGATGTCTGCTTTTAGTCTCCCAGAGCCGTGACAAAGAGATAACCACACACCCTAGGAATGGACTCGACCCTGGAGATGAATTAGGAAGGAAAGCTGAGAAGTGGATCAGGCTAGGGTTAGCCAGCCTTCCAGAAACTGCTCAAGAGGCTGAACCTCATGGGTGGCCACGTCTACTGCCAAGGAAGATACTTGTCTCCTTGGGCTCTCTGTCTGTCTCCTTTGTCATGGTGCTAAGCTGTAACAGCCCAGTACCCTGGAGAAGGTTCACCATCGCAAATCTACCAAGATAGGTTCTTCTGAATCTTAAAATGTATGTATGTATGTATGTATGTATGTATGTATGTATGTATGTATGTAT
>NW_026585987.1:5308151-5496412 GCF_907164565.1 Psammomys obesus
TATGTATGTATGTATGTATGTATGTATGTATGTATGTATGTATGTATTGTGTGTGTGAGTATGCCATGGTACTCCTGTGTAGATCAGAGAACAGCTTGTGGGAATCCATTCTCTTTTACCATGTGAGTTTTGGGGTTCATACTTAGGTCATCAGGCTTTGCAGAGATGTGCGTTTACATCTCTTTGGCCCATGAGCCTTTCCTACATCTAAAAGTTGTAGTCAGGCTTGATTGTCCATGTCTGTCATTTCAGTAGTGTGGAGGCAGAAGTCAAGGTATTGGAAGTTCAAGTTCCTTGAGGCAAGCCATCTCAAAAATCAAAACAAAGCAAATATATATATATATTATATATATATATGTATGTGTGTGTATATATATATATATATATATATTAGAAAAGTATTTAGTTTTTACACATAATTTTATGAAATACTTAGCTTGTTGTTATTATAATGTAATGATGAATATAGGGGTGTTATTTTTTTGAGGAGGTAGCAGATTTACCCCCATTTTATTTGGAAATAATATTGGTAAGGCAAGCTCTTCCAGGCTGCCCCTCTCTCACAACCCTTTGCCCTAGCTCTTGTCTGAGGACTTGGGTATTTATAGTCTGTGTTTAGAAGTACCCATGTGGCTTGTGCTTATGTTTTCTGAAACACAAGCTGTTTGACTTGATTTTATTGCCCAAAGTGTATGTTGCTTTAAAAAAAAAAAAAAGACCCAGATGGTTTTTACTATATTTCATTTCTATGCTTTTTACAAATTAATTAGAGGAGGAATATCAGAACAAGACTAAGGAGTCTGAAGGAGCCAGGATTCTGGAGGAAGTTCTCCAGAATCCCTCCCACCCTTGGAATGTAACTTCCCAGAGCTCTGGGCTGTGCTGGGCTGTTTAAAAAAATGTGCTGGATGAATGAACAGCCCAGCTAGGACCTAGTGCCCTATTTATTGAGAACAACATTGAACTGTCTTTGAGAGAGAGCTGATTTCTCTCCGGTCCATAGGGGTGTATGTTCAGTAGGATCTCTACCTCTTTTCTTTGTCTTCCACAGCAGGCAGCATTCAAAAGTTTCTGAGGCCAATCCAAAACTCATTCTCCAACTTCATTTAAATCTCCAGTATTGCTCCATCCAGCATCAAAACACCTGAACAGGGAGAGGGGTACTATGCCCTTGTTCTTCTGTTCTGCTTGGGATTTAATGAGAAAACCCCTGGAATTTGGAGGTGGAAAGGAATTTGGGGGTCTATCGGAGGGGTAGGCATAGTGGACATACCTAATTAGCTAGGTATGATGTGCTCTTTTGGCTTATTGGTCCAAATGCTAGTTCAGAGAGTGTGTGCTAGTCTCAGCTCCCTGACTTGGGGTTCTGGCCTCCAGATAAAGCCATTACTAACCCTCCTACCCTTATAACAAGGGTCATATAACTGAACACAGACAGACAGCCTGGTTAGGGTGTCAGTAGACTGGCTCTAGTCTAGCTACATGATGGTGTCAGATTGATATCACCCAGGGCTGTTCATCCTTGTCATTCTAAACTGGGTATACTGGTGGCTTCCCCAGTGCTACTTCCCCGAACTGGACTTTCTTTCCAGTTCTTGTCAGAAGCTCAGAGACATGGTAGGAAACAGCCAATGAACAACCTATATAGTTGTGAAGCCAATGAAAGAGATATTATATGTCTTCCTTTCTTGCAGGAACCCTAATCTCTGTAGGATTCTGTTGATTGGCCCCCCTCTAGCTGGAGGCCAAGAGCTTGGAAGCTGATGTGTCTGGAGGCATGAGCACTTTCTTCTTCCTATGGGGAATGCTACCGTGCTTTGCTCCCCCAGTATTCATTAATGCCAAGGCTACCTCTAGCAAGGGCTAGTTCTCTTTCTCCAGTAGTTTGGCTCTGGAGAAGACTCTTGTCCTGAAAGTGTGGTTTCCAGTGCAGCAGCATTCAGGGCTTTGGAAAGATTGCACCACAAGGCCTGTAACCCTGTGACTGAATTTGCCCATTGATGAGTTTGTATTTGATGGTGTTACTTGAAGGTGGTGGAAACTTTAGGAAGTGGGACCCAGTAGAAAGCAGTAGGTTACTTCCCCCAAAGGGTAGATTTTGTTCAGGGTCCATATCATGAGATGAGAAAGATGAGGCAGTTTGGCTGTACCTCAAGTTTTCTGCCGTGCTGTTATGACTCACCACTGTCCAAGAACAGCAGAACCAGGGAACCATGGGCCAAAACCTGAAACCATCAATCAAGATTTATCTTTCCAGCTTTATGATGATCTTTTCAGGTGTTTTGCCAATTGATGGAGTAACACAGTGACCCTTCAGATAACCTTTGGAGGAGGTGTGTGGCCTCAATATTTTTGAAGTAAGCCCACAGTAGTTTTGTTCTGAGCAATGACATTGGTGATATCGTAGGGGATTTATTTCTGGTGATTAAGGTGCCGTAGTCATCTTAATAGAAGAGAAAGCACTTATGTTAAGTGATATCAGTGATTCCATGGATTGGAAAAAATGTCTAAGCTTTTGAACTGAAGTCCAGGAGTCAGGTTGGGAAGGCAGGGTCTGTTTGTTGAAGTCAGTGTAAGCATGGCAAGACACAGGCATGTATGTACAAAGATGCTTCAGAGCTGCTCGAATATTGGAAGGCTGGCAGCACCCTGGGAACTCATTACATTGTGCTGGCTAGTTTTTATCACCTTGAAACAAACTTAGTGTACCTGGGAAGAGGGAATCTCATTAAGGAATTGCTTTCCTTAGATCATCTTATGGACATGTTTGTGCATATTTTCCTAATTGCTGGTTGATGTGGGATGGCCCAGCTTACTGTGGTTGGTACAACCCCTGAACACAGGTGGTCCTGGGTTGTGTATGGTAGCAAACTGAGCCAGCCATAGAGATCAAGCAGCATTCCCCTGTCATCTCTGCTTCAGTTCCTGCCTCTGGTTCCTGCCTTGAGCTCTCATCCTGGCTTCCCCTGATGATGGATTGCAACTTGTAAGCTGAAGTAAACCCCTTCCTTTCCAGAGTTGTTCTTGGTCATGGTGTTTGACACAGCACTGGAAAGCAAATTAGGATGGCTACTTAGCCACAGAAAATGTCTGGCTGTAGAGCTCTACTGCCAGGACACATTTGGTTGATACACAATCCTTAAGAGTCTTCTAAAAGCAAATTAACATAGTGATGCTTTACTTAACCTCTTTATACAAAGGAAAGGGAGTGTATCCCTAGCTCTTGAGTAAAATACTAAACTTGACAGAGTACAAAATCAGTCTCTTTCTATAGTAGGAAACAGCCAATGGACAGCCTATATAGATGTATATGCAATTAAAAGCACAATGAAAAGTTCTTATCCTTGGGTGGTAGGACTAAAAGTGATACTATTATTTTATTATTTTTTATACTGTGTAATTTCTACCATTAATCTAGTTTTTATATATAACTGAAGGCTGCTCTTAGAGAGGACTCAAGTTCTGTTCCCAGCACCTACATCAGGCAGGTCCCAGTGCCTGTTACTCCAGCTCTAGGGGGCTCGATGCCTCTGGCTCCCAGAGACACAATCATATATACACACTCCTTCCACATAGTTAATTTTTTTTTTGAAAAATCAGAACTTACACTATTAATGTGATAAAAGGCTGGAATACGAACTTGTGCCGTGTATCTACTATTTCGGGTGTTCTGTGTGCTTAATTTTCAACATTTCCTCACATCCCTGCGTTTTAAAATCCCTTCACAGAAAGTTTTTAGGCAATTATTTTTCATTCTGTCTTAGTTGGCCTAATAACTATTACCTCATTCCACAGTCTGGCTCATATTTCAACAACTGAATGTCCTAAATACTATTTGGCATTTGTAATGTATGTGCTAATTTGGAAAAATGCCTTTATTACAGTATAAATCTTCCAAGTAACTTTTAAACTAACTTTTAAAAGTGTCTTGCAGTCCTTATTTTGAAGACCAGAAAATGAGAATGCACTTAATTTGTAAAAAAGAGCCACTAAATGCTATTCATCTTCTTTTGTAGCTATTTTGTAATTTATTAAGAAAGTATTTCAGGGAAATTAATTTGGCAGGGTTTATTTAAGTGGCTAGAGTGTAATGAATCAGGGTGGAGTTTTAGCATGTCAGGTGATGATGGCATAAGAGGTCTGTTTTCTTGTTATAAGAGCTCTATACAGACACGGCCGGTGTGAGCCTGCAACGCTGAGTTAAGAACCGGATGTGGCTCTGATTTCCTGTGACATCACCAGGCCCTAGTCCTGCGCAGCACACATGACACTAGTGATCTGGTAACAACAAATCTTATTCAGCACCTAATGTGTGCAAGGCACATTTCCACATACTTTAACTCATTAACTTATTCAGCCCTCACAGCATGTCTCTGTAGAAAGCAGTTTTAAACTCCCCCTCCAGAGAAATAAACAAAACAAAAACAAAAACAATGCAACCAGTTTTAAAGCCATAGCAGCTTAAAAACCTGTAGCTATAGACATACCTTGGACAAATTTTTGGTTATGTAGGTTGAAGTTTCAGTTAAATTTAAATATCCTCATGGAAAGATGCTTAAAAAAACAAATTGTGGTAACAGTGAGAAAAGGCAGGGAATCCTTTATTGTTACACAAAAACTAACAGTAATGGTTTTAGTGTTTGCCGTACCTAGTTGTTGTACCTGGTTGTCTAAATTATGTACAATCCCAGTGTTGGATAGAGAGCGATTATTGTGTTCAAAATGCTATGAAGAACTAGGCCAAAAGAATGGTCACTGCAAAAATAGCAGTAGTGCAGGATATAAAGGGAAAGGAGGTAGCATTCTGAATGGGCTAGAAGGACTTTTGAGAAGTTAAAGAAGATATTATGAGCACAAAATCAGCATAAAAGTCATGAGTACAGTTTAGTCATTAAAATTTAGGGTCTGGCCATAGGGCTCTGATTAAGAGGGCTTGGTGCGTTTGCAAAGACCCGAGTTTGGTTTCTAGCCTCCATATTAGGCAACTTACAACTGCCTGCAACTCCAGCCAGCTCCAGGGGACCTAACCCCGTTTTGTGGACTCCAGACACCTAGACTCACATGCACATATCCACACATTGATATAAACATGTACACATAATTAAGACATAACATCTTTAAAAAATGCTACTGGGACTCTTGGGCTTTTCTGAATTAATACCTGTCACCCAGCCCACGTAGACTACTCTCTCAGCAGCATGCTGTTGAGGAAAGGGCCGTGAACTGCAGGAGAAGATGCTGTACTTAAACCTGCAACTCCCTGTCTTTTCATGTAGACCCAAGGCAATCAATAACACATTATTGTCTTTAAGCTGCACATTTATTTTAGAATTTTGTGATTTTTTTTTTTGGTAAGTATAGTATCTAATTTTGCTTCTTGTCATTTGTATCAATTCACATATTTGTGTGTTCTTATTTTTATTTACTTCTTGATCAACTGGCCTAGATTTAAAAAAAAAAAAAAAAAAAACTGTTGTGTTTGGGCAGAGGCAGATTCTATCTTCGCCTGTCTGAGGGTGACCCTATTGTCCTCATGCCAGGGAGAGGACAGAGGTAATGCTTGGTTCCTCTGCCCTCTGCTTAAAACAGTGTGTGGTGTGTGGTGTTCTGGGAAAATTTGAGCCAGCCTGAATTGGAGAAAAAGCCTTTGGGGCACGGAGATAACCTGTTTTTTCCCTGTTTTTATTTTTCCTTTAAATAAATAAGAATTCACTATGTTTTGTACCTCTTAACAACACACTTTTTTAAAATTTCAGGATAGGTTGTTTTTTTTTTATCTTTTATACTTTTATTCTTAGTTTTGTTTTGGTTCCTAAATTATTTATTTCCTGGATCTTCCATTAGTAGTATCTTCCTTCCTCCTTTTGCTTCCATTTATTTCTTTGCCTTGTTAGCCTTTGAGTCCATATTTTTTTTTCATTACTGAATCTGCTCCTCACTGCTTCCAGCACATTTTAAATTGGCCTCTGCATACAACATTGTCTGACTCCAGATTATTCGGGGCACTGTCATAGACAAATCGCTCCCCTTCTCCCCTCCCCATTGAACGGCCACTTTTCCCCCAGCAGAATGTAATTTTATTTTGTAGAGTAAATGTGCTCTGATTACTCAAAGCACTTGTTTTCCTTTAGGTGGCTGGAGCTTTTCTTAGGAATTGTGCTAGTTCTTACAGAGCACATTCATAGAGGGAAGGGTGTGTTCCTGTGGACTGTTAAGGAATGAGGCAGAGTCTGTTGCCTGCCATAAAGCTTTTCTTCAAATATCTTATTCCACTGAAGGAGGAAAAAAAGTAGAAAGGACCGTCCTTCTCATCACTCCGTGTTGGCATTTTGGAAGTCCAGGTGCCTGAAGAACATGTGGTCTGGGGACAGTTGCAGCAGGAGGCCGTTAACCATGAGAGTGATTAGATGGCAGGAGAGGCCAGGAACAGTGGAGCAGTGACCCTTCCCCACGGGGTTGCCTTCTGGACATATGGACCCCACAGGTCTGTACAGTTGCCCTCCTGTGTTTATTGTTATGCTGTTGACAGGTAGTGTGCCTCGGTGATGACCGACTGGATGTCAGGAATGCGTGAACCAAGCTTACCACCGCTTATCCATCTGACTTAGGCTCAAGAAGTGGGTTTTTGTTGGGCTTTTTCCCAGGGGTTTTCCTGGCAAACAAGAATATAAATTTATTAGCATTTGTGGTCCAGGGGCCTTATTTCAAATTTGTCCCACTTGACCTAAAACTGAAAGATATATCCCACAGTTTCTAGCTTAGGCATACCCTTCCATCTTTATCTGTGGAGATGCAAATTGTGCCTTAATTTATATTGTGCACGTCATTTGACTGGGAAAGTGATATATCATTTAAAACTGTTAGGACTTTAATGAATTCCCCCACAGTTCATACCACCCCGTAGCTTAAAAAGCAGTGATTCTCTGGGCAAGCAGGATTCCAGACACTTCTCAGTTTGCTTACCGTCAGCAGTATCTCTCCTCTGCTAGAGCCAGTCAGCAGATCTGAACATGGCCCTGTACGTTGTGAATGTGAATATCCACTAAAGCCTAGAGAAAAAGGACCATTATTTAAAATAACAACGGAATTTCCCTTGGGACTGTGAGTAATGACCAAATTAGCTAGCACTTCCTGAATGCTTTAACTCTCAGCCGGATACTATTTTAGAAATATCTGATCCCTTTAATTCTCACAACAGCCTCCTAAATAGGGGTTACTCTTACTGTCTTTTACTCTATGACTGAAGCACACAAGGATAACATAACTTGCCGAAGTCACAGGATGGAGACAACAGTGCGTGACCCCAGAGGGGGTGACTTCGGGGTCCACACTTTTTAGCATTATATAGCTTTTCAGAATGTTGGGAGTGACATTGAAACTCTTACTGGTTTTCCCTTACTGGTGTCTAGAGTTTGACTTCACTTTGAAAGAAGGGAGCCAGTATGAGGGAGCTGTCAGGATGAACATGTCAAGATAATAAGATTCAAATAGTTGCAGTGGGCAGGAGGAGAGACTATCTCGGTACAGACTTGAGGATGGATTTCTTTCAATATTTTTAGTAGCAGTGTTGTATTAAAAGCTCGGTGGACTACTGGGTTTTTTACTTATCCCCTTAGTTAGCATCTGTTCCTATCTGTTGGAGTACCTTCCATTCTAGGTATCCGAGAGAAGATGGAAAAGCCTCAGTGCCTTGAGGGACACAAGTAGCTGAGCACATGATGGCTTTCTGTAGAAGTTGTTTCTATAATAAGAAATAGTAAGTTGTGTGTCCTGGAACATAGAGTCTCAGAATTTCAAAAGCATTATTATCTTAAATGATTTCATTGTTTCTAATGGCTGGTAAACTCACTGGTTTTAAATGAGCGGTCAAGTGACAGGTACCTGATATTTACACTAGAGTAGCATCAAAATCCATGGCCCAGGACATATAGTAAAGCTCTGGCTTTGTTTGGTTAGACTTCTCTCTCTTTCAGCGATTCTTGTTTGTGTCCATTCATCACTTAGAATCTATCTGAACCATAAAACTTAAGGCAAGGCTCCCCATTGGGCTCTGAAAGGCTCATACCTAGAAACTTCCGTGAGGTTTTCTGAGTTCTCCACAGCGGCCAGCATTTTTCACTTTGGTTTCTCTGTTGCTCTCAGAACTGTGTTGTTGAAGAGTTGGGCTTTTCTGGGTCTGTCTGGGAGGCCTGTGTCCTCTGGGACCTGGGGTGATGATGGTGTCGGGGAAGGACTCTTCTGAAGCCTGGGACAGACCAGACAAACAGTGACCCTTCTTGATCACTGTCTACACTCTTAAGAAGCACTGACCTCTGCCTTTCAGCATCAGGCAGAAGTAATTTTTTGGAACTAGATTTTTTTTTTTTCCCTTGTGGGTAGATATTGGAGTTTATTCTGAGTTTGCTATTATTTGAGTATGGAAAGGCTACAACAAATATGACCTTTCTTTGAGAACTGTAAGTGTGCAGTTATAAATAAGTCAGTAGTATATTTTGCCTCAAATCTATTAAAATATCTAGACTACTTAAGATTAACCTGGCTCTGGGGACACAGCTGAATAGCAGAGCATTTGCGTAGCATATAGAAGCCCTAGGTTCAATCTCCAGCACTTTAGAAATAATAAGCAGGTAACAGCTGAAAACAGTTAAACACTAGGTTTATGTATGTAGTATTTTGACTACTTAAATCACTTAACAAGTTCTGATCTTTCTGTTGCAAAATGTATAGAAACTTAGAATAGTGACCTAAAGCTTTGGAATGTCATCTGGTATCCAAGCCATAGCTGGTTCTATTTTCATAGAGTGATTCATTGCAAAGTGTCCAAATGGCATTGTGGAATCCACCCATCAATATGTGAGGTGTGTTATTAGCAACTGTGTTGTACAGTTTGGGAAACTGAAATTTACAATGTAAATGAATTTAGGGCCAGGATTTGAACCCAGCTAAGCACAGTGCATTGTTCAGGGATTGAGAACAAACTTGGAGCAGATCAGTGAGGTGTGCAGTTGCTGCAAAGGTTATGGCGGACCTAAAGTCAGCCTGGATGAAGGATCAAGGGTCACCTGGTGGGAAATGAGCAGCCTTCTCTTTATATGTCACAGTGTTGGTGTCCTGTGACTGACAGCAGAATACCACAAACTGTGAGGCTTAAAAAGGAGAATTTTTTTTTTTTTTTTTTTTTTTTTTTAGTTCAGGAGGCCAGAAAGGCAAAGTGTCATTTGGCTCACATCTTGTGGAGGTCCCGAGGAAAATTTATCCCATCTCTGTCCTAGCTTCTGGTGGATGCTAGTAGTCCCATATTCTTAGCTTGTAGGCACTTGAGTGTAATGGGTAACCTCCGTCTCCATCATTAATGTTGTGGTGCTTTCTTTCCTGTGTCTCATGTGGTTGTTTGTTTTGCTTTGTTATAAGTAGTTGTTGGATTTAGGAACCATCCTAAAATCAGGATAATTTTGTCTCTAGATCCTTAACTGGTTTGCTATACAAAGACCTTGTTTATAATTCAAATTGAAGTCTGAGGTAGACTTCTTCAATGGAAAACACTGTTGAACCCCATTATCACTAATGGCTTATCGGCACCCTAGGATTAGGACATCAAGACTGAGACTTTCTCTTAATCTTTTTCTTAGTCCCCAAATGAATAATAGGCAATTTCAGCAGATTTTAATTGCATTGAATATCTCTGTTCTCAATCTTGAAAGGATTCTGGAAACAGCTGGGCACAGCAGAAAATAGAATGTTGAGTTGACACTGAACATGTTTCTTTAAGGGCTCTTTTCATGACTAGTAAGTTTCTTTTGCCATCATTTTGTCACTTGTTACATTTTTAGCACCTGTAATGGGCATGGTAGAGCATATGGTTGGGAAGAAAACCACTCTGGCCCCTGACTTGGTCTATGTAGACTCTAAAAGATATGTGAGCAGGCTTTGTGGACAAACCCATTACCTGGATGCTCCATGTGAACACACTATTGTGCCACTTACTCAAAGAGCAAGGCTTAGCAACTGTAGCTGTTTATTGTGTTTAAATACATGTTAAAAATCGTCAGACCATAGGCCATTCTCTCAAACAAGGAATTTTAAAAAGTAAATAATATCTTGTGTATGTTTGTACATAAAATTAATCAGAGCTTGCTCTTCACAGAGGTCTTACTGTAAACATGTTTGTAAAGCAAATAAACACGCTTTAATTGCTTTTTTTTATAACCACCAGCATCATGGGTAGTACTGAGTTTGCCTTAGGTGTGGTTCCTGTGTTTAAAAGGGAGTTACAGAGTCTGGGGGTATAACTCAGTGTGCAAGGCTGTGTCTTGGCTGTGGAGGAGGGGGAGGAGGGGGAGGAAGAAGGGGAGAAAAGAGAGAACATTTTAGTTCTCTTTCCAACCTTAATGCTATTAGACCTAGTTCTCACCCTCCACCCTGCATGGCTGTCTCTTGATGTTCTGTTTCAGCCAACTAGTTCACCAACCCCTGTCCCAAAAGTATTTCTGAGGCAAGAGCTCCTGGAGTCTAGGATTTGACCTTTAAGGTCTCCATATTCTGACACTGAAACTCTGAGCAAGATCTATGTTCTGAGGAACACTGTGCTTTTCTATCATACCATAGGAATGCATTCTGTCACACACTGACATTCAGAAGTTCAAAATCACAGTGCTTCCAGGGCCATGCTTCCTTCAAAGGCCCAAGGACAGACTCCCTCTCTGCCTCTTCTAGCTTGTGGTGGTTCCTGAGGTCTTGGGGTGCCTCTCCTCCTGACAGCACAGCTGTAATTCTGTTGCCATCACTACAGAAACATTTCCCATGTCTGCAATCTCTCTTCTTAGAAAGATACCACTCATAGGACATAGGACCCATCTGACACCAGTAAGGCCTCATGTTAATGGCATGTGCAAAGACTATTTCCAGATAAGATCCCAGTCTAAGGCTCTTTGACCATGTTTCTCAACCTGTGGGTCATGACCCCTTTATTACTTTTCCACTTAAGACTATCAGAAAATACAGATGCTTACATTATGGTTCATAATAGTAGCAAAATTATAATTATGAGGTTGCGATGAAAATAATTTTATGGTTGGTGGTCACCACAACACGAGGAGCTGTACTAAAAGGTACAGGATTTGGAAGGTTGAGAAACACTGTTGTAAGAAGATGCTGATTTCCCAGTGTCACTGCTCAGTTCTCTATAGAAGATTATGGAGATTTAAATGAAATAAACAAGCTGGAAGGAACCGTACATACAGGAAATGAACAAAACACGCAGCAGCCAGTCAGTTGCCACACAGCACCATCACCCATCATCTCAGCTGTCAATTACTCAGTCAGCTATTGTGGGTCACTCCATGTCACCTTTTCCATTTGGAGGTGGATATTCTAACATCTGGGTTATTCCCTGATGTTATCCAGTATTCTCATTTCCTTTCCGAACTTTCACATCTTTTGTAAATATACTACCTAACACCTAACATCTATAGGACTAAATGCTGGACCTGTCTGTACACTGTCTCTATAACACAGTCATTTCCGGTTATCTCTTAATGGCATGCCCCATCTCCTTGACCCCTGAGTCTGTGCTTGAGTCCCTTCTCCCAACCTCTGCTCTGGATTAACCCATTGCTTGTGTCCTGTTCAATCGTCCAAGAAAACATCACCCGGCATGACCATATAGTTCTTTCATGTTGTTATTTCTGCTTCCCAGTCAGACTTTCAGGCTGCTTGAAAACCTCCTTCCTCATTTTACATTAGTTTCATTCCCTATTTACATTACTCTCATTCCCTATTGGGAATAGCACTGTGAAGTTTGTTTTGTTCTTTTACTCACCACTGACTATTTGCTTTGGCTTCTTCATCTCCAAGAACGCATGAAGGCCACAAAACACACATTGTGATACCCCATCCCCACAGCCTTGCCTTTATGCCCCTTCTCTTCCCCCCTCATCACTGTCTCAGAGGCACAGCACAGCCCACTTAAAGATCAGCCACTCCCCTGAGTCTGCCACCTCTCAGGACCTCTTTTCAGATATCCAGCATGCTCCCTTTTCCCTTACATCCTCTACCCGCTTATCCCTTTGTTTGTCTGCTCTCTGCATTTGCTTCACTCTTTTTCATTGTAAAAATTCCTTCATTCCATTTCCATTGAGTATTACTTTCTTCTCTTGAGAAAAGCAACTATACTGTGAATGGAATGACCTTATGTGAGTCCTCTAATCTTTCTGTGCCTTAGTTTCCTCATGGGTAAAATGAACTGTGACTATTACTGACCTCATGGAATTATTGTTGATCTTAAAGCCTAATGTAGTGAAGTTTCTAGCTGACCATTTTTGGGGATTTTTGTGTGCTTGTTTATTTGTTGTTCTTGGTTTGGTTTGGTTGGTTTGTTCTTTGGTGGTAATGATATCCTCTGTGGGTCTTCATTGGACTTCTGCGTGTGTTTCTGCACTCAAAACCTAGAGGCTCCTTGAGAGACAAGATGATTTTGACCCCCCCCCCTTTTTATTACCAGGACTAAACATAGTTGCTACCTTAGATGTATCTGTTCATCCCAGTATGAATGTAAATAAACGAGTGGCTAAGACCATTGAATTAGATGGAGCAGATTTTCTTTATAATGGGTAAAATTGGATTTCCTCTTTCTAAGCTTATGTTAATCCCAATGAGTCCCTGGTCACATGTTGCATGGTTTTGCTAATTATTTGCAGAGCTTGGGATCAAACCCAGGTACCAGACAAGCACTCTACCACTGCACCACAGCCCCCGTGGATTTAGATGTTGTGTTTTAACATCGATCAGCATGGTCAGAGAATGGAACTATGGTAGGATGATGAAGAATGTAATTTCTGCCTGAGACAAAAGAACAAGTAGAGAAGGGGTTTGTTCATGGTGGCTTGCAATGCAGAAGAAAGAACAAGAAGCTATTCAGTGACTCCTTTTGTGTGATGGACTACTGGCAAGAACTTAAGGGAGAGGGTTCATTTGCCTCACAGGTCAGGAATACAGTACACTATCTCAGGTCAAGGAGTCAGGACCTTGAAGCACTCATCTCCACAGTCAAGAGTAGAGAAAGAGCGAATCTGTGCATGTCTGTTCCCTCTGCTCCTCCATTTTTCTGCAGTTCAGGATGCATCCCTGAACAATAGTAAGAGAGTATGTTGAACTCTGTTGGCAAAATGACCTGGTTGATCTTGGTAGGATGCACTTACAATTATCTGATGTCCATAACATAGCATTCAGCATTTATATGGAAAGGCATCAGGAACCATGGAGAGTGACAGATTTCAGGGTGAGTAGCACACATAGTCTAACCTAGATATCATGAATAACCTGTGATGAAATGTAGGGAGTGGAAACTCATTCCCTAATGGACATCTGCTGCTGCCCAAGAGTCACTGAACTTTATGTGGAAAGGTTTTCATGAAAGTTCTGGGCTTCCTGCAGTCAGAGAAAAGTCAGATATTTATGTCACGAGGTACTGGTAATCTAGGCTTTCCATGTTTGCTAAAGAGAGCAATCTTGTAAAGCTTCATTTGAGTCAGCTCCAGTCTACAGCATCTACCGAATGCACCTGCATCCTTCATCCACATCTACAGCACGGAATGTGTCTGCATCCTTCATCCATGTCTACACCATTTACAGAATGCACTTGCATCCTTCCACCATCGACTGAATGCATCTGCATCCTTCACCCATGTCTCCTCCCTATGTACTGAATGTACCTGCATCCTTCACCATGTTGCCTCTCCATTTACCTAAATACTACTCCTTGCATGATCTGGCTCACCATCTGGTGCAGAAATGTGCTTGCCTGACTAAAAGGGGTTTTTTTTGTTTTGTTTGTTTGTTTTTCCTCCTATTTATGGGTTTGGCCCTCTGTTTCACACACTTTCTGGAACATACTCCTGGTAATGTTATAACTTATCTTTGCAGTGTTACAAAAAATTCAGCAAAAGCTATGCTGCTCATGTAAAACAAGGTAAATAAATACTTGTTGGATGACTGAACAAATGATAGGGCTTGCGTCTCATCTGTGTAACAAATGTCTATATCCTCTTTATTACTTACATTTAGTAGGTAGACTTTACTGAGTACTGCCTGTCCCAGTGAAACTGTAGAGAAAAGTAGGTAAGGCCATGAAGCTTGCCTGTTTATTGTCCAATTTTAAAGTTTTGACAGGCATGCTATTTTTGTTTTTTCTTTTTTTTTTTTTTTCTGGGTGGCATGAATCTGAAACCTTCCCAGTACAAATACTGTTTGCTTTCTGCCTTCACCTTACTGATTGTATTGGCAAAGCAATCCACTCTTCTCCATAAACTGGAGGGGAAAATGAAATGTTTCCAAACATAATGTCTCCAATAGATTTCCCCTGATGGCTGCTCCAGGAGACCAACACACAAGAGTTGCCTCAGTTTGCAGTGGTTTGGGCTTTAGCATCTCTCATAAGGACTCCAAGAAACTGTCTTTTTTTCCTTCCTGGACACTTCTGTGCCACTAGACTACTTTGCTTGGACTGATATATTTTAAAATTAACTCTGCCCATCAGCCAGATGTCTCTGACCACTGGATTTCCACTGGTTTTCCAGTTTTCCATGATTAAACCAAAAATAAAAAAAAGATGATGCCATGTCAGGCCAAGAGCAGATGTTGCTGGTTGCCAAAGTCCCAGGATTCATCACCAGTTGACATGCTGTTTGCTCTCCTGGATGGAAACAGTCAGGGCTCTCAGAGGCCAAGATTCAAGGGAAGAGTTGTGAGCAAGTAGGTGCCATTTGGAAACAATTTGATAGCTGGGAGACTTACCGGCTAGCCACTGAAAATCTCATTTGTGATATATTAGCAGGAATGTTGGGAGCCCGCAATGAGGGTAAGGTCTGCCTTTCCCACATGCAGCCCTTCATAGCTGACACATTACACATGTCTCTGGAGTCTAACATATGGCTTCCTGAACTCACAAATGTGGCCTCTTGCTCTGTTGAAATAATGTCTGTTTAAACAGTCTCCTGGAAAAGTGAAGCCACATTCAATAAAATAATTTCATGTCCAGGAAGCTTTCCCTAGGGTCCTTTAAAATGTGATTTCTAAGGAACATAGTATAGAAAGGTTACATTAAGGTGTTACCTGCCTCTATATCAATAATGGACTGTCAGATTGTAGCTGTACAAGTAGATGTTTATTGTATATGTTAAGAGATTTATGGAGTATTGGGTAGGCAGGAATGGGCCAGATCAAGAATAGAAAAGCTCAGTGTGATGGTATAGACCTATTGTCCCAGCCAATCTACAGGGTGGGGAGGAAGGTTAAGGCTGCACTGGCCACAGATCAAGTTCAAGGCCAGTCTAGGCAACTTAGTGAGACCGTTTGAAACTACTTACATATTTTATGGGTATGTGCATGAACCTGACAGCAGCCTGTGGCTTCACCACCATGTGGGTTTATGAATCTTCCAGAAGATTAAGAACCAGGGTTCCACAGCAGGTTTGTCTTCATAGTAGACATAAAGAAAGAGTTGGGAATGTGTCCAACCAAGCATCCTTGCCCCAATGTCAACTTAACCGGAAACTGACCCACATGATGTTTTTGTCCTGATATGGGAGAGGGGAGGAGGAGGAGTAACATGTGATTTATTAATTACCAATAGAGAAATACATGTGAAAATACTTTATATCTTTATATCTTTATGTAGATAGTTAGATAGATAGATATGTAGATTTCTAACTACCCCGTAGCAACCAAGTGAGTGTCTGTGGAGCCACCATGCGGGTTGCAGAACAGACCAGGGACTCTGTGTAGCCCTGTGCATCCCCTTCTCACCAGACATAACACCCCAACTCCTAAGCACCATTCTGACTTCCACCTCATTTCTACACAATCTGGTTCCATTTCTCCTGCTTTTTTCTTTATATGCATTCAGCCATACTAAGTGCAGCTTTGCATGTTAATCTTCACTTCTCACAACACTTGTTTCTGATAATCCTCTGGGCCATAGCATCCCATTTTCTTCACTTTAGCTGCCCTGAGCCTCCCCTTCTTTGACTGTACTATAATCTCCTCTGGTATTTATAAATGTTGTCTCTTTTCGGTGGTTCAGTTAACATTCTACAACAGATCTTATGGACACATTGAACTTGCATCCCTGAATGAAGGCCTCGAATGCTGAGCTTTTGTAGGAGATAACATAAGTAGTTCTGGAGCGAAGAAGTCTTCTCTTTTTTCCATCCCATTCCTGTTAAAGCCTTGTGGAGGACAAAATTGGTTCAAATAGATTACTTATCTAGCCTTGGCATAGATCCTGTATGTCTCTGAGAAGTACCAGAGAGAGTAGTTGCTGGACCATTAGGTCCATTAGGTCTATTAAGACCTTAAATCACTGGGTCGGAATCTTCAGGACAGGACTGGGAGGCAGTAGACTCAGCCAGCACCTGGGTGGGTTCTCAGGAGGGAGACACTGGCTCACTCCATTTGAATTTATGAGCTCTGGCATCGTAGTCCTGAAGAAATTTGAGTAAAGTATACACGATTAAAAATCTTGGAAAACTGGCCCTTTTTGTGGAAAAGCGAAGGAAGTTGGATTCATTTACTATAATTGTATTTGAAAAAGACTGAAACATGATTTAATTGTTTGCAAGAGACTGAAAGAATTTTATTATGACAGTGCAAATATTTGCTAAGTCAAGAGAGATTTAGATTAGTCAAGAGTTAGCACATACTGAGCATTCGCCAGGCACAGGGATGTAAGAAACAAAGACTGCAGTTCGATGTGTTCAGGGAACTGAATATCTGGGATAAGATGAACAAACCAGAACCCTCAAATCAAAGCCAGGATGCCATTTTTCATCTTGTCTAGACAGTAGGCTTCAATGGAGCTGAGTAGGTGGCCCCTGAGGACAGCAGAACAGAGTAGCAGAGAGAGGTCGCCAGGAAGGTCCTGAGAGTCTGCAGGGCTCCGGCCAACAGGAGGTGGAAGATGGCAAGAGTGTTCTAAAGCAGCGGCCTCTGTTGATTTTATCATGGTTCTCCAGTAAGAAGTGGTTATTACTATAGCGCAGTGTGCACCTTTACGCTAGCCAGACATTTCATGAGGCATTCAGTCTTACTAAACCTGAGCCCCTAGTGGTGTCTTTTCTGTTTTGCTTTTAGGATGTTAGCTTAACCCAGAGGTGGGTAGAAAAACTCTTAAAGTGATCAGTGTGGGGCCTGTCTTAAGGGTTATTAGAGGAAATGATTTTCACAGAGTTGGTGAAGCAATGTTGTCAATATATGGTCGTCTCTAGAAATGTTTTTTGATTCTGGAGTACAAATGGATTACTTTGGAATGTCAGGGGAGAATGTCATACTTCATCTCCGTATCCAGCTGATCCTATCTTTTGACTGTAGTTTGACCGAGATAACCTTTACAGTTTCTTCTGGTGCTTGCTTTTAATGTTGTGCCTCTTGGTGGAGGAATAGGGGACATAGGGATATGGGTAGGCAAGAGGAATTGGCTTCTAGATTCCTAAGAGCAGTGACATCAGAATGCTTCTCAAACATGCCCCCATGCTGTGCTTCGCTGAGGACATGATATGGCAGGTGACCATGTATGAAGAGGTTCCTAAGGAAGATGAAGTTTACAAAAAAGTGGGGCTCGCTTTTCCAGCTCTGCCTTTCCAGTTCTGAACCCTTCCTTTGTCCAAACACTTGAGGTCCCTGCTGTGTGTGCACACCCAGTTTTCCCCCTGCCCGTCTTGAGCCCGTGTGCAGCACCTGCAGACTGAATGGCATTGAACATCCACATAGGAGAATCCATCTTCTCTGTGCTTCGTTTGCTAAGAGGCTCTTACACCCTAGATCAAGGTCACTTCAGACCTCAGGCAAGTGCCATGGCTATACAGGAGGGAGTCCTTTCTTGCCACATCCTCCCCAGAAATCCACGTAGAACCGATTGAGGAATCCCTCATAATCAGGTTTTTATCTGAAGAGTGGAATGAAGAATTCTCTTAGCAGCAGCCGACAGGAAATCCTTTCTATGGCCTTGCCTAGCTTAAGTGCTTTCAGTCCTGTCCATTAAGATTTCACATTCTTCTAACCAGCCCAATCCAGTTTTAATTTAGTCTGTTTAGGTTAGGAAAGGATTTTAAAGGACCATACTTTCCCCTTTCAGGATAGTGCAGCTAGGGATCATTGACCCTAACCGTATCTTGGTAAAGCTTTCTCTTGTTTATAAAATGACCTAAAGGAAAAAGCAACTGCAGTCTGTTTCTTAGTGTGCGCTACAGTTAAGTAACACTTGTTAGACTAGGAATGAAAGCCGGTGTCCTCGCCATGCATGTCTTAATGGGAAGCTTGGTTTGTTGTCAAGATAATTTTCTGTTTGTGAGTGGACTGCTGCAGTAGGAATGTGGATGACGGTAGCCCGGACACCCCTGGATAAAAAGATATAATAGGAAGCAATCATACAGAGCTGAACTATTCCATGTGGTATTTGCTAGAGTTTCTCAAAGTTTTAAGTATTCGGTTCCTCAGTTGTATTGGCTCTTTGATGTGTAATAACTTGTTCAGACAACTTTTGTCACTAGTGATATTTTGTTGAGCCGTCAGCCTGGACAGCTCAGAGAATCAAGGTCTGGTACATAGGTCAGAAGGAATTGTTCGAGTTTGAACCTTTGGTAACCTTGAACTGTTGGCCGGTTTGGTTTGGTAGCACAGTGCACTTGAGTGAACTGTGCACTAGGTCAAAGGCCTGCATTCTCAGGCACCAGCTGTCAAGGTTAGCTGGCCTCTAGCTAATGAGTAAGCTGGCCCGTAGTTCTACATTGCTTCATCTTCTGCAGGGTAGCTAACAGAAGTGACCCCATCTTGGAGTTTGCTGGTGGCAGGTATTTTATTAAACTGTTGGTATTTTCTTTGGGAAAGCCAGCCTTCATGGGTGTTCCCATGGTGAAGCAGATGACATTTTTAAAGCTGCTTGCTTGGGAGCAGGGTTTGATTTGACCTAGGGGAGACATGAGCCCGGCTGTGGCTGATGATGCTCACCCCTCTTCCTCTACCTTTTGCTCCACAGACCAATGAGTGGAACAAGAATGATGACCGCCTGCTGCAGGCTGTGGAGAACGGAGATGCTGAGAAGGTGGCCTCGCTGCTGGGCAAGAAAGGGGCCAGTGCCACCAAGCACGACAGTGAGGGCAAGAGCGCGTAAGAGAAAATACTGTACTTTGCATGTGTTTGTTAAGGGTAGGGGAGCATTTCAGTGGTAGAGTGTCTGCTAAGCATGCCTAAAGCCCTGGATCTATCTCAATACTGTAAGAAACAGAAAACAAACCCCAAACATTGACTTATTCATCAAGGGGAGATTGACCAATGCTTAGGGGGCCTTGAAAAAATTACCGCTGACCCCTTCCTAACCCTATGCTAAAACACGTATGGGTCTGTTTCCTTTCCCATCCAAAAAATTCCAAATTTATACATTGAACTTTCCCTCGTGGTTGTGTTTGTACCTGGAAACAAGCAACCAACAATTGCACCAGAGAAGAACTAGCACCAGGATTGCAAGCAGTTGGTAGACAGAAAATAAATTCTCCCTAAGATAAGAAACAGCACTGCTTTCTAACCTTACTGCTTGTGATTTGCTAAACCACTCTTTAGCATAGGTAGTGATTACATGAGCACTTTAGTAAGGTTTTGCTTTATGTTCGCATGGTCAAATTCCTGCTTGCCATAATTAAAGGAGGAAGGGACAGAGGGAGGGAGAGAAAAGGAGAGAGGAGAGAGAGCTAGCATCTTTACTCTGGTAGTGGTAATGAGATCAGTGACTTTGGAGCCACACAGGCCTCTCATGTGGACTCTATTATACTTACCACCTCCCAATTCTCCAGTTCCACTTTGTTGTTGTTGTTGCTCTTGTTATTAAGACAAGGTCTTACTGTATCCCTGGCTTTCCTGGAACTCACTATGTTGACAGATTGGCCTTGGACTCACAGGTATACACCTACCTCTGAGGCGCAAATGCTGGACGTAAAAGTGTGTACCACCATGCCTGGCTGAGGACACTTGGGGTGCCCTCAGTGGGGTGCCCACAGAAGCCGCTGTGAGACAAGGGCTTGTGTGCCAGTAGCTTCCATCTCCAGAGATCCCAGGAGCTGGGAAAGAAGCCTAGGTGTGGGGTTGTTCTTGGCGGGTTTCTCCAGTTGGTGACTGGGGTGCTTTTCTGAGAACTCCTAGAAATATTAGACTTATAGCAGAGCTGGCAACCATGGCTTGCTGTCTGTTGTTCATTAAGTCCTGGTCCGTGGCTGCCCCTGAGCTACAAAGGCAGAACTGAATAATTATGACAGAGACCATATGGCTCACAGAGCCACAAGTACTCATTGAGGGGCTCTGAATGTTTAAACATTAATTTTCCTTTGCTCTTAGGTAAAGCAAATGGGGTAGTTGTCCTTGATCTCCTTCCTGCTCCTCAGAAGTGGAGTCTCTTTCTTGGGACCATGATTCATTCCAGTTAGTGACCCCATGGCTGTAGGGACTGTGTTTGCAGAACTAGCACAGTTCTCACTCACAGGAGGCACTCGAAACTCTTCTGTTTCTCACTCCACACTAGTGATTGTCAGGTTAGGGCACTTAAATTGCCTGAGGTGCTTTAAAAGATGTCCTGAATCACTGTGCCGTGGGAGGCCGGGTCGTCTGCCCTTTTGTCCTGAGGTTTTGGTGACAGACGGTCCCTTTTGTACTGGTCTACCACAGCCCTCCTGCAAGTATTCCTTGCATCCAGGTGTCTGCATAGTCATCCCCGGGGAAGGCAAGATAAGTGCTTATGACAGTTTTGACTAAGAAAACACTCACTGAAAATAAAACAGCATTTAGATTATTAGCAACTTAGACACAGGGGTGACAACCTTGTGAAGTTTGTTCCTTATTTCCTGTTTATTATGTGTAGAATAGATGCTCTAGTCTCTCTTTCCTATTGTGGTAAAAGGCACATCACACGGAACTGAGCATTTGAATGTTTTGCAAACCTACAATTTAGTTTCACCAAGCACTTTCACAGTGCGGTTCACCGTACCTAAGGTCACTCCCACCCTCTCCAGTCTTCCCCCTGATAATCATCAGTGAGCTTGCAATCTCTCTGCATTTGCCTTTTCTGAATATTTCATGTAGATGAAATCACGTATGTAGCCTCTGCCTCTAGCTTCTTCACTTAGTGTGTGCTCATGATCCATTCATGTTTTGGTTGTATGTCAGTATGCACTCTGTTCTCTTCTAGTGACAGCACTGTGCCCAGAGGTTGCACAGAAATCCCTGCCTACATTTTACAAATGATAAACTCAGGGCTCTCCCTGCCTTGCTCTCTGAAGACATTCACACTGGGAAGTCAACTCTTTTTCCTTTAACAATCCTTACATAAAAAGTTAGAACTTTTGGAAGAAAGGAAGAGAGGGGGTGGTCCCTTCTCCAATGCGGGAATTTTCCATACTTCATCATCAGTCCACACTTCATTTTCCTGCTCAGGAAACTTATTTGAGGACTGAATTTATTAACTGGTAACTCTAAGAATTTAAGTTTTAAAGGCACCGTGGAATTAAGTCTGATCTGGCTTTATATTTTCAGTCTAATCCAATGGAATAGTCACACTGAGGAGGTACTGAGAGACCAGAAACTCTCTTCCATATTCCTTCATCATCCTGCAGCAGTGTAAAATTGAGGCTTCTGCTATAAAAGGAGTCCCACGTGGCATCAGTGCTTGCCTGAGCCTTCTCATCTATAGATGTTGGCCTCTGTGTGCTGAGGGTTCCTGTGATCTGTATGATTCTGTAAATTTTGGGCTGTCCCTGTTCTTTCTAGGTGCCTTTGGTTGGATAACACATGAACTGCAGTGCCCTAAGAAATGACCAGAGTCTATGACAGACCAATACTAGCCTTGTCCCCTCAGCTGCAGTTCTTGGCCAGATCAGCATGGTGGAGCTTACAGAGATGATGTGTGTTCGTTGTGGGATGTAAGAGATGCTTTGCCTTTCTAAGATAAGACCACATCATGAACTTGAAAATTATGTCCTTGGCCATGCTTGGTCTCATTTTCTGTCTTTTCCTACCTTTTCTTGCATGCAGCCCCATAGCAAAAACTGTACAGTAGGACCCTTGTCTAGAGAGCTTTCTGGGTAAGGGATTTTGCCGCTGAGTGCACAGTCTTGACTTGGCTATTCAAGGTCATCCCTCAGTTATGTAAATGTGTTCCTCTCATGGACTCTCTTCTCTATGTCTCTACCTTCTCTCAGGTAAAAATGTCCAAGGATCTGCCCAGGTTCTGTGTCCAGTTACATTCTGTGGTCCTGACAGAACAGGGGCAATAGTGATACTTCCACTAAGCAAAGCCCTGCTTTCTGAAGGACCTGAATCTCATGCAGGGTTAAGCTCCAGGAGTACCAAGGTCAGACTGTTTTGATGAATTAGCTGTGTTCTAGGCGCAAAAGAACCATTTGCTGTGATTGGCATGGAGAAACCTTCTTTTTTGCTTATAATGCTTCATAGATAAATTACCTAGGGGTGAATTAACATGGGATCCAGGGGAAATAGCAATTCTGGGAAAGCACCTACCCCGATCCCTTTGCCAAGGGCAGTTTCACTAGAAAAGCACCCAGTTTGTACTCTCCAGAGGATCAGCAATCCAGAAGTCCCAAGAATGTGGTGGTCAAAGTATCCATTGCTCAAAAGTTCTCCAGAATCTTCCATAACCCCAGACCAGATGGGTAGCTTGGAAATTCCTGAAACTTTTAAAGTTTCTTCCTGAATATCCCCTTCATGGCAAGAGGAGAAACTGTCAGAAAATTTCTTCCTCTAACACTGGTCACAGAGAGGTTTAAAAAAGTAAAAGCAGTTGAATGGCTGGAATTCATTTAGGAAAGAGTAAAATGAGGGTGGTGGCGTGGTCAGAGGAGAACAAAATAGAACAGGGCAGAAAGTTATAGCTCCAGGCTGTATTTACAGAGTTAGGCTTGGCTTTTCCTGGCCTCATCTGGTCTCTTTCCATGAGGGAGGTGAGGAAGTGGGGGGATGTCAGGACCCTGAAACCTTCGCGTGGAAGAATCTAATTACTTCAAGATGTTTTGCCCCGTGTTGGATATGCCTTTAATTAAAGCTCTGTGTGTTTGTCTTAGGAACAACCAGACTAAATAAAATCACTACTGGGACCATAGTATTTGAAGAAATTCTCGCCAGGGCATACGTACAGAGATCCGGGGAGGGAGGCCAGAGGGAGGGAAGAAGGGGGAAAAAAGGAGAGAGGGGGAGGGGGTAAATAGGAAAGGAGGGACAGAGAAAGAAGGAGGGAGGGGAGGGAGTGTTTAGTCCACATTTCAGAAATCTGATCTCTTTGGCCTTGAAAGCAAGAACTCATGAGAGTATTTTTAGGTGACTGGAACTGAATGTGGAGAAGCAGCTTTGAGCTTCGCGCCTGTACAGTGAGACACTTCTCCAGCTAGTGGCCTTTTCTCCTCTCCGTCTTTCTGTCTGCTCAGGAGAGGGCTGTGTTAGATAGTCGGTACCAGCAGTTCTGTCTTGGAAATCAAGTCATACCATGCGATCAGCCTTTTCTAGTTCTTCTCACAAAGGACTTCTCAATTACGTAATAGAACCCATCCAGGACAGTGCATGGCTGCAACCTCTGCCCCTCTCTGCAGTGTCATTGGACAGCTTCCCTTTGAAGGTTGGTCTTAGATAGCAGCAGGCACGTGGGTTCTAGACCATGTGGACTAAGTGGTTCTCTCTTGAAACTGCTTTGGAAATTGGAGCCCAAGTGATAGTCTTTATTCCCTGCCTCATAGTTTTTTCCTTTCTGTTAATACTTGATGGTTGTACACACTCTGTTTTTGGATCATACAATTTTTTTATTTTTGTGTGTATGTGTGTTTTGGCTGCATGTGTGCATGTGTGTCCTGTGCATGCCTGGTACCTGTGTAGGTCAGAACAGGGCCTCAGACCCCTGGGAATGGAGTTACAGATGGTGTGAGCCACCATTAGGGAGCTGGGAAAGGAAGCCGGGTCCTCTGCAAGAGCAGTTAACCTCTGAGCCATAGTAGCTCCAGCCCTTGCATCAGGTTTTAAAGGTGAATGAATCCATTTGGGGCCCCACTTGACACTTGCCTCTCCACTTGACTTTGATTAGATGGTGAAAATCAGGTAGCAAGGCCTGGCTGGAAGGAGTAGGTTCCTAAGGCAGGCACTTTCGTATAATCCTACCCTAGTGGCTGTCTCATATTTCCTTCCACGCTGCTTTTTGACTCCAAAGGACAGCCTTTACCACTCATTCCTGCCACCATAGTGTTCTTCCTAAGTGCACAGGGTTCAGCAACAATAGACTGAGCTCCCAGAACAGGGGCTAAGATAGAGGTTTTCCTTCTCAGGGCTGGAGAGCTGGGTCACTGGTTAGGAGCACTTGTTCTTGCACAGGACCTAGGTTTGATTCCTGGGACTGGCAGTACAACTCACAACTGTCTGTAACTCCCCTTCTAGGGTATCAGACGTCCTCTTCTGGATTCTGCAGGCACCGGGCATGCGTGTGGTGCACAAATGCACATGTTGGCAAGCACTTATACACATTAGCTATAAAAAAAGGATTTTACCTCTCAAGGTTTCGCTAAGGTATTTTGAGGATAGAGGCAAAAGGTAACAAGTATGCAGTGGTATGAATGAGGTGTCCCTCATCAGTCTCAGGCATCCAAATATTTGGGGAGGATTAGAAAATGTGTTTTTGCCAGAAAAAGTGTGTTCCTGTGGGTGAGCTTTGAGATCTCAAAGAACGCACACCATTGTATGTGTTTTCTGTTTGTGGTTCAAGAGGTGAGTGCTCAGCTGCTGCTCCTACCGCCTTCTACCTTCACTCAACATGGATAACCAACTCCCTGAAGCTGTAATCCCCAAATAAGCTCCTTCTTTTAGAGTTGCTTTGGTCATGTTTTATTACAATAGAAGAGTAACTAAGATAAAATTAGTACCAGGAAGTAGAACACAGTATATACCAAGACCAAATTCTTATCACAAAGGAGATTTATATGCCCCAGAGGGACAAAAGGCAGGGAGCAAGAGACAAAAACCGGAGATGGAGGGAGAAGGGGAAGGGAAGAACGGAGAGGAGGAAAGGATATTTGCCCCTGAGGGACAAAGGACTGCCTCTGGGTAGAGAGGAGACAGACATAGCCCATAGGAAAATGACAGTTTATAAGGTAAAAGGGGAAACCCTATGTTGGGATCAGGGAAGCTTTGATTGGGCATGTTCATTAGGTATAGCCAAAAGAGGGCTTTTGATTGCTGGATTTTAATACTTTGATAGCTGGACCTTGGTGGTCATCCTCAGGAGGAGGAAGTAGCCAAATAAAGGAATAGACCCTGGTGGCTAGCTTTAGTGATGTGATCTAATGTTGTTTGTTTGTGTTTTTTTTTTTTGGGGGGGGTGGATAAAAGGCAAAACCTGTCAGCCACATTTGCCATGCTCGGGTCTGCTAGTGCCCTTCACTGTATAACAGATTTGACTGACCATGCTAGTTTTTTGGAGGAATGTGAAAGAATGTGGGATGTTGGCCTAGAAAGGCAGCTGAACACTAAGCAGAGCTTAACAAGCTCTGTGAGGAGCTTGGAAGTCAGCAGTCCTCAGATATGAGTGTGGAGATTCACATCAAGGGGTTCCAGAGACGAGCAGTGTTAGCCACTGGGCTGGAGACTATTCTTGTGAGACTTTGGCTGCTTTCTGCCTGAGAACTTGCCCAGGGCTAAGTTCAAAAGCAATGAAACTAATTTCTTTGGCAGAAATCAGAGGATATTTCAAGACAGCTTTATATTAACTCTGCTAAGTGGTTATTAGTAACACTTGTATACAGGTTTACAACGGAGAAGAGGAAATGTGCAAAAGAAATAAAAATACACAGTTTGGAGAGGAAAAGGAAACTACTGAGCTGGATGTTACAGCCAAAGCTTGTTGCATGAGAGAGGCTGCAACTGTTAGATTAACACTGTTAAGAAGAGGCCAAGCAGGCCTAGTGGGAAGGCTGCTGCCTCAGGGCAAGACCCCACCCAGCTGACCTTTCGATTTGTACAAGGAAAAGGCCTAAGGAACTTTCTCCCTCTAGAAAACAACAACAACAATAAGCTACTGCAAATGTGATTCAAGGGGCCAGGGTTTTTTAAATTGGTATTCTCATTTGGCACAGTCATCCAGAAACCCTGGCTTTAGAGTCCCGAGTATGCAAGAGTAAAGGAGTCCTGGAAATCTTCCTCCGCAGGCAGTTTTCTATTGCTGTGATTAGACCCTGTCACTGAGGCAACTTACAGAAGTGTTTATGTGGAATGTAGAGCTTACAAAGTACCATCATCACAATGGGAAAATGGGAGCAGGCAGGCATGGTGCTGAAGCAGCAACTGAGAGCTCACATCTCAATCCACAAACAGGTAGAGAATTCTGGTAGAGAATGCTGGGAATCTCAAAGCTTGCCCCAGTGTCCTGTTTCCTTCAGCAAGGCCATGCCCCCTAAGCCCTCCCAAATAGTATCATCAACAAAGGAACCAAGTAGTAAAGTGCAGGAGAACACATGGACGCCTCATTCAAACCACCACATGATACAAGCATAATCTGGGTAGGAGGCATTTTTAATCACCTTAGATGATTTAAATGGTCAGTCCAATTAGTCAAGCACCAATCAGGACACTCCACAGGGATAATCCCATCTTTTAAACCAGGCTTCCCAACTCATGTTATACAATGACAAGTTACAGGTGGGGTGAGAAAGCCTGTGGAGGCCAGGGAAGTTTTTTCTTAGTCATGTACACACACACACACACACACACACACACACACACACAAGTTCATGCGTACAAGTTAAGTTAATTTTGTCTTCTGGTAAATCTCATTAAATTGCCCTCTAGGGAAATATGTGTTAAAGCAGAACACCATCTTGCTGAAAAATTATGCTGTAAATGGAAGATATAATCAGTAACGGTGAGTTATGACAAGAATGGATTTGGAAACTAGGAACCACCAATGAAAATACTGCTTTAAAGCTGTTCGCAGATTTGGATTAATTAAGCAGTCATCCTACCTATATTATAACAGTTGGGTGACAGCAGCAGGGAAATTACTACACGTTGGTGGCCAGCTTAGTGTGCGTAACAGGACCTTGTCCCAGAACATAAACAAGTTGGGATAAGTATATGAAATGAAGAATTTTAAAGATGGCAGTGTGTAATTGTTGCCCGGATCTCTGGCTGACCTCCTCCTCCTGGATGGCTAGCAGTGCCTTCTAGGACTGAAGCTACCCTTGGTACAGGGGTCAGAGAGATCCTGGGAAACTCAGTGACTCTGGTAGAGAGAAGAGCGGGGAGGGTGGGGTTGAGCACACAGTCAATGACCTTCAATCACTCACAAGAAAGAAGGCATCTGGAGCAAGTGGTTCTCACGCTGAGCAGCAGCCAAGCAGTTCAAGGGTCAAGGCTATTGTGATCACTAGCGAGTGCCTGTCCTTCACACATCCCCCTTTTAGCCCTGGGTACCGTCTTACAAAGTGCCAACATCCCTCAAAAGCCAGCGTCTCTGTCTGGCATGTAACCTCCACAAATCCCTAAGTGCCGGCATTTATCTTGTTTCCTTATCAAACTGCCAGAGTTAACACTCAACTGAGGGACTGTTTGTGGAGACACTAGACAAAGCATCTTCCCTCTTGTTATACATTTATCATAGTTCATTTATCGCTCCCTTTTCAGCTTTCCCCAGATATAGCTTTTCTGATGGTCTCACTTAATCTTGGAATAAGCATCAAAGAAATAACTCAGAAAGAAACCCAGAAGTTCTGAGATTAATACACATCACCTGCTCTTCTTTCTAGGCACGTGTTATGTTCAAATCGTGGGTTTCTCCCTTCCCCCTTCCCAGCCCTGTAGGCTTTCTTAGATTTAGAATAAGTCACCTTCCATTGATGTGTCCACACTCCTGCCGCCTTCTCCAGGAGAACCCATCCTAGAAATATTAGTACCGGCTATATTTAATAACAGTTCTGGACTTTTTAAAAGTCAGCAGTCATATTTATATTCATTACTTTTCTTATTTCTGTGATGAAATACAAGGGTTGGAAGGAACAAGGAATGGAAGCTTTCATTGCCTCGGTTTGTCATGGTGGGAATTGAGCTGCAGGGTGGACTCTGGATCCGTCAGTGGCAGGGGGAGCAGCAGAGACTCCCTTACCTCATCACAGACTGGAAAATCAGAGAACCCAGACAGGAACAAGGAAATAATAACTGATTTCTACCAGCCAGGCCCTACCTTTCCTAAAAGGCTCCACGACCTTCAAACTAGTGATCCAGCACTTTAAATAAGAGCCTGAGGTAGAACACTCTACGATCAAACACCACACTATCTTTGTATTCTTCCCTTCCTTTGTTCCCGTCATGAAGCAGCAGAAGTTCCATTTCTCAGTCTCCTCTGTGGATTCCTGCTGGAAGCGTGACCACTGGTGGCATTAAGCTGGTCCATAGACTCGAGGACAGCAGGGCTGAGGTGCTGACCCAGCGGGTACTGCTTGCCATGCAAGAGTGAACACCAAACTTCGAGTTGCCAGAGCTCATTTAAAAGCTGGGCATGGTGACACACACCTCTGTAATCTTAGCTCCTATAGGGAGGATAGGAGGAAGAGGCAGGAAGTTGGAGGGCCAACCAGCCTAGCATATGCAGTCATAAACAACAGAGACCCTTAAACAAGGTCGACTGCAAAGACCAACACACACACACACACACACACACACACACCATTTCTTGTGGTAGGATTGTCCAATTGGCCTAGCCTCATTTGAGCTCTGAGACCTGTAATTTGGTTGTTGAAATAAACAAGTGCCATAAAACAGTTAGGTTGTATTTGAGTCAGTGTTTTAGAACTGAAGTAGAGTTGTGTGACCCGATGAATAGACTAAGGCTAATGGATTTGAGCGACTTATGGATGACTCTAAACCTGCAGGTCTCATTTTAGTTTTTCAGACTTTATGAGCTGCTCTTTTGTTTGCTTTCTTGTAGCAGCTTGTGCCAAAGCCTTTAAGGTGAAATGCCTGAGAAAAGATAGGGTTGGGACCAAAACCAAGTGTGGTTCATGCTCTTTTTGATATTCTACTGACCCTAAAAATTGAAGGTACATCAGAATCATCTATGAGCCTGCTGGGTAAGAGCCTGAGTAGTTGCTTTACTGCCTGGCTCGCTGCTGCTGCTGCTGCTGGGACACCACTGCACGCCTGCATTAGGAAGCAAACTAGCTCTCATCCCAAGGACACAGTTCTTCTCTCAAGAGCCTGCTCACAACCAGATAATAATTTACAATTATATCAGTTCATTGTTGTACCTAGACTTGAAAAAAAGTGAAAAAAATAAAAATTTCATGTTATCTTTAAGAGGGAAGGTAGGAAGGAGGGAGGGAGAGAGAGAGAGAGAGAGAGAGAGGACTGTTGTGTGCTGGGACAGTTGAAGGAAGCAAGACAGCTTCTGTTCTGTCAGTGTGCGGTCTGGTGGGACAGATGGGCAGCAGGCAAAGGTCGCTTCAGACTATTGTCAGGTACGCTGAAGAAAGTGAAAAGGGCAGGCACCACTCTGACTAAGCTTGGAAGAGGCAGCACAGAGCTGGTTGCTCAACTTTTTTGGAGTAATGGCTCTCCTGGAAGAGCAAGGCAAGATTCTGAGATGGGACGGTATCCAGCAAGGAGCTGGCGGGCTAGAGCCCAGTGAGTTCTGAGAGTGGCAGCAGGTGAAGCTGAGGAGGAGGAGCCAGGACACCTCACACACAGCTTTCTACTCTACAACCAGGACTTTAGATTAAATTACAGTAAAAAAAAAAAAAAAAAGTATATGTGTGTGTGTGTGTGTGTGTGTGTGTGCGCGCGTGCGTGCTTAACTTTTCTGGGTTTCCCTAAGATAATTTAATTTTTTTCTCTCTCCACAATGACATCTTCTAAAAGGCATACAATGAAAATGGAAGCAAGTTTAGGTGGTTGGGGATGAGGTGCCTCTCTATTGCAAAACTGAGATTCTTGGCTCTCAGTAACTGTGAGAAGCTGGTCTCCATCATGACCTAGTCCTGAGCCTCTTGCTGACCACAGGGAAGTGGGAGAAAACTTACCTCAGCATTAGGGCAGAGAGCCAGATGTGGTGGCATAAGCCTGCAACCCCAGCATTCAGAAAACTAAGACAAAAGGATTGTTATGAATTCAAGACCAGCCCATGTTGTATGGCTGGACCCTGTCTCAACCAAAAAAGCATTAGGGCAATGAATTCACATTCTGGTCTTCTATGTATTCCTTAGCTTCTTTGAACCCCAGTATCTTTGTGAAACAAAGATGTTCAAAGTCCTATTTCTACAACTGGTAATATTTAAATTCTGGATTGTGACTAGTACTGGTAGGTTTTGGGGAATGCTTATTTCTGTTTGCGTGTCAGCTGCCTGGTTAATTTGTAGCTTCATATGTTGTTTCCATAGTCAGGAGAGATGTTGAACTCTCATAGTAGTTCACCTGTGTGACTACCAAGAGCCCATGTGGCAAAAGACAAAAGAGTTTGGTTTGAGGAAGATTTTCTGTAAATGAGAATGCCTAAAAAGTCTGTCTTCTGAAAGTAGCCCCGAGAGTGTCTTTCCTATACTCGTCACCTGGCAATCAGAAACCAGGAGATTTATGTTTACTCTTTCTTTAGAAACTGGAACTTGCCAAACTGAAACTCCTCATGGGCTTTGAATAGCAGCTCAAGTCTCCTTCTATTGAAGAGCCTTGGGAAATATCCCACCCTGCTCCTGAGGCATTTGTTTCAGGAAAGTTTGTACAACTCATAACTCACTGTGTGGTTTTGTAGAAAGGAAACCTCCATTGCTGGCTCTTTGCTTCAGTGCTGGGATTGCTGGGTTGCGTTCCAGCATCCCTAAACTGTCTCAGGGAGAGGCCTGTTTGCTTTTGGCCAATGCTTCCAGTTTTTGGTTTAATGTTTCTGATGTTTTGTTTTGTTTTAAGGGTAGCTCAACCATTGAGTTAGAATCCACGGTATAGAATTTCGGTAGATAATCTGCTATTGTTGGTGGTGGTGTCATACTGTTGCTTTAAACTAAAATTTAGCCATCACCATGTAGCAACAAAATGGCTGCCAGTGTGGTACCTAGACCTCTAACTGCTCCCCAGGCCACACTCTCCTCCTCTCCTTCTCCCACTATCCTATTCTCAGGCTGCCAGGAGCTGCTGCTTGAGGCTAGGGGTATTACCAATGTATTGACTTTCTCTTAACGGGATAGGAGTCAGAGAAGAGGGGGATGGGAAGTGAGGAAGGGAAAGTGTAACAGCAGTGGGTACTGAAAGCTTGGATGGTCCAAGTGTCAAAAGCAGAAGCATCCCAAGTAGCAATAAGCACGACAGGATGACAGCAGCTTTCTGTAAATCACGCCGCTGCTTGTTTGTGTCCTCTGGTTACATCTCTGTTGAGAGCTGGGCTGAGCCTTATAAGCAGGGCTCAGCAGGCCCTGTTAAAATTAAACATGATGCCATAGGGCTTCCTTTTTTGTGGAACATAGATGTGAAATAGGTATTAAGGCTAAGAGAGTAGTTTTTAAAGAATATTGAAACAATGGGCATCATGACAGAACATAATGGTGTGGGGTTTTGAATTTGTCCTTCATTTAGGACAATGGTTTTTTTGTTGTTTTTAACTTTGGGTGTATAGGAACTCCACTGACGATCTAGCACAGGCAGCTTATAACTCAGTAGCATCTGGGGTCTAGGTAGGGCTTGAGGGCTTGTGTTACCTTCCTTCCTCCTTCCCTTCCTTCCTTCCTTCCTTCAAGAATTTATTTATTTACATGAGTGTCTGAATGTATGTCTGGGCACCACATATGTGCAGTATTCATGGAAACCAGAAGAGGGCATCAGATCCCCTGGGACCAAGGTTCAGATGGTTGTGAACTGTCAGGTGAGTGTTGAGAACTGAATCTGGATCCTCTATAAGAACAGACAGCGCTCTTAACTGCTGAGCCATCTGTCCAGCCCCCACTGACCAGCGCCTGGTTGGTGAACCACTCTGTGAGTAAGCAAGACTAAGGTTACTTCAGCTCTGTCAAAGGCTGAGAAGCCCCTCTATGTAACCCTGGGCAGGGACCAGTACCTTTGTCCCAGGACCTTGCATTAGAGGAGTAGACACAAGATTCTTAAAATTTCCTGACTTCACTGAATTCTTGACCTACCTAAATAAAACTATAAGTAAACAGAGTCTTTCTCTAACTACGTAGACTCCTGAATGACAGTTTTAGTTTTTAGGCGATAAGTAAGCAGCTTAGGTAGGGAAGGAACCAAGGGTGAGTCCTTAATTTGTTTTGCATTCACTCTGTTATATTCATTTTAGGAGGAAGTTCAGCTGATAATCAGCTGACCTATTTCAAAGGGCTCATCGGAGAAAACCGAAACATGGAGCGGTAAATTCGTTCCCTGCAGCTTACAGCCGCTTATAGATCTAGCTCCCAGGGGATGGGGGTGGGGGAATAGAACCCATGCCCTCTTGTGGACCATGTGGTCACCCCATACACATGGTGTGTACACACACACATTGATAGAAACAAGGTTTTGCCTCTGGAAATTTTATGTTATAATAAAAATTCTCTCGTTTAAATAAAAAAAAAAAAAATTGGCAGCCCAGAAATCTCGGCTAGATGCAGAACACCCCTGCATTGCTGTCAGAGATGTGTAATGAGGCAGAAGGTTGAGAACACTTGCAGGTGCCTAAGCAGCCTAAGAGAGGGACGTGCATCTGACTGAGTGACCCCACCACTGTGTAAACCTGCCAGCCCTGAGAGCACATACCCGCACAAGTACTCTTCACGTATGTTTTGGTAGTAGCACTACTTTAAAAGTAGAAACAACCCACGTATACTTCAAGTGATAAGTGGAAAAAAAAAAAAAGAACAACACTACATTCATGAAGTTGCACAGTAGTGAAGTTCTGATAACACATAACTGTGCCTTGAAAACACAGCTCTTCATGAAGTCAGAGCTGGTGACCCACACACTGAATGCTCCCATCTCTAAAACATGCTCCCAGGGGGGCAAGTTAGTAGGAGATGGGAAGCAGATTGGTGGGTTTTCTTTTTCTCTTTTGAACTGGCAGGACAGAGGAATGAGTGCCACTTAAGATGGATGGGGATTTTCTTTTTTAAGCCATTGTAGAAAATGTGGAATTACAGAGTGATTGTTAATGGCTCCGGCATAGAGCCTTATGTGTTAGCATTTGGTCCTCAGTGAGCGGTGCTGGGGTTGGGGGCGGGGGAAGAAGCTTTAGGAGCCTAGCCGGAAGAAGTAAGTCACTGGGCACATGCATTTGAAGGGTCTACCTCATCTGAGTCCCTTCTCTCACTTTCTGACCACCATGGTGGTAGCTCTCTGCCACACTATGCCATCCCCACCATGGTGAACTGAAGCCATGAGCAAAATAAATCTTTCCAAGGTCAGAGATTTTTGTCATAGGGACAATAAGTCTGACTCTCACTGTGAGATTGTTTGCCTACCTTTGTGACGATGCTACAAACAACCGAACTGTACATCTTATAAATGTTCATTTATATTCTGTGGATCGTACCTCAGTAAAGTGTGAAAATGTGCTCATTTTATTTCTTCACTCTTTAATAGAATCATGCTTCAACATTAAACATTGATATAAAGGCTTTGCACAGGGCTTTTCAACCTAGGAACAACACATTTTGAGATAGGAGCTATCTGTCTCGTGTTCTTAGTAGTTAGCTCTGACTTCTACACATTAGCTGGGGTCCCATTCCTCCCCTTTCCCCATCAGTAATCAAAACCATCTTTGAGTATAGCTAAATTCTCAAACCTGTGCACGTGTGCATGGAAGTGTGTGTGTGAGTGTGTTGTGGTTTGTGTTGTACAAAATGTTCCCTCAGACTGGCTAACTTTTAGAGTTCAGACTAAGAGCTGAGTTTCATAATAAAGGAATTTATTTTAGTCACTGTTTCTCAGTGCTCAGAACAGTATTTGACAGAGATGCCGTTTCTATATGGCAGTATGTGTGTGAATAAATGGATTTAGCTGTACTGGCAACAGTACTTAAAAAGCACACAAGTATAATAGTATCAAAAGCATCTCATACCTGAGGTAGCACATATTCTAACACCCCATGAACACTGTCACAGAGCGTGTTTAGGGGGGAGTTTGTGTGTAGGTTTTATGTAATTTACTGCATTGGTCTCCGCTCATCCTTACCTGCAGTATTCTATAACATAGGCTGGTAGGGATGCCAACTGTTAGGTGGCGACCCGGGGCACCCTCCATCCCTAATCCTGCAGTAACTGTAGGTGCCTGCCTGCTCTCTAGGCAGGAGCTGGTCCCTGCCCACCAGCCCCCTAGACTGTCGCCTCCGAACGTGTTCACACTTACCACTCTGCATAGGAGAGGAAACGTGCTCCCGTCAGCTATGAATCAAAGCTTTGTCACCAGGGAGTCTTGCTTTTCTACCCAGAGAAATCCACTGTTCCCCACTTGGGTGTCAGTTCTGCTTCTGCTCACATTAGAGGCTAAATGTCAAGGTCTTGCTGCTGCCAAGTGCTGCTCTGGGGATTATCACTTCTCAGAAAGGTGCCAGAACTTAAGCAGCTTGAGTGTGGGCCTTAGACCAGGCTGCTGTTGGGTGGGTCTCAGAGGCTGTGAACGTCTACAACTGTGTTCCCAAGTTTCCAGTCCCTGGAAATGCACACAGCCTTTATCTCCTGCCCCTGCCCCTCCTTCGGTTTTAGAGCAGTGTTGCCAGATCTAAATTATGTCCCTTCTGAGCACCGAATTTCTCTGGTTAAGCAACATGTCACGTAGTCTGCTCTGTCTTGTGTGGGCGAGGCTATAATAACTGATGGCATTTGTGGGGGAATGTTTATTACACATTGTACGTCAGTGCCTTTACGTATAAATTCTTTTATTTCTGACAGACCATGTTACCAGTGAGTACATTAAGACACAGAGAATTCTTGCCCAGGATCACACTAATGGGGAGCAAGATGCATAGGACCTCCTTACCACTGCTCTCTTATGATGCTTTCTCAGCTCATGTCCCTTTCTACCTTCCCCTAAGCTTTCATAACATTAGAAGCTTTAGTTTTTGAAAGTCATGGGCATTAGGAATAAAGATGAGGATTCCTGAGGTTAAAGCTTTAACATAACTAGATGTCCAAGTTAAGTAGACAAAAGCAGTAGAGTTAGTGCAGTGTTCCTGCCTTGCTCTTCTGTCCTGTGGTATTTGCCCTACCTTTGATTAATAGCCCATAATAATGCTGGGGAATGTACCCTATCAAAACCAAACCCACAGTAGGAAATATGCATTTTAACATTGGCTTTAGTACATGGAATGTGCTAGACTTCTCACTTAAGTGATTTTTTTTTTTTTTAACTTTTGGAGAAATGTAATCTAAGCACTTGAAACTAATCTCTACTTTGGCATGAATATATTGGAAAACTTTTATTGAATCACCATATTCTGTGTAATTATAGTTATATATGCTTCTCATAAAGCACTTTAGCTAAAATGTCAGTGTTTTAATAACCCAAGTAATGTGGCAATGGAAACTATTTTTTCTTTTCTGGAACTGGCTTAATTCTGTTTGTAAAATTATCTCCAGTTACATCTATTTTCTTTCTGAAAATGACATAAATTCATCCTTTTTATGTTTGAAAAAAATCCATATGTATCACATTTGTTTATTCATCCTCTTTCACAGGACGCTTAGTTGGCTTTTTAGCTTAGCTGTTGTAAATATTGCTGCAGTAAACATTATCTCTGTGATGTCTTGACTTGGCGTCTGTAGGGAGCCGATGGGGTCCTGAGTGAATGTGTGGCATTGGCACAAGCATGGCCGTGTCAAGGATTTTAGGGCCTCACACCCTGGAGAATAACAAGGCCATCCTTCCCTTGATCCCAAGTACAGATGCTGAGAATGGGTCACCATTAGCTGAAACCAGTAAGTATAGAAAGTACCAGCTTCAACTTTCTCCTCCCAGATGACTTCGGCCTGAGACTGCTCTCTGCAGTGAGTACCCCACCCCCATGTAAACTCATCCACCTCTTCATTCTGCTGGATATAATAACAGTGCTGAGTTTCCATCAGAGCTCATGGCCCACTCAGTCCCAGCTTTACACCTGTCCGATACCCCTGTCAGGTTGATCAGGTTGTGACAGGTGACCTTTGACAGGTGACTCTGCCCTAGCAGTGGTGGGACTGTATTTAGATACTTGAATGGAAAAGGCAGAAAAGGGACCTTTTGGGGAGAGGCAGAGCCATGGCCTTGACAGCACTGGTTGGTATGGCTGGAGACAAGCTCTGCGTGGCAATGAGGAAGCAGAGTCAAGCTGCCTAAATGTGACCCTCCCTGGGAGCACCACTAGGGTAAATGGAGCAGGGCAACAGATGGGGAGCTTGTAAGCCCCTTGAGTTTGGACGGAAATGACAACAATCTGGGATTAGCTTTGGGGAGAGATCAATTTTATCTGGGGTGAACAAGGGTTATATAGAACTTTGGGGAGGGAGTAGGGATATCCAGGGTGGGCAAAGGTCATTGATTGAATTGCTAAGATACTGAGATGCCTCATTTATATGAGCAAGCATTCCAGGAACACAGGTGCTTGCTGAATAGGTTCTTATTGTGAGACTGGGAATTGGACCTGTAATTTTCCTAACTCTATGACATTCCTCAGATAGAGGGTGTGGGGGCCCAGATACCCTGGGGAAGAGAAGAATAAGCCTTGCCAACAGAGTGAGTCCTCCATTCTACAGAGGCCCCGGGGCTTTCTGATACTGGTAGACCACAACCTCAGCAGCAGGGTTTCCCGACACCTGAACTTTTTTTTCTTGTCTCCTCCATCTCTGAAAACACCTATCATTGGTCAAACTTAACCATAAGTCAGAGTCCCTGTGGCTTATTGGAAGTAGTCCATTATAGTTCTCCACTGTACCACAGACTCAAGGGTAAGAGCTCAGGGCAGACCTAGAGTGACAGTATGCTCAGATTGCATACTGTAAAGTAGGTTCACATACTGCCTTTGGCTTGTTCAGCTCTGCTACAGATTTCCCAAGTCACATGCTCTTTGAATGGGACTGAAGATGCCAAGGGGAGGTCCTTCTCTCTCTGGCTAAATGAGTTGGAAACTTCTGGCAAAGGCTCTTTCTTTCTTGTCGGGTGGCATGTCTATATGTACCTAGTCTAACTTAGCTTCTGTGTGGCTGTAGGATACAAAAACTACCCAGAAATGTGTCTTCCTGGGATACACCACGAAAGGATGAAGTACTTATTTTTGTTGTTGTTGTTGTTGTTTTAATCACAGGGACTAAGAATTACTTTCCTTAACTAAAAAGCATGATTATACATGTGCAGTATTAAATTGCAAACATGAGTATTTGTAGTGAGCTCCTTGTAGTGAGCTGTTTCTAATTATTTGTACTTTTGGTATTCTATTAAGAGCAGTAAATAGTGACACTTCCTGTAAAATATGGAATTTTTATTTTCTGTAAGAATTTTTTTAATGGAAAATGGTGAATTATTATTATTATTCTATTATTCTCTTTTTATATGACTACATAAATATTTGTGTAAAGAACTTCTTTACAGGCTTAATAAGAAGTAAAATATTAACTGGAAAATATATTTCAGATAATACATATATTTGATAATATATGTCAAAAATTCATTAAAATATATAAGTGATAAATTATATTTGAGTTATAGTGTATTATTTTTTAATTTATTTTATTAAAATAAATTAAATTTTGTTTATTTTATTAATTACAGTTTATTCACTTTGTATCCCAGCAGTATCCCCCTCCCTTGTCTTCTCCCTCCCCCTTCTCCTCACATGCCCCTCCCCAAGTCCACTGATAGGGGGGGTCCTCCTCCCCTTCCCTCTCACCCTAGTCTATCAGGTCTCATCAGGAGTGGCTGCATTGTCATCTTCTGTGGCCTGGTAAGGCTGCTCCCCCTCAGGGGGAGGTGATCATAAAGCAGGCCAATAAGTTTATGTCAGAGACGGTCCCTGTTCCCATTATTAGGGTACCCACTTGGAGACTGAGTGCCATGGGCTACATCTGTGCAGGGGTTCTAGGTTATCTCCATGCATGATCCTTGTTTGGAGTATCAGTCTCAGAAAAGACCCTTGGGCCCAGATTTTTTGGTTCTGTTGCTCTCCTTGTGGAGCACTTGTCCTCCCTTCTTTCATAAGAAGCATCTCCCCCTTCTTTCATAAGATTCCCTGCACTCTGCCCATAATTTGGTGATGCGTCTCATTATCTGCTTTTATACAATGCTGGGTAGAGTCTTTCAGAGGTCCTCTATAGCAGGCTCCTGTCCTGTTTCCTGTTTTCTCCTTCTTCCAATGTCTATCCCGTTTGCCTTTCTGAATGAGGCTTGATCATCTTACCCAGGGTCCTCTTCCTTGCTTAGCTTCTTTATTAGGTGTACAGAATGTTTATCCAATATTATATGTCTAATATCCACTTATAGGTGAGTGTATACCATGTGTGTCTTTCTGCTTCTGGGATATTTCACTCAGAATGATCTTTTCTAGTTCCCACCTTTTGCCTGCAAATTTCATGATTTCCTTGTTTTTAATTGCTGAGTAGTATTCCATTGTGTAAATATACCACAATTTCTGTATCCAGTCCTCCGCTGAGAGACGTCTGGGTTGTTTCCAGATTCTGGCTATTAAGAATAAAACTGCTATGAACATTGAGCAAATGTCTTTATTGAATAATGCCCAGGAGTGGTGTAGCTGGATCTTGAGGTAGCACTATTTCTAATTGTCTGAGAATACGCCAGATTGATTTCCAAAGTGGTTGTATAAGTTTACATTCCCACAAGCAATGGAGGAGGATTCCCCTTTCTCCATATACTCTTCAGTACGTGTTGTTACTTGAGTTTTTGATCTTGGCCATTCTTATGGGTGTAAGATGAAAAATCACTGTTATTCTCTTTTAATAGCAAGATACAAGCATTCTGCAAGAAAATAGTTGGAACGTCCCTAAAATACAGGGGAAAAAAATCACCTTGACTAAATTCTAAATCAAAGCCAGCTGGGAACAGTAGAACACAGCGAAATCACACTTACCCGCCAAGTGTGTGTGAACGTGTGTGTACCACAAGCACTGTTCCCAGTATAGATGTGTTTAGACAGGCTGGCACACCCTGAGCAGTGCTGAGCAGCCGACGGAGTGTGGCACTGCCTTTTGGGGGCAAGCTTTATATCACCAATGTTATCTCAGTGAAATACAGCCACCGCTGCGCACATCAGTCACCGCATTTCCAAACCAGTAAAGTTTTACTAAGATGCAAATAACTTAGAAAGTGAATTCTGATGGTAAAGAAACGTTACACATATCAAAACAATGTGGTTGGGACTGGGTAGGCCTTGGTCAGTTGTTCTTTACAGAAGAGGGAATTTAGGCTCAAGAGAAGCTGAGTGGACTTCCCCAGACACAAATAATTAGCAGTTGTTTTCTAGCTGCTGATTTATGGTCAGACCTGAAGTACCCTCCTTTGGCGATCTGTCCAGTCACTCTACTTAGCTGTAGAGACAGTCTGCCAGCACACAGCCTGGATTCAAGTAGCAGATCTTGGGTCTGCCAGTGGACTGTGGCTCCAGCCCTGATGGCAGAGCAAACTGTGCAAGTAAACACTATGTAGGTATCATTCAGAGGTAGTCCTGCATAGGAAGCATCCCAAGGCACTCCTCTCAAACAGAGCTGAGGCAGAGGAGGGAGGGCTTGTCTGCCTGCCCCTTTCCATAAGAGCGGGACTGAGAGGGAGACAGGCCACCACTGCACGTTGGAGAGCCTGTCTGGTCCCGAATGCCCAGTGAAATCGTTCATTGCTTCTTTCAGTGCGTGCTGTCAAGGAGCACTGATTTCTGGAGCCCAGTTGGGGACTTTGGTGCTGTTTGCACCTGTTACTCCTGTTGGCCAACTGCAAATACAATAAATATTACCTTAAAATGCTGTTATGAGGGGGTCTTAAGAAATAGCTTAGAGGTGAAGAGCACTGGCTGTTCTTCCAAAGGTCCTGAGTTCAATTCTCAGCAACCACATTTTGGCTCATAACCATCTATAATGAGATCTGGTGCCCTCTTCTGGCATGCAGGCGTATATGCAGGCAGAATACTGTATAAAGAATAAATCTTTTTTTTTTTTTAAAAAAGCTGTTATGAAAATTAACAGATGATATATAAAAGTGGATAAGATATTGGACATATACTGAAGACTCAACCAAGTTTCTCTGTGGCTTTCTTACTCATCTGGAAATAGCGGCAGACTTGGCTTGTCCAAGAACTGACCACTGTGCGACTTAGTAGAGTATTTTATGTAAGAAAAATGCTTTTGCTGTAAGCAATGGATAGGGGGAAAGATGATGACTTGTTACTTAGAAACTCAACCTGGGGTAGAGAAAGAGACAAATATGTGGTGAATATCACTTTTTAAAGAGCCTTGTCTTTGGGCTGAAAGGCTGAGAATCGAGTTCCTGCTCCATCACTTAATAAAATATGATGGCGATTGACTGGAGCTGGGTAGGTCAGTGGTAATATGACATTCTGGATTCAAGCCCCAGCACTTAGAAAAAGTGTAAATGAAAAAAATGAGGAAATGGCCAGACCACAGTGAATCTCTGGTCTTCACTATGAGGTGGAGAACCACGCCTGCTTGGGTCTCGGAGGGTTGTCATGGAGCTCTGGTAAGGAAACATGTACCTGGAGAGGTGAAGCCTTGCTGGAGATGAGCGCTGAGGCGATGGGCTGCTAAGGAGGTATGTTGTCTTCTCTTCTTGCAGTTTCCATCTTGCTGCTGCGAAAGGACACGTGGAATGTCTCAAGGTCATGGTTACCCATGGTGTGGATGTGACTGCCCAAGATACTTCCGGTATGTGGTACTCAACCTCTTAATCAACAAGCCAGTGTGAGGATAAGTATCACGGAGGTGCTACATGTTCATTGTGGAAAATTCAGCATCTGCAGACAAGCCAGAAGTGGGGGGGGGGGGGGAATCCGTGGTGAAGCTCTGCCATTGTTTTATTGTTTGTTCTTCCGGGTATTTTCATTTTCTGTGTGTCTGGTCAGCTGGAGACTGTATGTTTCTTTTGCTCCAGTATGGTACTTTATATTGTTTTCTAGGACTATATGTGTAGATCAACCAATATCTCCTAATTCTTGATTTTATGTAAACTGGATAAATGTGGTAGGTTACTGGTAACATATTTCAGAGCCAGCTTAGACAGAGGATGACTTTCATCTTGACCCTTGCTGTACTGCAGTGCCTTCAGAATCATCTGGGAACTGGGAGAGGTGAAGGAAGAAAGGGAAAGAAAGAAGAATGAAAATCGTACACCGAGGAGGAAAGAGAAGGGAGTGGAGGGGAGAATGAGAATGTAATGTTTAGTGTTGTCAGCTCGACAGAATTTAGAACTGATGGCCTGGAAGATTGGTCCTGGGCATATCTATGGTGTGTGTGTGTGGGGGGGGGGTATCACTGATGATGTTGAGGTGGAAAACCAACAGATGGGAGATCTTGGACTGAATAAGGATGAGCTGAGTGCTGGCATATATGCATCCATTACTAGCTTCTGTGGATATAGTACAGCCAGCTACCTCAGGCTCTTGCTACTTCCTTCTTGTGGGGGTCTGTAACCTGGAACTGAGCCAAATGAACTTTTCTCTTGTAACCTGCTTTTGTCGGGTTATTTTTATCACGTTAACATGGGATGTTTCCAAACCTTTGGCAGAGTACAGGGAATCATAGGAAAGAAGGGGAGTTAGTATGACGTGGAAAGGATAGGAGCTCCATAAGGACCAAATTTACCTGGGCACAGGGGTCTTTTCTGAGACTGACATTCCACCAAGGACCATGTATGGATATAACCTAGAACCTCTGCTCAGATGTAGCCCGTGGTAGCTCAGTAACCAATATTGGTTTCCCATAGTAAGGGGAACAGGGACTATCTCTGACAGGAACTCAGTGACTGGCTCTTTGACCTCCCCACCCCCCAAGGGAGGAGCAGCCCTGCTTGGCCACAGAGGAGGACTTTGCAGTCAGTCCTGATGATACCTGATAAAACAGGGTCAGATGAAAGGGAAGAAGGTCCTCCCCAAGCAGTGGACTTGGAAAGGGGCAGGGAAGAGATAAGAGAGGGAGGGTGGGATTGGGAGGGAATGAGGGAGGGAATACAGCTGGGATACAGAGTTAATAAAATGTAACTAATAATAAATAAAATATTTTTTAAAAATTGACATTAGATGTCCTCATGGAGGTGAGAATATCTGAATCCACCCCTATCCCTCTCATGCATAAAAATAAAAACAAATTTATTTAAAAAAAAAAAAGAAAAGAAAACATGGGGGTGTTTCCTAAAAGCTTCCTGGGTAATACTATTGTGAAGCCAGCGTGGGCAAACAAGGAGCAAGGTACATGAAAGGGAAAGCAGGATAGCCTTGTCTTCACAGCACTGCCCTTCAGCAAGTAGGCCCTGGGGTTGGGGGCCTAGGATGTGTTCTCTGTTGGCCACATGGAAAGTTCAAGCTAATGACTTCATTTGTCTCTTGCACTTGACAATCTTAGGCTTCTAAAAGGATTACAATAAATTTTACTGGGCTATAAAACGGGTATAACTGCAGAGTCTTCATCTGGGATTATCATTAAGCTATACTGAATTCCTTCCTCTCCCTTTTCTAAGTTGCTAGAACAGCCATTTTGGGGATCAGCCAGGTATTAAAGGCTATTGTTACCCACAAGATGATTGGAAACCTAATGTTTCAGAATGGCCTTCAAAGTCTGTGACGTTTGACTTTAAAAAAAAAAAAAAGTAATTTGCTAGTTGGGAATCTTTATACTTTGAGAATAGTTGTGTTTGTTTTCTGGAGAAGCCAAGAATGAGATACTGGTCAACTCAGGCAATTGTAACAAACTGATAAAACTACTTTTGGGGAAAATGAGGAAAAAAATAAAAGTACCCATGATCTGAACAGTTTCATAGAAAATTCCAAGGAGGGGCAGTGTTAGTAGAATAAATGGATTCCTTAAGGGAGTGCTTTGCGGGGGGGGGGGGATATTAATTCATACAAATGACATCTTTAATTTCAAGGCCCAGCTATTTTGTTTTTAAAGTACACTGTCATTACTTTTAAAGTTATCCCATTCATATATAAGCAAATATGAGTGGCTAACATACCTCCAGTAATGTCAGCAAGGGCACTTGCTCTCTGAGAAAACTGCAGTGTCAAAGAAGTAGGCTGTCCTGGGGTTCTAGCTCACTGCTTCTTTTGTTAGGAAATAGGTTAGCTGGGAATCTAGTTATTCCGTCATATCCAAACATAACCCTTTGTGTCTCCTTAAAGAGAGAAATGATCTCCTTTGATATATGCTTGTGATAGGAAAGTATGGGGGGGGGGAAGAATGCAAAGAAAATAATGGCATCTACTCCTACTAGAAAGAAAAAAATATATATATTATGTTTCTTAAAAAACAAACAAAAAACCCCAAAAAACATGTTTTTTATTTAGCTCAAATTGCATTATAGAATTCTGTCCTGCCTTTTGGGGTATGTGTTTGTGTGTATGTGTACATTCATGCTCATGTGTTTGCAGGTACACTTGTGGGTGTGGAAATGAGAGGCCACCCTATGATGTCATTCACTGTGTTTTTTGTGAGAGGGTCTCTCCTTGGCCTGGAGCCTGTTGAGGGAGCTATGCTGGCTGACCAGCAAGCCCCAGGCTCATCCTAAATCAGTCCATCCCTGCCTCTCCAGTTTGGGGAATTATAGGCACACACCAGCATGCTCACCTTTTTATTTATTTATTTATTTATTTATTTATTTATTTTAGATATTTGATGAATTTATTTGATGAAAAGAACTAATGACTGCCACAGAAAACAATCACAATTAGACCTGCTTTTTTAAATAGCCAGTTCTCAGGGCATTATTTCAAACTTGGACTTGTAATAGTTCTCTAATTGGTCCCTCTGCCATCCTTTTTCTCTTTACATCACCACATGAATATATTAGTCTTCTTAAGACATAGCCCAGAGTATGCAATTTCTGCTTAAAACTCTTCAATGCCACCTCATTGCCCACCAAATTAAGTAAACTGTATTTAGCATGATGACGTGGAAAGAATGTTGTCAACATATCTGTATGCTCACCTTTTTAAATGTGGGTTCTGAGAGATGGAACTCAGGTCTTCATGTTTCCAAGGTAAGCATATTAAAAACAGTTAACACCAAGCCATTACCTTTTATTTAGTATCCCGCCCAAATCATTTTCCCAACTAAGCTCTTAAAGAATCTAAGCATTTTAAAAAAATGATCATATGTCTCTAACTGGACTGCTGAGAGTCAGGTCAGCAATGCACCCTGAACATCCCAGCTGCACACCACCTTCTTGCGGACTGAAATAGCGTGAAGGGGCACTGGAGTCGGTGCTTGGACCATCTTTGAGTCTCTGAGGTGCTGGCCAAAGGGAACTGACTGAAATTGGTGACTCTGAGTGCTCTATGGCCCAGGATGTTGTACAAATTTTTCACGGAGTCTCACAGCCTTCACTCACTTCCTGTCATCTGACAGCACCCCATTGAGGCCAGCATCATGCTCCTGAGGCTTCACTGTTTTATCTGGTCTTGGTGAGGTACCGGCTTCTCCAGTGATTCCATGACACTGGCAATGAGAGCGAGCATGGCAACAAATGAAGGGAATGTCTGCATGGAGAAAAGCATATTGGGTGTCTGTCATTATCTGGACCATGTTGCTCACATTTTCCCACCACAACAATGAGGATAAACTGATGGCTTCTACTGCCCCTGCCTGTGTCTCTCCAGTGACCTGGGCTCTGGTGCTCACTCTCACTGTCCCTCTCAAGAAAATGAGGGAAAGAAACAAGTCACTGTGCCTGAGTGGGTTGTCTTCAGTACCAAATGGCTTTTATAGTTAGAGGTCGGTTAAAAAAACTCAGCTTTGACAAACTGTTTTAGCAAACCCACCTTAAGTGTTGCACAGTGAGATGCAGTAGCCTTCACTATGAAAATCTCCTGAGAACTGCCATTAAAATCTGTTACTGAGGGGGGATACAAGGTGACAGCAACCAGCGCACACTGTGTCTGGGGGGAAGAGGATCTGAGTTTCCGAAATTGGTGAGTGGAAGAGCAGCTGAACCCAAAACAACGACATCATGGCTTCCAGGGAGAAAGGGGACAAACCCTGAACTGACAGCAATAGGATACAGGTAATCACGGACTTCTGGGGCCTCAGTTCCCATGCACTTCCCCTTTAGTGGGCAGAGGCACCGCAGACAGCAACAGAGGCAGCAGAGACAGCCCGCAGTGGACACAGCACTTAGCACAGAGCACAGTGCTAGCTGCTCCGAGCACAGAACTCCCTGCTTGAGATTTGAGACAGAGAACACCCAATCCCCTGGCATTTCCCCACGACGGGCCTCCCTGCTCAATCCTTGGTGGAGGCTGAGGCTGCAGAGGCGGCCCACAGTGTCCACCACAGAGCACAAAGTACAGTCCCTAGTGCCCACAGCTCCTAGCACAGAGTGCAGTGCCTGCAGCTCCACCAGGCCAACCAGGCCTGTGGCTCTCCAGGGCCTTACAGAAGGCATCTGTGCCGTAGGCCTCCTAGTTCTGCCACAGTGGCTAGACTCCCAGTGGACTGCAACATCAGGCCCCAAGTTCTGCAGCAACATAGAGATTCTTGGGACAGCATTATCAACATTGAAGCCCCTGCTCTGCAGGTCTACCAGTGAAATCAAGGGAAAGAATTCCTAGAACCCAGACAGATCTGAATATCAGAACGACAGTATGACAGGACTATAGACCACTGAAATATTCAGGAAATCAGCGCAAGCACATTGCACCCACAAATTGCACCCGCTAAAAGCGCTAGCATCCACACACCCCTGCACCTGCTCCCCCCACATTCCAAGCATCTACACTCTCTAGCACTCTCTCCTTTAAGACACACTTTCACGCACACTTCCACGCTTGCTCCCCCACAATTGCAACTTTGTGCCAGTAGCTTTTCCTACCTTAGGTACAGCTGAAACACCAACACAGACTCTCAAACCAGTGGGCCTCTCTCATCTTCCTGAAGAATACTGCAGACACCAGAGAAAGACGGACCCAGTCTGAAGTACAGACTCCAGGAACAGTGAAGGTTACAGATAAGTAGATGGCCAGAGGTCAGCATAAGAACACACCCAACAAAAATCAGGCTCTACCAGCAATCCCCAAAATCAATGGATATTTAATTCATCAGAAACACAGGAATATAACTTTAAAGGTATGCTTATCCAGTTATTAGAGGTACATAAAGAGGAAATGAACAAATCTCTCAGAGAAATATCCACACAAGTAGAGGCAAATAAAGTGGAAACAAATAAAGCTCTCAGAGAAATAGCCACACAAGTGGAGGGAAATAAGGAGGAAATGAACAAAACTCTCAAAGAAATACAGACAAATACACCTGCACAAGTAGAGGCACAATTGTGGCCTATAGAGAGGAAAGGAACAAAAAAATAGAAGCCATCATAGACAAGAATCAACATTCAAACAGATGAAGGAAGTGGAGCAAGGTGTGAAAACAGAATTAGAATCAATAAGGAAAACACAGAGAAAACCCTGGAGCTGGAGTACTTAGGAAAAAGATCAGGAACCACAAAGGTAAGCACTACCAATAGAATACAAGAGATGGAAGAGAAAATCTCAGGTGCTAAACATAAACTAGCTGAAATTGATACTTCTTTCAAAGAAAAAGTAAAATTGGAAAAGTCACAAATGCAAAACATCCAAGAAATCAAGGACCCCATGAAAAGATGAAATCTAAGAAAATAGGAATAGATGAAAAGATTTTAGGCTCCAAGGTCCAGAAAATAAGAAAATCATAGAAGAAAATTTTCCCAACTTAAAGATATGTCCATAAACATACAAGAAGCCAACAGAACACCAAATAGACTAGACCAGAAAAGAAACTCTTCACATCACATCATAGTCAAAACACTAAACCTACAGAACAAGGAAAAAATATTAAAGGTGGCAAGGGGAAAAGGCTAAGTAACATATAAAAGTAGACCTATCAGAATCACACCAGACTTCTCAACAGAAACTATGAAAGCCAGAAGGGCCTCGGCAGATGCCAAGCAGACCTTAAGGGACCACAGATGCCAATGGGGACTACTATACCCAGCAAAGCTTTCAATCAACATAGATGAAGAAAGCAAAATATTCCATGACAAAACTAAATTTAAACAATATCTACACAGCAACCCAGCCCTACAGAAAATACTAGAAGGAAAACTCCAATCCAATGAAAACATCAACACCCAAGAAAACATAGGATACAGATAACTTTCGTAACAAAAATTAAAAGAAAACAAGCAGTGAATCACAGTAACACCACCAACTCTACAATAAAAGGAACTAACATTCATTGGTCACTATTATCTATCAACATCAATGGACTCAACTCTCCAATAAAAAGACACAGACTAACAGAATGGTTGCAGAAACAGAATCCAACATTCTCCTGCATCCAAGAAACACATCTCTGCAACAATGATAAACACTACCTCAGAGTAAAGGGCTGGAAAAATGTTTTTCAAGCAAACAGACCCAGAAAACAAGCAGGGATAGCTATCCTATGATATCTAATAAAATAGACTTTCAACCAAAATTAATCAAAACAGATGAGAAAGGGCACTTCATTCTCATCAAAGGAAAATCCACCAGGAGGACATCACAATTCTGAACATCTATGCCCCAAATACAAGAGTGCCTACAATTGTAAATGAAACATAGTTAAAGCTTAAATCGCACATCAATTCCAACATCAATAGTGGGAGACTTCAACACTCCACTCTCACCAGGGACAGATCATCTAGACAAGCTAAATAGGGAAATAGAGGTCCTAAATCAAATGGACCTAATAGATGTCTACAGAACTTTTCACCCAAACTCAAAAGAGTATACCTTCTTTTTAGCACCTCATGGAACTATCTCCAAAATAGAACAAATAGTTGTTCACAAAGCAAGCCTCAGCAGATACACAGAGATTGAAATAATCTCTTGTATTCTATCTGCCCACCATGGGACCTAAAGCTGGACCTCAGCAACAACAGAAATAGCAAAAAGCCTACACGCACATGGAAACTAAACAACTCCCTACTCAATGACAGCTAGGATAGGGAAGAAATAAAGAAAGAAATTAAAGACTTTTTAGAATTCAATAAAAAATAAGGAACAATATACCCAAACTTGTGGGGCACAATGAACGCAGTGCTAAGAGGAGAATTCAGAGAACTAAGTGCTTTCAAAAAGAAATTTGAAACATCTCATATGAGCAACTTAATGGCCCACCTGAAAGTCCTAGATAAAAAAAGAAGCAGACACACCCAAGAAGAGTAGGTGGCTGGAAATAATCAAACTCAGGGCTGAAATCAATAAATTTGAATCAAATAAAACTGTTCAAAGAATCAATGAAACCAAGAGCTGGTTCTTTGAGAAAAATCAACAAGACAAACAAACCCTTAGGCAAACTAACTAAAAGGCAGAGAGGAACTATCCAAATCAGAAAAATCAGAAATGAAAAGGGGGACATAACTACAGACACTGAGGAAATCCAAACAATCATTAGGTCTTACTACAAAAGCCTATATGCCACAAAATTTGAAAATCTAAATGAAATGGAAAATTTTCTTGATAGATTCCATTTACCAAAATTAAATCAAGATCAGGTAGAAAGATTGAATAGTCCTATATCCACCAAGGAAAAAGAAGCAGTCATCAAAAGTCTCCCTCCCAAAAAAAGCCTAGGGCCAGATGACTTCAGCACAGAATTCTACCAGACCTTCAAAGAAGTGCTAACTCCAATTTTCATCAAACTATGCCACAAAATAGAAACAGAAGGAACATTACCAAACTCATTCTATGAAGACACAGTCACCTTGATACCTAAACCACACAAAGACCCAACAAAAAAAAAAAAGAACTTCAGACCTATCTCTCTTATGAACATTGATGCAAAAATACTCAGTAAAGTACTGGCAAACTGAATGCAAGAACACAAAAAAGATGTTATCCACCATGACCAAGTAGGCTTCGTCCCAGGCATGCAGGGATGGTACTGAAATCCATCAATGTAATCCATCATATAAACAAACTGAAGGAGAAAACCCACATGATCATCTCCTTAGATGCTGAAAAAGCATTTGACAAAATCCAGCACCCATTCATGTTTAAAATCTTGGGAGAGATCAGGGATACAAAGCACATACTTAAATATAGTAAAGACAGTATACAGCAAGCCTATAGCCAACATCAAACTAAACAGAGAAAAACTTAAATCAATCCCACTGAAATCAGGGACAAGACAAGACTGCTCACTCTTTCCATATCTCTTCAACATAATACTTGAAGTCCTAGCTAGAGCAATAAGACAGCTAAAGGAGATCAAGGGGATATAAACAGAAAGGAAGAAGTCAAAGTATCACTATTTGCAGGTGATATGGTAGTCTACATGAGCGACCCAAAAAATTCATCCAGAGAACTCCTTCAGCTGATAAACACCTTCAGCAAAGTGCCTGCAGAAAAAAATTACTTAAAAAAAAATCAGAAGCTGTCCTGTATACCAAAGACAAAATGGCCGAGAAAGAAAGTGGGGAAAGAACACCGTTCGTAATAGCCAGTAAAACATCAAGTACCTTGGTGTGACTCTAACCAAGCAAGTGAAAGACCTATAAGAAAAAAACACTTCAGGTCTCTGAAGAAAGAAATTGAAGAAGATATCAGCAGATAGATCTCCTGTGCTCATGGATTGGTAGGATTAACATTAACATAGTGAAAATAGCCATCCTGCAAAAAGCAATCTACAGATTCAATGCAATTCCCATCAGAATACCATCACAATTCTTTACAAAACTTGACAGAAAAATTCTCAATTTTCATAAGGGAAAACACAAAACCCAGAAATTGTCAAAATGATCCTGTAGAACAACAACGATCATCTGGAGATATCTCCATCCCTGCTCTCAAGCTGTACTACAGAGCAATAGCAATAAAAACTGCATGGTACTTGCATAGAAACAGAATGGTGGATCAATGGAATCAAATTGAAGACCCAGAAATAAACCCACACACCTATGGACACTTGATTTTTGACAAAGAAGCCAAAACCATGAATTGGAAAAAAGACAGCATCTTCAACAAATGGTGCTGGTCTAACTCAATGTCTACATGTAGAAAAATGCAAATAAATCCATATTTATTACCCTGTACAAAACTGAAGACCAAGTGGATCAAAGACCTCAATATAAAACCAGATACACTAAATTGGTTAGAAAAAAAGTGTAGAAGAGTCTAGAACTCATTGGTACAGGAGACAACTTCCTAAACAGAACACCAACAGCACAAGCTCTAAGATCAACACTCAATAAATGGGACGTCATGTAACTGAAAAGCTTCTGTAAAGCAAAGGATGCTGTCATAAGAACAAAACAACAGCCTACACACTGGGAAAGGATCTTTACCAACCCTATAACTGACAGAGGGCTAATATCCAGAATATATAAAAAAAACTAAAGAAATTAAAAAGCAACAAATGAAGTAATCCAATTTAAAAACGGGTTACAGAGCTAAACAGAGAATTGTCTGTACAGGAATATCAAATGGCAGAGAAACACCTAAAAAATCCTCAATGTCCTTAGTCATCAGGGAAATGCAAATCAAAACGACCCTGAGATTTCACCTTATGCCCATCAGAAGACTAAGATCAAAAACTCAAGTAACAACACATGCTGGAGAGGTTGTGGAGAAAGGGGAACCCCACTCCACTGCTGGAAATGTAAACTTGTAGAACCATTTTGGAAATCAATCTGGCGCTTTCTCAGACAATTCAGAATAGTGCTTCCTCAAGATTCAGCTATACCACTGCTAGGCAAGTTTACAAAATATGCTCAAGCACACAACAAGGACATTTGCTCAACCATGTTTGTAGCAGCTTTATTCTTAATAGCTAGAACCTGGAACCAACCCAGATGTCCCTCAACAGAGGAATGGATACAGAAATTGTGGTACATCTACACAGTGGAATACTACTCAGCAATTTAAAACAAGGAAATCATGAAATTTTGTGGTCAAATGGTAGGATCTAGAAAAGATGATCCTGAGTAAGTTATCCCAGAAACAGAAAGACACCCAAGATATATAATCACTTATAAGTGGATACTAGACATGTAATATAGGATAAACCTATAAAAACCTGTACACCTAATGAAGGTGAGCTAGAAAGTGGACCCTGGGTAAGAACATCAGTTCTCACTCAGAAAGGCAAACAGGAGGACAGATATTGGAAAAAGGAGAAAACAGGAAACAGGACAGGAGCCTACCACTGAGGGCCTCTGAAAGACTCTACCTAGCATTATATAAAAGCAGATAATGAGACTCATAAACAAACTTTGGGTAGAGTGCATGGAATCTTAAGAAAGAAGGGGGAAATAGAAAGATCTGGAGAGGACAGGAGCTCTACAAGGAGAGCAACAGAACCAAAATATCTGGCCACAGGGGTCTTTTCTGAAACTGATATTTCAACCAACGACCATTCATGGATATAACCTAGAACTCCTGCCCAGATGTAGCCCATGGCAGCTCAGTCTCCACGTGGGTACCCTAGTAATGGGAACAGGGACTGTCTCTGACATGAAATCAGTGGCTGGCTCTTTGAATGCCTCCCCAGGATGGGGGAGCAGCCTTGCCAAGCCATAGAGGAGCACAATGCAGTCAGTTCTGATGAGACATGGTAAGTTAGAGTCAGATGGAAGGGGAGAAGGATCTCCCCTATCCCTTGGAGAAGGTCATAGGAGGAGATGAGGAAGAAAGGGTAGAATTGGGAGGGGATGAGGGAGGGGGCTACAGCTGGGATACAAATTGAATAAACTGTAATTAATATAAAAAATAAAAATTTCATTTAAAAACTCTGTTACTGAGGGTCTAGAGAGATGGCTCAGTGGTTAAGAGCACTGGCTGATCAGGGAAATGCAAATCAAAATGACCCTGAGATTTCACCTTACACCCATCAGAATGGCCAAAATCAAAAACTCAGGTGACAACACATGCTGGAGAGATTATGGAGAAAGGGCAACCCTCCTCCACTGCTGGTGGGAATGTAAACTTGTACAACCACTCTGGAAATCAATCTGGCGCTTTCTCAGACAACTAGGAATAGTGCTTCCTCAAGATCCAGCCATACCACTCCTAGGCATGTACTCAAAAGAGGCTCAAGTACACAATAAGGACATTTGCTCAATCATGTTTGTAGCAGCTTTATTTATAATAGCCAGAAGCTGGAAACAACCCAGATGCCCCTCAACTGAAGAATGGATACAGAAATTGTGGTACATCTACACAATGGAATATTACTCAGCAGTGAAAAATAAGGAAATCATGAAATTTGCAGGTAAATGGTGGGACCTGGAAAGGATCATCCTGAGTGAGCTGTCCCAGAAGCAGAAAGACACACATGGTATATACTCACTCATATAGACATATAATATAGGATAAACCTACTAAAATCTGTTCACCTAAAGAAACTAATCAAGAGGGAGGACTCTGACTAAAATGCTCAATCCCCATCCTGAAAGGCAAAGAGGATGGACAGAAGAAGAAGAAAACAGGAAACAAGCTAGGTACCTGCCACAGAGGGCCTCTGAAAGGCTCTGCCTTGCAGACTATCAAAGCAGATGCTGAGACTTATGGCCAACTGTTGGGCAGAGTGCATGGAATCTTATGAAAGAAGTGAGAAACAGAAAGATCTGGAGAGGACAGGAACTCCACAAGGAGAGCAACAGAACCAGAAAATTTGAACACAGGGGTCTTTCCAGAGATTCATACTCCAACCAAGTACCATGCATGGAGATAACCTAGAATCCCTGCACAGACATAGCCCTTGGCAGTTCAGTGTCCAAGTGGCTTCCATAGTAATGGGAAGAAGGACTGCTTCTGACATAAACTGATTGGCCTGCTCTTTGATCACCTCCCCCTGAGGTTACCAGGCCACAGAAGATGACAATGCAGCCACTCCTGATGAGATATGATAGACTAAGATCAGAAGGAAGGAGAGGGGGACCTCCCCTATCAGTGGACTTGTGGAGGGGCATTCATGAAGAAAGGGGAGGGAAGGTGGTATTAGGAGGGGAGGTGGGAGAGGTTTATGGGGGGATACAAAGTGAATAAAGTGCAATTAATAGAAGTTTAAAAAAATACAAACGGGGGGAAGCACTGGCTGCTCTTCCAAAGGACCTGGGTTCAGGTCCCAGCCCCCACATGGTAGCTCTCAACTGTCTGTAGCTCCAGTTAGAAGGGATCTGACACTCTCACACTAATGCACATAATAAAGTTAAGTAATTCTTAAAAAAAAAAAAAAGAAAAGAAAGAATGAAAGAAAGAAAAATGATTCTTAAAAAAAAAAAGAAAAGAAAGAATGAAAGAAAGAAAAATGTGCTACTGAGACTCAGACACTGCCATTTATTTGTTACATTATTATCCTCATTGTTGTCATCATCATCATCATCCTGCTTGGCATGTGATTCATTTCATAGACAGGCAGGCCTTAAATTTTCAGTAACCCCCCTACCTTTGCCTCTCAAACGTTAGGATTACAGGGATGCACCCCTATGCCTGGCCCCTGGAGGGATTTTTCAGTAATGGTAGGGTCCTTCTTTCAGAATATGTTACACTGATGCTCTCTGCTCATTGTATTCACAAAATCTATAGGAGGTCTAATATTTGGTACAGAAATTGTGGTACTTTTACACAATGGAATACTACTCAGCAATTAAAAACAAGTGAATCATGAAATTGGCAGGCAAATTGTGGGATCTAGAAAAGATCATCCTGAATGAGGTATCCCAGCAGCAGAAAGACACACATGGTATATACTGACTTATATAGACCTATAAGATAGGATAGACATACTAAAATATGTGCACCTAAAGAAGATAAACAAGTAAGAGGACCTGGGGTAAGATGATCAATCCTCACTTAGAAAAACAAATGGGATAGACAAGGAAAGTAGGAGAAAACAAGTAAAAGGACAGGAGCCTACTGCCGAGGGCCTTTGAATGATTCTACCTAGCTGTGTATCAGAGCAGATGCTGAGCCTCAGAACCAAACCTTCAGCAGAGTGCAGGGAATCATACAATAAAAGGGGAGGTAATATGACCGGGAGAGGACAGGAGCTCCACCAGGACAAAATATATCAGGTCACGGGGGTCCTCTATGAGACTGTTTTTCCAACCAAGGGCCATGTATGGATATAATCTAAAACCCCTGCTTAGAAGTAGCCCTTGGTAGGTACCTATCCAAGTGAATTTACCTAGTAAGGGGAACAAGAACTATTTCTGATATGAACTCAATAACTGGCTCCTTTACCTTCCCCCTAACCCAAGGGAGGAACAGCCTTGCTAGGTCACAGAGCAGGACATGGCAGCCAGTCCTGAAGATACCTGATAAGCTAGAGTCAGATGGAAGGAGAGGAGGACCTCCTCTAGCAGTGGACTTGGAAAGGAGCAGGGAAGAGATAAGGGTGGGAGGGAATGAGGGAGGGGGCTATGGCTGGGATACAAAGTAAATAACCTGTGATTAACATAAAAAATAAAAATTAATATAAAAAAGCTGTATAATGATAAAAAATAAATAAAACAATTTATAGCAAAAAAATTAACTATTGAGGGTACACTCTGGTGGTGCACACCTTTAATCCCAGCACTCTGGACACAGAGGCAGGCAAGTCTTTGCCATTTCGAGGCTAGCCTGGTTTACAGAGTGAGTTCTAGGACAGCCAAAGCTACACAAAGAAACCCTGTCTCAAAAAAACAAAACAAAAAAATTGAAAAAAAAATTTAATATCTCTCTTTTAAGTTATCCCTCCATATGAAATGCTTGGAATTCTGATAATTGTTATGGATGCCCCCAATCAATCTTGTAGGAAGAACGTAGGTCAACACTTTAAATAGCTGGCCTAACCTAAGTGAGATGGTCAGCGTGACATATCAGCAGCATCAGGCTGTATGTTTATTGTATAAAATCTTGGAAAGCTGATTGTATTTGCCCCCTGCTCATGGGACTTCATTTGGCTTACTTTTTATTCTCACTTACTCAGTAGGCCATTGAAAGGCTTGGCCCTTAAAAACAAAAACCTGACAATACAACAAAACAAAACAAAATTTGAGTTTGGTGTGGTGGCCTTTATCATGCAAATTCTAGACTTAGTTGAAACCCAAAGGTTTTGGAAGAGGCAAAAGGGGAGATTAAGGATGATTTGTGTATCTTACAGCCCTAAATTTTCTCTAATCTCTTGGTGTGTTTTTCCTAATGAAATTTCTTTAGTTACAAAAAAATATTTAGATGAGTGGGAACTGGAAGTATGAAAACATAAAACACAGGGAGTCCTTGGAGGGGTGAAACCTATGAGTCCTCCTCCACTAGCACCTGCAGTTGCTAGACGACTTGTTTGACCTTTGTTTGTTTGCTTGCTTTTGTTTTTAAATTTCTGGGTGCCCTTCCATTCCATTAGACATCCTAATCCCCCTCCAGATTGCCACTTTATGAAAATGGAAAAGGTAACTCTGGGCGGGATGTATTGAAGCATGCCTTTAATACCAGCATTTGGGAAGCAGAGACAGGCACATCTCGGTGAGTTCAAGGCCAGCCTGGTCTACATAGTGAGCTCCAGGACAACCAGAGCTGGGATGAAAAGTGTGGGTCTAGAATGTCTGATTAAGTGAATATTATCTTTTCTCCTCCCCTATCTTTTTTTTTTTTTTTTCTGAGACTGGGGCGGGGGTAGGTAGGGGAGGAGATAGTAGCCACTTAATCAGACATTTTAGAGGGTGGTTCATACTAATGGCTACATATCATAATCAATAAATGTAGCTCTGTTTTAACTTCAGATAAAGAAAATATTTTAAAGCCTCATTTATGGTGTTTGACGTGCTACTAATGCATGTATGTGGAAGGGTCATGAGAGGTCACGAGACAAGGATCAGCATACCTGGCTGTGAAAACACTCCAGATGGTGACACTCAGGAATGGCCTTGGGTTCTACACTGTGCTTTAAAGATAGGGGCAAAGGGACAGTGTCATAACTAATAGTAAAACAGGTGCTGTCCAGTCTGCTTCCTGTCTGGGAGTGCAGCAAGGTGTTGAGGCCTGTGCTTTAGTGGTAAGAATTCATGTACAGAGAAGGATGTCCTTAAAAATGTCATTTACATATGTGTACAATTGTAAATAATAAGCAGTTAAATTGGTGATTTTACTGTAGAAATATATTCTGCATTTTGAAACTGATCTTTAAGGAAATATTTTGAGGCATATCATTTTGAATATTGTGTAGTTGTCATTTCTTAATTATTTGCATAAGTATTTCCAGATGTTGAAAAATGGCATAGGCATATGAGTAGCGTGATGAGACATCACAGTACTTTGCTAGCCAGTTCTTCCCTATTTTCTCTAGAAATCTTGAGCTACGGAGAAATGATCACGATGGTAGTTCAGAGGAAGGTACTTAAGTCACTTTCAATATAGGATCCTTTAGCGAACTGTCACCTGACACTCTGGGTTTGTAATTATCAGTAGTCTTTTTATTTGTGTACAAGGATCTGCCAAAATGAACGCGCATTATGGTTGCCTTGATGTTTGTCTGTAGGGAAGTTGCTCCCTGACAGCCCAGACATATCCACAGCTGTCTGGGAGCCAGGAATATGCATCTTCTCCTTCCAGTACACTTCTGTCATAAATAATGCATTCTGTCCAGGAGAATTTGTATTTGGAGAGAGAAATTTGTTTTAGTGCTAGCAGTGAGAGACCTCTCGCTTCAGTTTGGTAGTGTCTGGAATGATTTATGATTTGGATTTGAAACCAAGTGAAAAGTACTTATTCTGCTATTTATGTGTATCCACACATCGCAGGGGACTAGATAGATTTTTGCTTCTCTTGACATCAGTCAATCACTTACAGGTATGACCAGAACACTGGAAATGAAATGAAAGCCTGATATTTAGTTATACTACCATGTTTGTATATTCCTACCACATTGCCTTTGGACAACTATGCCTTTGTCAAATGAATGGTGTTTGTGTTGAACAGCTTTTTTTTTTTTTCCCCAGAGTAGTCAACAGTTAATGCATTGCATGCACAGTATAAACAATCCCCAGTTTACAATCAGGAAGTGTTCCAGAAGCTCATTTGTAAGACATTTGTTTAAAGTCTAAACTGTAGTTGTCCTTAGAAACTGTAGGATAACTGATGGTTGTGCAGGCCAAGCTAACCACCAAAGCCTAGTAAATGCAGAGCAAAATGAAGCTCAAAATCTCAGACATCCTTTCATTCTGAAAAGGAGAGGGGACACCCTGGACCTAAAACAGAAGAAAACAAAGAAATTCTTATTTCCCACTTTCAAGGATCTTTCTCATCCTCTTAAGAGAGGGTTGGGGGATTTCTGTCTCAGTATCCAACTCCAACTAAAAAATGCTTTTAATCACTCAGGGTATCTTTTGCAGAGATTTATTCTTTTGAGAATATGATTTTTTTTAAAAAAAATGTGGCTCTAATAACCTTTCTTACCCTCTAATCCTTAAGGTATTTCTTAGGCATGTGATTATTTAGTAAATTCTAGTCAGTGTTGAGTGAAGACTAATCAAAAAGAAACATGGTACTTTGGAACTGGGCCATCAGATAAAATAAATTGTTTCTCTAAACTCGTAGGTCTCAACTCTAGGCTCTTTTATGCCCTTAGGGGACATTTTGTAATGTCTCGTAACGGTGTTGATTGTCACAAGACTTCTTTCTCAAGGGTGGAGGGTAGTATTGAGGTTGAAACTGGGTTTGAAGCAAGTTCTAAAATAGAGGTTGCTTAGGAGTGTTACCTTGGGAATATGTTGGTCAAATAAGTTGGGAAAGAAAAGATCTAAGGCTTTCTTAGGTATATTGAGTTGGCTGGCAATTTTAGTGAGCCAGTCATTACAGACATTGAAATTAGCATGTGCTTTAATTCAAAACGGTTAGAATATATTGAGAACCAGCTGTTCCTCGGTGGTGTTCTAGGAGCTAAGAACTCAATAGAGAGTGAGACAGAACTGTAGGGGCAGGGGACCAGATAACCAAAAGGTAGGTAGGTAGGTAGGTAGGTAAGTAGGTAGGTAGGTGTGTGTGTGTGTGTGTGTGTGTGTGTGTGTGAGAGAGAGAGAGAGAGAGAGAGAGGGAGAGGGAGAGAGAGAGAGAGAGAGAGAGAGAGAGAGAGGAGACTTGATAGAAAGTATGTGTCTGACTCCAGAGCTGAGAATGGTGTAAGTACTGCAAGATATGTATGAGGTTTTATGTAGAATAAAGAAATGAAGCAGAAAACCAGTGTAAAAGGAGTTAAGGAGGAAATGGAATTTGTAACAGGTGGGACAGAAAAAAAGGCCTCTTTTGGGACAAGTTTTCAAGTATCCCAAGATGGCCTCAAACTGTATAGCCAAGGATGACCTTGAACGAACTGGGTGCTGATGTCACAGTGCACCAGAATGCCACATTTGTATCATGCTAGGTATTGAACCAGGGGCATCCTGCACACTTAGGGAAACACTCCACTAACAGAGCTCCATCAGTCCAGGAAAGACCTTATTTAAAAGGCAGCCTGTATGTCTGCTGGCTTCTGGGCTGTCTTTTCCAGGTTTCTAGGCCTGAGGAATTCTAGTCTGATGTGACTGTTGTGGACATGGGGCATTTTGCATATACATGTCAGCTGAATGCAGTACTGTGATGCCTGCTGCTCAGAGCTGAACAGAACCTACAGGGAACTGTGGTTGGAGCCTCTGAATGTTATCTGTGGGTGGGATGCTCCATGGTCACAGTGAAGAATGTGTGACCTTAATCTCTAGAGGAACAGTCCCTTCTTTGTTAGAGACGAGTTTGTTCCTCATAGCAGTTAGAAACTACGTAGGAAGCTGCACTATTCAGAAAGTTCTTGTCCAGCTTTTACGTTTACCCAGTGCTTTGCTCGAACAGACTTGGCTGTTTGTTTTTTAAATTAAGGTCTTTGATGCACTCTAAATTATAAATGACAACAAAGGCTAGGGGAAGAGGAATTCATTGGCTGTTTGGTGGGAGTGAACACCAGTGCAGCTACTATGGAAATCAGTGTGGAGCTTTCCAAACAAACAGATAAATAAATAATAAATAAATAAACAAACAAATAAATAAAACTACATCATCACCTACCATACCACCCCTGAGCATCCACCTAAACGACTTACCACAGAGAAACTCTCACACCCCTGCTTCTTGCTTCTCTAATCACAATAGCAAGAAAATCAAGCTAGCCTAAAATGTCTATCAACAGAGAAGTGGATAATGAAACTCTACTGCATATACACAATGGAATTTTATCCATCTGTAAACAAATGAAACTAGGAAGTTTGCAGAAAATGCTGTATTGAGGTAACCCAGGCCCCAAAAGACGAACACCACATGCTCTTTCATGTATGGATTCTAGCTTCTAAGGGTTATCTTGCAGGTGTAGATTATGAAACTAGAGAGAGGACCTTGAGAAAGGGGAGAAAAGCAGCTTTAAGGAATGGGGTTAGAAGAATGCTAGAACATGTGACAAGAAAGTAAAAAGGGGAATACTTTGAGGGAGAATGAAAAGGGAGAGGAACAGGTCTGGGGGAAATCAACCAAAATTAATATGCATGAAAATGCTATAAGGAAACCAGTTAAAAGAAAATAAAAGTTGGTGTGTGTGTGTGCGTGCACTGGTTTTTGTGCTTTAATGTGGCCACTTTCCCCAATTTTTACCTCTTAATCTATTTAGGTCACAGTGCTTTACATATTGCAGCCAAGAACGGCCACCCTGAGTACATCAAGAAGCTCCTTCAGGTAAGCAGGTAACTGAAGGTTAAAGATGTGCCTCTTTGTCTATTCGGTTTAATGTAAAGGTGATTGTATCTGTGAACGGAGAAATACCTCTTCTCAGTACTCACCCCCTCTAATCCTGTTCTAAGCTCATTTGGAAAGGACAGCCAATAACAAGGTTGTTTGTATGGCAATTCTACTGGAAGAGAAATGGATTCTTACCAAAATTCGAGTTGCCTTCTTGGGATCAGCCTTTTTGCTGCCTTATTCAGGTCCTCCTTTCTGAAAGTCGGCTTTTCAGGAGACATTTTCCAAACCGCAGTAAACCCCGGCGCACAGGCACTGCAGTGTCCTGGTGTTCTTTCGGTAAATTGCTGGTGTGGTGCGGGCCTCCTAGGTAAAGACTTTGGCCATTCTGTCTCGGTACGTAACTTGATGAGCTTTTTGTTAGTTCTTGATTCCTGTTTATGTGCTAGGTTTTATTCTTATTTGTGATTTTTGGACAACCCCCTAGTTTGCTGACTTTGCCAAGAAGTTTGTAATGATCCCCCAAGGGGATGACCTCCGTAAATTTGTAAAGATGCGTATTTCATGAACCAGCCCCCCCAATAGCAGCCCAACAGTTAATGTCCAGCTGTTGCCAGTCAGAATGCAAGCTGGCTATTTTCAGAAACAGCGTAGAGCAATAAAATAAGTGTTTGGAGTACTGTCTGTCCTGTCAAGCTGTCGTCCTGGTTCTCACAAGCACTCTTTGAGACCCAGCATCTTGCTTACATTGGGCTTTGAAATTCTAAGGCAGAACTGTGGCCAGCCCTCTCCACTAATCACACAGCTTCTTGCCTTGCCTTGTATGATGCCCACTGCCACCCATTCTGGGAATATTTAACCGTAACAGGTCTTTAAAGCGAAATTCAGGAAAAATAGATTGGTGTTTATGATGTTGACTTAGGAGAGTTCCTATTGACCAGTTAACACGAAGATTTTCTTACTTACCTTCTACAGGACCTGCTCCTCAGGATGAGGGAAAAAAAAAATGACTCTTGCCCAGAGTGTCCTGTATCTCTCCCCTGGGTCATACCTCACTTTTTTAAAAATATGTTTTAAATTCCCATTCTGCCCCAGCCTGTGCATCTGGCTCTAATTTTAAGGAAGATTTAACCTGACAAGCTCTAAGTCTTATGGGCTAGGACCAGATATTCTAGCCTCTAATGTAATTTTATATCTGGTTATGCAAATGCCATGGTTTTTCTCTGAAACCTTTGAAGCCTTTAAACAGTTCCTTGTGCTGTTCTAAAATTAGGCCAAAGCCTTAGTACATAGTAACTTGATCTCTATTCTTCTTCCCACAGCAGAGTAAGCATTTTCACTTAAGGTAGCTTGCTCTACCTCCCCTGGCTTGTACTCCATCTGAATATTTTTCTTTCTAAATGACTATAAGGAATTCAGCCTTCTGTGGCCCCCTGCTGGGCTTGCATTGGGTCCCAGACCTCTCTGACTAGTTGTTCACTTCTTGCAAATGAGGCTGTGTAGAAATGAGACCCCTTTGGCCCTGCTTTCCTCACCCCACACCTTCTGCATTTAGTGTTCTCGCTGAGCCCTTGGTCTTGTGCCCTGTGCCTTGGTCTCTGAGTCCTGTCTGTTTGCTGGAGATATTTCCGCTCTCCAGTTGTTACCATTTTCAACTTCCAGCTCCTTAAGGGAGTTAACACAAATAGTACTTTGTGGAGTCCTGCAAGTTCAAATGAACTGTCTTCCTTCCCCATGGAGTCCTCCTACCCTCCCTCATCTCAAGTGCTTCCAGGGCACTATGCCTGGTGCTAAGCTTAAGTATCTACCAGCAAGCAGGGCAGTGGCTCTCTCAGTGAAGTTCACAGTCTGTTTAATAAGGAAAGGAATATATTAGAAACTGCAAAGAAATGAGAGAATGTGACACAAATGCAAGGCCTTGTACGTCGTGATGGGGCAGACAGTGACTTATACAGTTTTGTAAGTGTAGAAAAGTGGTTAAAAGGGCTCAAAACAAATGAGGAGACTTACTGGAGGCCACACTGTGTTCATGGAGATGCTGCTGCCTGGGGCTAGGATGAAGCTAATGAGAAGAGAAGAGGGCATCTCTCATATATGATTTGGGGAAAGGATCTACAGGATGTGGTAGGTGAGATACTGGAGGAGGAGGGTCGAAATCAAAGCTAATTTGGTTTCTGTCTCATTGGGTAGATTGACAGTGGTGGCTGGTATTCATAGAGACCATAAAAACTCAGAAAGAAACAGGCTAGGGATGGAGGTGTGGAAAACTTGCCTTTCCAGTACATGTGAGATGTCATACCAGAGATGTCAAGCAAGTGCAGTGGGTTGTCAAGCCTGGGCACTCACAGGTGACACTTTCATATGAATAATGCAGGCTCCAACAAGATCAGATCATGGCTTCACCATTGCCGTAATTTGAGCAATTTATTAACTTATTTGTGCCTCAGTTTCCACTGAGATGGCTGCAGAGATAGTTCTCTAACTTGGGTTGTTAACAGACTTAAGGCAATTGCTGAGCCAGAGCCTGCCACGTAATGCTCATATAATACTCACTGCTAATGTTAGGGTCTGCATTTGGGGGTTACTAACAGCTGGATGTAGGTATAGATGGGATTACCAAGTAGAAGGCTTTCGGGGGGGGGGAGCAGTGACATGTGAGGTTGTATGTTTTGTTAGAGGACGGCAGCCAGGGCAGTGGGAGGAAGCCACAAGAGGCTGAGACAGAGATCTCTGAGAAGGCAGAGAAGTGTCTAGAGAAGAGGGAAGACTGCTGCTGAAAGAGGACAAACGTAGAGGAACTAAAAGACTGCTAATGACATTGGCTTGGGCCATCACTATGGAATACCCAGGGTAGATTCCTGACCTAAGTGGATTCAGGAGTAAATAGACCGAAGACAGATAACCAGTACGTGACTTGTCCAAGGCTGATTTTAGGAAGGGGACAGAAAAGTGAGGGAAGAAATGGGGAAAATACACACATAACAACATATGTGCATCTTATTATATCTTAGAGCATGTTTGTTAGCTGGTGGGGTTGGAGAGATGATATAAGAGAGGAATGAGTAGCCGGAGCAGCAAAGGAGTGACTGCAGCCGGTGCCATGATTATTTGGATATATATCTTCTTCCTTGTAAAGGACTGTAGGCCTGCAGAGCTCAGAACGCAGAACTTATACATGTGTGTGCCCTTCTGGAAGAGTGGTACTTGAAGGGGAAGGGGAGACTCAGTAATATTTGTGCAGCTCCTTGAAGACACTTATTTTTGTCTCACAGTACAAAAGCCCAGCTGAAAGTACTGACAACTCCGGGAAAACAGCTCTACATTATGCAGGTAACGTTCATTCTCCTACTCATCCTTTTCTGCTTTAAGACACTGTCCAGCTGTTACTTTACTGAACTCTTCCTGGAGCTGGTTTCTGTAGTTCCCTGGCATTCCCATTTTACTGAGTTTATTATCTTCACATCCTTTCTCCTCTCCTCCTAGTCTCACTCTCCCTCCCCCTTCCTCCCTCTGCTATTCCTCAGAATTGTGGAACCCCCTTACCCACCCATCCCAGCTCATCAAGTCACATCAGGACTGAGTTTGTCCTCTTCCCCTGTGGCCTGACAAGGCATTCCTGTCAGGGGATAGGAACAGAAGCAGACAACAGAGTCCATGTCAGAGGCAGCCCCAGCTCCCCTTACTAGTGGACCCAGATGAAGCCTGAGCTGCCCATTGGCTACATATATGGACCAAGGTCCAGTCCATTCATGGTTCTTGGTTGCTTCAGACTCCACAGGACCCTCTGGGCCCTGGTTAGTTGGCTCCGTTAGTCTTCTTGTGGCGCTCCTGCCCCCTCTAGGTCCTTGTATTTACATTTTTAAGCCAACTTAAAGATTGTTTTTAAAGTAGAGAGTAATGAGCACTTGTGGATTTCAGGACTGGAAGATGCTGGGTTTGTTTTTGTTTTTTTAATCTGGGGAATCATGGTGCACATCAGTTTTATTTGTACACCTTTGGCTTGACTGTCTGTGACAACTATTGATGCTCAAGTCACAGCAGTGGTTAAATATATGCTTAATCTTAATTCTAGTTGTAGAAAATCCAAGTCCTGTGAGAAGCTAAATCAAATGCTTGCCTACAGGTAACTGGGAGTCCATGGCTGGAGCTTTGGCTTGCGCTGAAATTAAGCAGTGTTTTCAAACACCTGTTACACAGCCTTTCTAGCACCCTTTCTCTTCAGTGCGGTTTGCCTGATGGGCAGAAAGTGAACTCTTCCTTCTCAGAAGTGGTCCCCTGGGGTGTTTGTGACTGACTGTGGTGTTTGTCCTTCCTCAGCTGCGCAGGGATGCCTTCAAGCTGTGCAGGTCCTCTGCGAGCACAAGAGCCCCATAAACCTTAAAGATTTGGTATGTACCAAGTGGACACTAAGGGAAGTGGGGTTGCGGGTTTCTACCGAGACTTTAAAGACCTTAGTATTTGGAAAAATTCTATTTCTTTTCAACCAGAATTTTTTTTTCTGTAAAATGGCTTATATGTTAATCCTTATGAATCTCTAAATCATTAATATGTTACACTGTTTGCTTCTTAGATATGTGTATTTTTATAAGTATGTGTGTGTTCTACTGCTAACTCAGATATGAATACGCCTTTGTTTCTTGACTTATAAAAATAGAAAACTTTGTATGTTACTTGTCTTGTTGCTGTGACAGTATATGACAACAGCAACTTAGGAAAGGAGGATTCACTTTGGCTCTCACTTTGAAGGTCAGACCATAATGGCAGGAAGGTCTCAGCAATGGGAACGTGAGGGAGCTAGTTACACTGCATTCATAGTCATGAAGCAAAGGGAGAATAATACACTTTCTCAACTTGCTTCCACCTTTTTGTTCCATTCTGCCTAATACAGTGGGTCCTTCTATCACAATTAACCTAATTTAGAAAGTCCCTCATACAGATGTCCGTAGATTTGTCCCCAAAGTGATTCTACATCTTTTCAAGTTGATCAGTACAAACTGCCAGAGATTTCTAATTTGAAAGTCTGTTTCTTTCTTTCTTTCTGTTTATGGGTTTCATCTTAGATGACTCCTAGAATTTCCCAGCTCTGAAGAAAACTTTTAGTCTACTTAAATCTCACTGGCCTATTACAAAAATAAATTTATCAGCCTATGGTGTGTGGTATCAGGGTTTAATGACATACTATAGCATGAGAATTGACATGTATACACTTGCCCCTAATCAAGCAAATACATTTACCCTCTCTGAACCTCAGGACAGGTTAAACATCTCTATTCCCAAAGTCTCTGATACCTACATACTCCACAGCCTGAAACTTGTTAAGCCAACAGTATGATGCCACAACTGCAACTCTATTTCATATACATGGCTGAAATGCATAAATTACGAAGTCTTTCATATAAAAAAACATACACAAATGAACATCATATGTAGCTTTGGATCTTTATCCCAAGGTGCTTTATTATGCAAATGTCCTTATTCTAAAATCTGGAATACTTCTACCATTGATTTTTGTATGTGTGTGTTTTGGTTTTTTTGTTTGTTTGTTTTTTAGATTTACTTTATGCATAAAAGTGTTTCACCTGAATGTATAGGTGTGCCTAGTGCCTGCAGAGGTCAGAGGGCATCAGATCCTAGGAACTGGAGTTATAGATGGTTGGTTGTGAGCTACTACAATTGAGTCTGGGTACTCTAGAAAGCAGCAAGTACTCTTTAACTTGAACCATCTCTCCAGCCCCAATAATATTATTTTAAAGCTTAGATTTAAAAATTTACATCTGTTCTTTATTTGGGGGAGCGTAGAATGCTTGAGGTTAGAGGGCATATTAAGCAAGTCAATTCTCTCTTTCCTACATGTGAGTACAGAGAACAGAACTCAGATCTTAAGCAATAGCAGCACTTGCTCTTAATTGCTGAACCATTTCTCCAGCCCCCATTTACTTTCACCTTAACACACTTAGTGTGTATACTCTCTTACATTATCACACAGAGCCAGTGATAGCTCGTGCAGCAAGCAGCTGAATCATCTGGGACTTCGAGAGAAAAGCTAAGTCAGTAAAATTACGTAAGACTTATGGTTAAGTGTAACGGGTCATTACATTCTGTATTTCACATACGCTTCGTGTAATGGTGGCTGAAAGAGTTGAGTACCATTACAAGTTAGGAGAGAAATGTGGAAAGGACAGAGTTTTGCAGTCCTGGTATTTGGAATTGGCAGTTAAAAACTGAATGGAGTTTCTCTCCTAGGATGGGAACATACCCCTGCTTGTCGCAGTGCAAAATGGCCACGGTGAGGTCTGTCACTTCCTCCTGGATCATGGAGCAGATGTCAATTCCAGGGACAAAAATGGAAGGTACCACAAGTTCAGGCAGAAGTCATAACTTCAGTGATACCCATTTTTTTTTTAATTCTGTAATTTCCTTTTTAAAGTTCCACCTTCCTGATCATTGAGAATCTGTTTTGACTTAAAGAAAAAAATAAATTCCCAGACCTCCATGGTCAGAATTTCTGGCTGAATCTGCAACAAAACTAATTAAATATTGAATTGAAAAAGCCATATCCTGTGATTTTTTTTTCCATCCTAAACAAAAGGAAATATATTGGGTGTGTTTAAAAATGATTTTAAAGCCGGATGCGGTGGCAAATTCCTTTAATCCTAGCACTCAGAAAGCAGAGGCAGGCGAATATCTGAATTCAAGCCCAGCCTGGTCTACAGTGCAAATTTCAGGGGCTACACAAAGAAACCTTGTCTTTAAGCATCAACAACAAATAACAGAGAAACCTATCTTGAAACAACAATAAAATAATAATAACAATGTAATTTTAATAATGTAAGTTATTTAAAATACTGAGGTGAAAGAATCCCACCTCTATCATAGGAATTCTGTCATTGTACACCAAGTATGGAGAACTGTCTATGCTGCTTGGCTAGATAGAGCTTAATGTTTTGACTTAGTGAAGAGTTTTAAAAATGCCACATTATTTCATCTTGACAGTATTCCACTTAATTCCTCAGGGGATTAACTGCATTTAAGCCTCCTTTCCTTGTTTGAAAGACAAATGAGTCCCAGGAAAGGATTCCCACCTTGGTCATTACTAAATTATGTGTTTGTGTTTGTTTTTTTTTTTTTTTCTTCTCTAGAACTGCTCTCATGCTGGCTTGTGAAACAGGCAGCTCGAATGTTGTGGAAGCCTTAGTTAAAAAGGGTGCAGACCTGAACCTTATAGATTCTCTTGGACACAATGCCTTATATTATTCCAAACTCTCAGAAAATGCAGGAATTCAAAGCCTTCTCTTATCAAAAATCTCTCAGGATGCTGGTATGTGAAAGAAAATAGCCAATGTTGTTTTAAATTTATCCACTCATTTTCCCCAAAAGGATAAAGGAATTTCTGCAATATGATAACTTTTATTATTCTTCTAAACATATGCTTGATGAAAAATGAAGTGTTAAATGTTGTGTATGGTGTGTGTATATGTGTGTCCATGTGTCCATCCACCCAAAATTTGCAAAAGATATGAGTCATTATGGTTCTTAACAGCCTTTTTCTTTCTTTCACTTTTTCTCTTTAGATTTAAAGGCCCCAACAAAACCAAAGCAGGTATTTATCTTGGGGACGAGGTGCTTTTTTTTTCCTTCTGTTAATATGAAGATGTTGAAAATAAACATTGTGGTTCATTAGGACAGTGATAAAAACTAGCTGTAAATACTTAAGGCAGGACTGTCATAATTTTAAGTAAATGATTTGTTGTTACATGGGGCAAATATTTTCTTAACAATTTTATTGTATTGTTTCAAAAGTATGTACTTCATACTCACTGCCATTTATCTATCTATTTAATAAAGTACAGTGATATAGGCTGGTATGAAAATGTTCAATGTGGTTAAATCTTAAAACTAAATGAAACTATATTAAATATATCCTGTGGGTAATTTTATATATGTACACACACACATATATACATATATATGTATATATATGTATGTATATGTACATATATATACATATATATGTATGTATATGTATACATATATACATATGTGTGGTGTGTGTGTGTGTATGTATGTATGTATGGAGATATGTATATGTACACATATACATAGCCATGAAATTGTTAAGGTATTTGTGAAAAATGAGAGATTTGGCCTTTTAATTGTAATTGTAGTTTTTAAAACTATCGTTGCTGTTATGCAGAGTAGTGATGGAGATGATTCCTTATTGGAGTTTTTCCTAAAAGCATGTTGGCTCTCTGGGTATATCTGGCTGGTTGTATATTTATACAGCAAGGTTTTTAAGACTTAATAGCAGTTTTTAAGGTACTTAATAGCAGATGTATTATGCGCTAACTGTTGCTTATCAGGAAACTTTACCTATGAGGCTCTCCTTTTCCCTCAGTTTTAAAAGTGGTGAGGGTGGGGGCGAGTGGGAGCAGTGCAGCAGGCAGAGCGCTCTGCGTTAAGAGGGAAAGCTGACTGCGAATGCATTCTGTGCTGTAAATTATGATAGGCATGCCTTCATCTTTTCCATTTCTGCACACCTCCTTAATCCAGTTTTGTCTGTTTTGTTTTTGTTTTTGTTTTTGTTTTCTTAATCTTCTTGCCATGAAAGCATGTGTTGCTGGAAGAGCGCTTAGAACGTGCACGTTACTTATTGTTCTGTGGGCAGTGTATTCCAGAACTTGATGACGTTAGGAATGCGTAACTATCCAGGTTGTTCTCATGTGTTTGCTGCAGCTCCTTGCTCAGACTTTACTAACATAACTAACCCACCTCCATTCTTTGGACTGTGATAACTTTCAGCATGATCAAGTCTCTAAAATAAGCTCAGAAAGAAGTGGAACTCCAAAAAAACGCAAAGCTCCACCACCTCCTATCAGTCCTACCCAGGTAAAAGCAAAAGCTAACGAACCTTCCATAAAAGCAGAAGCCATCGTTCTGTATCTAGGTCCAGGGGGTGTAGTGACACTGAGCCCTAAGCGCACATTTTAAATCTTTATAAGTGCATTTAAATTTCAAGCTATGGGGCTGGGTATGTAACGTAATGATAGAGCACCTGCCTAGTGTGTGTGAGGCCCTGTGGTGGATCTCCAGAAGAACATATCACACACACAGAGAGAGAGAGAGAGAGAGAGAGAGAGTAAATGACAGTGTGAGTAAAGGACAGTGCCAGTTATTAAGCTGGAATATTGTGGGTTTATCTATCTCACAATTAGAATTTAACAGTGTATTTTTTTTAAGCCTCAAGGAAATTCCTCTAAATCTTATGACAGCTCTTTGCCCAAGATAATCTCAGATGTTGTTAGTTCCTCATATTAACAGCTCAAGCAGAACGCAGAGGGAAGGACAGGCTAGTGAAGACATAGATGACAGTGACTTTTAATTTCTTAAAATGTTGGTATAATATATTTGCCTTTCTTACTACATTTCTGGGTGGCTAATAGTAAAAGTTTTTGTTGCTGAGTTCATAGTCACAACTTCAGGGGAACAAGGCAAAAACAAATATATAATGTCAAATAAAAATAGGGTAGGTTTTATTGCTAACACAAGCATAGGCTATCAAGGAGATAATCCATATTTAAATAGTGGAGAGGACTGTCACATCTGGTAAGTACTTGTAAATATGCTATCATATTCATTTGTAGTATTCTCAATCCACAGTAGAACTTCATAGATTTTAAAAACTGGTGCCAGTTAAGATAGCAGCATTACTTATCGATCACAGCTTTCAGAAATAGTTGAAGCAACTGAAATGCCTTGAGAATTCCACCCTGAATTAAATGTCACCTACAACAGAAACCATACATACCTACTGTTAGGTTTACCCATGGGGACTAAACCATGGATTGTTCAGCACCAAAGAAGACAAGAGTTGGAAGACTCATCCTTTATTAGTAGTTTTCTTTTTCTTTTTCAGTTGAGTGATGTGTCTTCCCCACGATCCATAACATCTACACCACTTTCGGGAAAGGAATCAGTATTTTTTGCTGAAGCGCCCTTTAAGGTATCCCCTTTCCATGTTCAAGTTTCTTACAGTAAGAACCATTAGGAAGTTGTACTTTGGATGAAGTAAAATTTATAATTCTTAAAATAAATCCCATTTGCATGGTTGGTCACCCATTTACATCCTCCGACTTAGACTTAATAAAGATAAACTCTGAAACCCATTCCCTCACTTTGTCACTTCCTTTACTTTAACCAGGCTGTATTAATGGACTCTTGAGGTGAGCACCTAAACAGGGCAACATGAGGAAGTCATGGCCCTGTTGTTAGTGTCCTGATGTCTTCTAATATGGTTGTGGCTCAAGGACGAACACATTCCAGCCAATGGTACCATGAATTGTAACTTTCTAGAGTATGAAAGACTCTGATTCCTAACAATGAAAAACAAAACAAGATTTTTTTTCTTTTAAATGACAACTATTAAGCCAGTGTGGTAGCTCACATCTTTAATCCAGAACTCAGAAGGTAGGGGACAGGTGGATTCTGTGGGTTCAAGGCCAGCCTGGACTACAGACCGAGTTCTAGGACAGCGAGAGCTACACAGAGAAACTCTGTGTCAAAAACAAAACGAAATAAAACAGACAAGTATTTGGAATGGCTGAAGTTTAAAAAAGACCAGGCATTATTGAAGATGTGATGAAGTAGAACTAGACCAGTCATATTCTGCTGGTGGGGTTAGTATTTTGTATGTCTAACAATTTCTTTACAAGTTAAATGTGTGCCTACAATATGATCAAGCCCTATCTGTTTACCCAACAAAAGAAAAAAAAGCCTCTTCAAAGTTGGATACTTAAATGTCACTGCTTTATTCACACTGCCCCTAACCTAGAAACAGTGTAAATGTCATCACTAGTTCTGAGGATACAGGTGACAAGATATGTCTGTATGAGAGAATATCACTCAGTGATAAACTGCAGAGAAAAATGAGCTGCATGCTGTGCAAACAGTACCAGAAATGGAAAATCATTATTATGAATGGAAAAAGAAACAGCTACAAAGATACCCTTACTGTATGACATTCCATTATAGCAACTTAAAAAAATGAAAAAGGGGGAGTTCTGGCTGCCCGGGAAGGAAGCAGGCTGTGATTGGCTGTGACAGGGAAACTTTGAGGGGGACTGATGGAGATCTGTGATTGTCATAGTGCCTCTCATGAACTTGTTACATGTCTCATGAACTTGTCAGCTATCAAGGGAAGGGGTTTACAGTGTGTACCTCAAAGCTGAAGGAAAAGTGCACGAAAGCTATCTTTTATAAAAAGATAAACACCTGTCAAAAATATGCCACTTGGTTAACACTGACCAACTTTGTATATTCCTATCGTTGTAGCTCATCTAGATGAAACACTGATTTCTGACAAGTTGCTGTGTATCTAAAATAAGAGTGTTTAAAGGTCTAAGGAACATTGCCTTATACTGACAAATTTTCAGGGACAAACAATGTTAAGGGACTAAACTATCAGCCCAAGGCCATGAAAATTTGTATTCTCTTATTTTTCCTCCCTGAGAGCTATGTATTATCACATCTTTTTAAAAAAATTAATAGCAGAAAATTTAACAAGTTGTATATATAAAAAAAATTCCTCTGTTTAATATATTTTAGTGAGTGCAAGACTCAGATAAATACCATTTCTGGTTAACATTATTATTAAAGTAATTTTTTCTATCTCAGACTTTTGTACATAGTCCAGAAATGAGCTATTATATAACTAAAGTTTCTGAAAAATATCTGAGAGTGTATCCTCTGCAATATGTAATATTTTTTAAATTATACTTGTATAAGTAATTGTCTCTTTAATGTACGTATATTTTAACTGTGCTTTTCTGTAAGAGTTTCTACCGTTTTACTAGTAGACTAGCACCAGCTCTTTTAGACTCAAGGAGGGAAATTAGTTTGATTCTTAAGTATAATGGACACTATGTTTAGGAGAATTCATTAAAAGTAACTTTGTGTTTCTACATACAGGCTGAGATCAGCTCCATACAAGAAAACAAGGACAGACTGAGTGACAGCACTACAGGTAAAAACAGGAAAATTGTTTTTCCTTCCTTCGGCTACAGTTAGTTTTTACATGTTTACACAAAGAGAGCAGAGGCCAGTTAAGCACTGTGTGTAAGGTCGTGAAAACCAGCCTGTGCCTATCACAGAATTGCCAGCAATGCATGGGCTCTGCCCTCTATCCTGCCAAGGGCCTTAATTTATATGTTAAAGGATTAAGTTTGGGTATAAAAAAATATCTGTTTTCATTTGTCACTGACAATACTTTCTCCATTTATGAATGCAGGTAGTAAAGAGCATTAGCAGCTCTGACAGTGCCAACCGGATTCATAATTTCCTGTCACCTTATTCCTGTAGACATGTTCAAATACCATTTATTGTACCTCCCAGCAAAAGTATGGCAGTTATTGGAACTCCTCTCATTTTTTTTAAATTTTTTATTAATTACCTTTTTTTCATTTTGTATCCCCCCATAAGCCCCTCCCTCCTCCCCTCCTGATCCCACGCTCCCTCCCCTTTCTGCATGCATGCCACTCCCCAAGTCCACTGATAGGGGAGGTTCTCCTCTCCTTTCTGATCTTAGTCTATCAGTTCTCATCAAAAGTGGCTGCATTGTCCTCTACTGTGGCCTGGTAAGGCTGCTCCCCCCTCAGGGGGAGGTGATCAAAGAGCAGGTCAATCAGTTCATGTCAGAGACAGTCCTTCCCATTACTATGTAACCCACTTGGACACTGAACTGCCATGGGCTACATCTGTGCAGGGGTTCTAGGTTATCTCCACGAATAGTCTTTGGTTGGAGTATGAGTCTCTGGGAAGTTCCCTGTGTTCAAATATTCAGTGTGTTACAAATAAGCTTTCAGATTACGGTAGCCTATGTCTTCATCTCATACATTTACAGTTTGGAGGTGCAGTCCGTAGTTTTACAACCTAAGCCCTTACAGCATCACAAGCACCTCTGCTGCTACCACAAGCTACCCACAATGCCATGGGCCCTAAGTATACCCAGATGAAGAGAGTGCCAGTAAATCAAATACAGTTACAGCAGCTTCACCGAGACAGGGAATGGTGTCTTTTAAAAGTCTCTCCTAGGATCACAATTCTGAGGCTAGCCTGTGCTATGTAGTAAAACCCTCTCTCAAAAAGGAAAATGAAAAAGAGTCCCCTTTATAAGAGATGGAGATATCTAGACTTACTGTGTCTCGGAGGAGTATAATATATCTTAAAAATTATATTTAAATGATTCTATATTATTTCAAAGGTCCCCTTTTTCCAACATTTAGTTTCTTAGAGTATTGTACCTTTCATATATATGTGGATTTGTGGACTTCAGAAAATAAACTTTCCAATTCCTGGTAGAGATCAATTAATGTAACTGAATAAATGTTACATCTGGAGACATTAAAAGAGTCCATTATATCACAGAAGTCATTTAAACTTCAGTTGCTTAGAATTGTTCTCATGCCCTCATTCTGTTAATTCATCTCCCAAGAAAATGAGTACCCTCCGAGCTTCATGTCGGGGGGTGGGGAGGGACTCAGAAACTGTCAGGTGGTCATCAGGCATCAGAATAGGGCCTTATTATCAGACCCAAGGTTTTCTGTGAAGAACCATCATTCTTGCATGCATGCAAACTGGGATTTTCAGCTCCGCATTAGATGGCTGTGGAGAAAAGGAGAATCATAAAGAGCATCACCTGCTGTGCACTTTGCATGGTCTGTCACCTGTGCCCAGGGATGCTGCTCAGGGAAGGAGCACAACTGGACCACCCAGCACGGCGTCATCAGGTAGACATTGTCAGGGGAGACTTTCTGGACTCCGAAGTCAGTGCACTGTGTTGTTCTGAGGCAAGGCCCTTGTGTCGGGGAGCACTCGGCTCAGTGTTCCTTTAACTGTTGTCTTGCTATGAAAATTGGTACAATGAAAACATGTGATCCACCAATGATGGTAAATTTAGTAGGACTGGAAGAGAGCATTTCATGCTAGGTTAGTCAGTGAATGCTTCTTAGGAGACTTCAACCGTGTCCTGAAGGGTCCATGGATGGACTCTTGTAGATGAACAGTGAAAGTCTCAGATGTGTGTGGAGAGTATCTACAGAACACAGCAGGAACGGTGAATGTGAGGGAAAACAGAAATGGAAGAAAGGTTTGGTAAGTCATGAACCTGAAAGAGCAGATCTGAGGCAGACATAGATGTTCTGCCCCACCTAGGGAAAGTTTGTGGAGGAAGAACCAAAGAACCAAAGAAAAGACACACACACACATACACCGCCCCCAGTATGTGTTAGGAAAGCTGTGCTGGTGCTCTGGTGCAGGCGAGGGAGGAACACAGACTTAGGAAGTCATCTGCAGAGTGCCCGAGCAAGGTGCTAACTCCCAAAGTAATCAGGGTAAGAAGTAGACCAGATACAGAGAGTCCTCTGAAAGACTCATAGCTGCGATGTAGGAGGCACAGAGAGAAGTGAAGAGTCAGAACCGAAGTGCGTGGGACGCGTACATGCACGGCCTCCCACACAGCTGTGTCTGTGTTGCACTGGGCTTGCGATTCCACACAGGAAAACACAGGCACCAGAAAGCTGCCGTTGCTCCACCTGGCTGGGTGGAGGTTAGAGGAATAACACCTGATTTTTTCCAGTGTTGCTTTACCCTTCCCTTCTCTTTTCCCAAGGAGCTGACAGCTTATTGGATGTAAGTTCTGAAGCTGACCAACAAGATCTTCTTGTCCTATTGCAAGCAAAAGTCGCTTCCCTCACCTTACACAATAAGGAGTTACAAGATAAATTGCAGGTTGGTAAACAGATGACCGACACAGACAACTCTGTGGGGTTAAAGTATTCATCTGTTCAAGGGTAGTTAGGTATATTTTTCTTGAAATAGCCATGTAATTTTCTTTTTATATCTAGTTAGCTTCAAAACTCTTTAATGGCTTCACATTATTTGCTTATCAGTATTAATTAATTCTATTTCTGGAAATTGCTAAACTATGTATAATTATATATAGTTTGATAAGTATAGCAACAAATAATGTATTTTAAATATAGAATAAAGATAAAATTTGTTTATATAGGGCTAAAGAGGTGGCTCAGCAGTTAAGAGCACGGGCTGCTCTTCCAGAGGACCAGGTTCAATTCCCAGCACCCACATGGTAGCTCACAACTGTCTGTAACTCCAGTTCCAAAGGTTAGGCAGAGCACTAATCTGAATAATCTATGTATATAGACCTGAGTACTGAGACAGTGGCCATTTAGTAAAACTAAACAATAGTAATAGGTTCCCTCCCTCCCTGGAGTCTATGATCTTCTGAGTCATAGGCTCTTGACCATGTTTGTACAGACCAGGTCTGAGTTCCCTACTGTAGAGTGGCCTCAGACCCAATTAGAAACATCATAACACTGTTGTGTCAGGCACATATCTTGCCTGGCAAGTCATTATTGTAGCTCACAGAGTTCACCAATGGTAAGGTTGTTGATTTTTCTTTCCCATCAGCCTACATAGCACCTTCTGGATGTGAAAGTCAGCTAGCAGGGAGGACATTTCCAGCTCAGCTACAACTTGGTTTCTCCTTATCTTGTAACCAAAGTGTATTTTGGCAACTGAGTCAAGTTCTGATGGGCAACCAAGAGCAATGTAAATAAGCTGTATTGTTTCAGGGGCCTTAGGGCTTCTGTAGTCAGCACTTCAGAGGGAGCTGTTCCATACAGCCGGCTCTGGGATTGTCAGTTAGTAACCCATGGCTTCCAGCAGGAACATTGTCCATTCATGGAGAGCACCTCTATTCAAACTCTTCCTTTTTAGATTATAATTTTTAATATATTTATAAAATAAACAGTAAATGTCCACATGGTTTTTCCATTTATCCTTAGTTTTGGTTACCTATCCCTCCTTCCCCCTCCTCATCCCAATCCTCCTACCCACCTCCTTGCTTAGCCCTTTATACAACAATGTGTAATGTTCATAATACTAGCCACTGATTTAGTCTTACAAACCTGATGAAAAAAAAAAAAAACTATGCAGTGCCTTGGACAATTGAAATGCTATGAGAAACAAAGGAAATAGAATCAGAGGTTTCACAGATGAAACAATTCCAATCTTTTAAAAATATAGAAATGACCTGTCCTAGAAGAACGCCAAATAAGTTCACACTGTAAGTCTGGCTCTTGTGTCACAGACCATGTGCTTTCATGATCCGGTAGAACACATGCAAAATTATGGCACTGCCCTTCCATACCTAAGCTTCAGGTTGCCCCTTGCATTCCAGGTGTTTGCACACCTAGCGACTCCTAGTGTTACTTACATTCCTTTTTTTTTCCCAGGCCAAATTGCCCAAGGAGGCTGAAGCTGACCTAAGCTTTGACTCTTTCCATTCTACCCAGACTGACCTGGCCACATCCCTGGGCAAATCTAGTGAAGCCCCTTCCTCAGATGACAAATCATCTCCATCTGTTGAGGACACAGTGGGGAAATCCACTGCTGACAGTGATGTCAGAATCCAGCAGCTGCAAGGTACCTTGCATGATTTACAGAAGAGATTAGAGAGTTCCGAAGCGGAGAAGAAACAGCTACAGGCTGAACTCCAGTCACAAAGGACAGACCGAATATGCTTGAACAACACAGAGATTTCAGAGAATGGCTCTGACCTCAGTCAGAAACTCAAAGAAACTCAGAGCAAGTATGAGGAGGCCATGAAAGAAGTCCTTAGTGCGCAGAAGCAGATGAAACTGGGTCTCCTCTCCCATGAGAGTGCAGATGGCTGTTTGCATCACCAAGAGGCGAGGGTCACTGATGAAGAAATTGACACACTGAAGCAAGACCTGCAGAATGCTTTGGAAGAAAGTGAAAGGAATAAAGAGAGAGTGAGGGAATTAGAAGCAAAGCTTGTGGAGAAGGAAATAGCAACGAAACCACCTGCAGAAGAATGTGAGGAGATGAAAAGATCCTACTGCTCCATTATTGAAAATACGAATAAGGAGAAAGCATTTTTGTTTGAGAAGTACCAGCAGGCCCAAGAAGAAATCATGAAACTAAAAGATACACTGAAAAGCCAGGCCTCACAGGAAGCCCCTGATGATGCTGGGGACATGAAAGAGGCCATGAATAGGATGATAGATGAACTCAATAAACAGGTGAGCGAGCTGTCACAGCTATACAAAGAAGCCCAGGCAGAGCTGGAGGATTATAGGAAGAGGAAATCTCTGGAAGATGCAGCTGAATACATTCACAAAGCTGAACATGAGAGGCTGATGCACATGGCAAACCTTTCCAGGGCCAACGCGGAAGAAGCCCTGTCCGAGATGAGGTCTCAGTATTCCAAAGTGTTGAACGAGTTGACTCAGCTCAAACAACTGGTGGACGCCCACAAAGAGAACTCTGTGTCCATCACAGAACATTTGCAAGTGATAACCACACTGCGGACAACAGCCAAAGAGATGGAAGAAAAAATAAGCAACCTCAAAGAGCACCTGGCAAGCAAGGAAGCAGAAGTCACAAAGCTGGAGATGCAGTTCCTAGAAGAGAAAGCTGCCATGACCGATGCAATGGTCCCCAAGGATGCCTATGCAAAGCTCCAGGCATCCTTAGAAAGTGAAGTGAATGTGTTAGCAACAAAATTAAAGGATTCGGTAAAAGAGAAAGAGAAAGCCCATTCAGAGGTCGCCCAGGCTCGAAGTGAGGTCTCACAAGTGAAAAGGGAGAAAGAAAACATCCAGGCTCTCTTGAAATCCAAAGAGCAGGAAATAACTGAACTTCTGCAAAAACTCCAGAGAGCTCAGGAAGAAGTTGCCGGGATGAAAAGATGTTCCGAGAACTCTTCAAAGCTGGAGGAAGATAAAGATGAAAAGGTTGGAGAAAGTTGTTGTTGGGTTTCTAGCACTAAGTCCTAATAAGGTGCCCCAGCTTTTGCTGTACTAAAGATTTACAGAATTTATTGGTAACAAATTTGTTGACTTAGAGGTTCTGTGCATGTCTGTCCTTGTCACCAAAACCACTCTCATAGCCTGAAGAGCCAAGTATGTTGATATACACTTGTAATCCTAGCACTTGAGAGGCAAGCCTGTAGGGCTTTTAAAGATGATTCTGGGTATGGTGCAAGGATGGAAGGAAGCAAAAAGAAGTGAATTTCTCCCACTCCCTTATGTTCTGAATGGCATTAGAACCCCATTCATTTTTACCCAGGGACTGGTAGGGTAACATAAGAAATTGTTTTCACTTTAAGGCAAGATGTCCAGAGGTGTTGGGGCTCCTCAGACTTACTGTCCATTTCACCAAGAAACAATGCCCATATTGACAAGGAGGGAGGCACACCTAGAGCTTTAAGATGCAGTCTAGGAGTTAAGTCTACAGGTATTTGTTTGACTCTGTAGCTGATCAAGGATCATTTCTGGCCGGGCGGTGGTGGCACACGCCTGTAATCCCAGTGCTCTGGGAGGCACAGGTAGGTGGATTCTATTTGAGGCCAGCCCGTTCTACAAAGCGAGTCCAGGACAGCAAAGGCGGCACGGAGTAACCCTGTCTCAATAAAAACAAACAAAAAAAAATCACTTCTTGATTAAAAAAGAGCTGAAGTTCTCTGTGTCACAGAACAGATGTCTTCAAATAGTGTGTTTGAGCCTTGTTCCAGTTTAGATTTTTACTGCACCACTTTTAGAGAGGAACATTGGCGTTGTAGCTTTTCTTACCCTCATACACTCAAAAACACAATAGGCTTCATCTGAATGGCACAGGCACTGAGGTCCTTACTGCTTTGTCTGAATTTGTTATGCTTTATTGTATGGATTTCCTTTAAGAAATAAAAAAAAAGGAATTGGACTAGAGACTCAAAGAAATGACTGATGTTGGAGGTGTGGAAATACCCAGAATATTGCTTCTGCAGACACATTACTAGCTTAGTAATTCACTTTTTTTTAATTTTTTTTTCCAGATAAATGAGATGTCAAAAGAAGTTCTGAAACTGAAGGAGGCCCTGAACAGCCTCTCACAGCTTTCCTACTCCACAAGTTCATCCAAGAGGCAGGCCCAGCAGCTGGAAGGGCTGCAGCAGCAGGTCAAGCAGCTCCAGAACCAGCTGGTTGTGAGTGTGCTTCTCTTCTCAGCCTGTGGTGGGGTGGAGGCTGAGCAAGTTTGCTATCAACTTAGCCGGCCTGGCAAAAACACCGAGTGAGTCAAGGAGTCAGGACTTGTTGGTGAGAGCAAGCGAGGGAGACGCCGGTAGACTTTCCAGTTGCAATGAGACAGGTTAGCTGTACCTCTCGCTGGGAAGGGAAGATCAAGCGAAGGAAAGGATCCTTATATTCCCTCATCACTGTTTTGTCACTCTCCTCCTTCTGTGGTGCTCACTCCTCACTGTGGCGGTGATGAGAGAGCATCTTGTTGTTAGAGGGTAGTTGTATACATAATATTTGTTGTATATACAGTATTCAAAGTTGCTTCTTGGTTTTCCTTCCTATTTTACTACCCAGGAAGGCATGTACTCTCATATTTTTGTATTCTATGGCTATTCCAACAAAATACAAATTTGTTTTTAGATACAATCATTCTAGAGAATAGAACTCTGAAAATCAGTTTTACTAGATTGCCGTCAAAGCATGGCCAGGGCTGCTCCTTCATGAGGCTGAAGGGAGCATCCATCTCGTTGGCTGCCAGCATCTAGATGCCTCCTGCCTTCTAGGGCTTGTAGTACCTCGCCTACCTTCAGAGTACAGCACCTCATCTTCTGTTTGCACCCTCTTACCTCCTCTCTGCTTCTGACTTTCTTCCAATCCTTAGGACACTTGGCAAGACATCTGAAGCCTACTCAGATTATCCAGAATAATCTCTCCTTCTTTGTCTTTAAGTCCTTAGTGGTATCTGCAAGATCCCTTTTGCAGTTTAAAGATGTATCACTTAGGTGGCTCTTTTACTCTCGGCAACAGCTTTCAAAGGAGTAATAGTATGGGATCTGGACGAAATGGGAAAGGCGAGTTATGAAGCTGATGTAGATTCGAGAGGCTGGGTGTCAGGTGGATCCTTCACTCAGAAATTAAACACAACCAAATGATGGGAGAAGTAGGAATGGAAGGGAAGCTGTTGAATGGAGCCAGATGTGGTGGCACACACTTCTAATCTCAGCACTCAGGAGCCTAAGGCAAGAGAATCACTGTGAAGCTGAAGCCAGCCTGGAATACATAGTGAGCACCAGGCCAGCCTGAGCTGCATGGGAACACTCTACAGAGAGCCTTGCAACATGAACATCAAAGCTTCAGAGGTGGGATAGGAAAACTAGCTCAAATTCGGACGCTGGTGATGATGAGAGAATAGGTATTGATGAACATTTGTAAATGTTATTTATTTTTTTCTGAGACAGGGTCTCTCTCTGTAGTCCTGGCCTTGCACTCTGAGATCCATCTGCCTCTACCTGGGATTAAAGGCATGCACCACCACCGCCCATCTCATTTGTAGATATTCTTTTTAAGTAACCCATATTTAATGGTTTTAATTTTCATAATAGAGAGAGAACTCATTCTTTTAGAATGAGGAGAGTTGGGATGTGGGTGAGAACCACAGGAGCAGTCATGGGGGAACCCAACAAGGAGTGATAAATGTACCAGCCCCAGTAGGAAAGAGCCGTTGGGACTGAGGCTGTTCCTCATTTCTGTTCTTGGAACAACTAAATACTTGAACTCCTTGGGGACTACACAGCATTATCTATATACAATATCGCCTATTCATTTTAGTGAATAGATTTTATTTTTAACTAAGTGAACAAATACTCAGTAATTGTAAAGTTGCAAATTAAAAAAAAAAAAACTTTAAAATTTTCTATTATAAAGTTTACCCAAAACTTAATAACTCTTAAATAATTTCATTCTGCCTTTCATCTATTTCTTACAACATTCACTTACAGTGGATGTATTACTAAGTGTGTGTGTGTGTGTGTGTGTGTGTGTGTGTGCACGCGTGCGTGTGTGTACATGCGCATTTCAGATTGGGATTATAATAACTACTTTGTCCATAACTATTCTTCTAACATTGCTATACCAAAATAATTAAAATAGTGACAAGTATTTAGGGAATTCATAAGCCAGTGAATTCAGCAAATCTAGAAGTTTCCTGTGCCAACATACAGAAAGAAGCTGATGTGTAGCACCTGTGACAGCTTTTCATATTCAACATTTTCTTCTTTAAGAACCCCGCAGACCCCAAAGCTTGTTAGTAATATCAAGTTATCTCTTTCTAGGAGTGTAAGAAACAACACCAGGAGGTTGTATCGGTTTACAGAATGCATCTTCTGTATGCTGTTCAGGTATGGAAACACCAGTGACATCCTAAAGCAATATGGCAGCCTAGCCAAGCATCGTAGCAGGCACCTGTCATCCCAGAAACTGGGAGGTAAAGGCAGGAGTTCAGTACCATTCTCTGCTACATTGTGAGTTTGTGACCAGCCTGTGTTACATGCATCCCTGTCTCAAATAATATTAGTAACAATCATAAGAAAGCAGATGTTGCCCAAGGTGCCATCAGCAGACCAGCAGAATGAACTAAAATTAAAGGAGAGTCTCTCTTTTTGGAGAAACCTCAAATGCCTTTTGCTTTGTCTCAGATTTTATGTCAACAGGCTGTGCCTTGCGTACTGGTGGTAGAATCATTATTTATTGAGAGAGAATATCATTGTGAAAGATGTATCTGTCTTTCTCATCTTTAAATAAAGACCCAGGCTTTATTTAATAGTGATGCCAATATGCTCAGATCCATCAGCACTGCTTTGCTGTTGTGTTTTGCTTCTGGCTAGCTGGAGTGACATTCACAGCTGAGACCCCAGATTTTGGTAGACTTAGCTATCCACCAAAGGGAACCCTTCTTGCCTCATGGAAGTGGGAAGAGGGTAGCACTGACATTCTTCTAAACATCAGGGGAATAAGCAAAATGCTGTGGCTTGGCCATCTCATTCCCCAGGGGAGAAGGCGCTGTGACATAAATGAAGTTCTAATGCATATCTTCTGTATGAATTTCCTAGGGCCAAATGGATGAAGACGTCCAGAAAGTTCTGAAACAAATCCTCACCATGTGTAAAAACCAGCCTCAGAAGAAGTAAAATGGATCCCTTGGCAGGACACTGCTCCTTGTTGCCTCTCTCTGTGTCTCCAACCACTGCCATTGTTCTCACCCAGGGTGTGCACTGTGACTTTTTTTTAGCTTCTTTTCTAGCAGGTTCTGGGAACCAGTCCCAAGAGACAATGCCCTCCTCAGAACTTTGTAGGTACTTTAGACCAGCAGAGGTTCTGGTCCCTGCCATCTCTTCAGAATCTAGAGCTGGGATCAGCCATGCTCTAGATTAGACCAAAAGTCTGGTTTACCTTCCTTGGTACCTGAGCATCCAAAAGGCTTCAATGAGTGTTCTGCTGAGGCCTCCATACAGTGAGGTGGTCCTTGGTCTCTGCCCTTGGGCTGTGCCATTCAGCACAGGAGAGCATTTTTGTCTTCCGCTCACCAAACATGATTTCATTTCTAACCAAATTAGAATGACACTAGAAGTGAGTACTTGAGACCCTTTATCCTGTGGATTTAAAAACTCTAATCTTTTCCCTCTAGCTGCCTTATATCTCATTGCCCTGCTTATCAGTCTCACGGTTTCATGAGTACTATTAACTAAAATATAAAGTTTTAAACCAAGAGTGAACTGTCCTTAAAAGCTTTTAAGTAGACAACATACTGAAAATTCTCTATGCAAACTTGCCTCCTGCTGTTCTCCATGAAGCTCAGGAAATCCAAATATTTGTATTTCAACAAAGGACAGTAAACTATGTGTTTACAGCCAAAAGAAATGCCTCATGGTTCTTAACCTCAATTTTTTTAAAAGTGTTTTTTTTCCTCTATGATATTTTTATTGGCTTTTAAAGATGTTTTCATAGCTAAACCCCTAAATAAGTGAGATTAGATTATATTAACAGTATTTTTAGATAACCATACTTAAGACATCTTAAAAATGTAACCTTTTCCTCAAAAGTTTTTAGCTATAGCAGAGGGCGGTTATATATTCCAAACTAAGTATGAGCTGCCCCCATTACCCCTAGGACTTTTTGTAGTCTTCTTCTGACTACACTAAATCCTCTTTCCAGTCGAATTTGTAAGCACCAAAACTTTAACACCCATAAATAATTCCTGGAACGACTGTTAGTTCCAATCAGTTTCTCCATGTCGAAAGTAAAAGTCCTGATATAACATGGTGCACAGAAAAAGTCTTGGGGGGAAATAGTCTTTTGACCTTACTTTCAGGGTGAAAAATGTTTGACTTTCTTGCAGCTTCTCTTATGGCTCCTTTCATGAGGGAGATAAACGGAATATAGAACGTTCAGTGTGTTAATAAAAGTGGAGGCCCACTCTGACAGGGCCCATTGACTAGAGGGCTGCCTAGGCTCTGAGAGCGCTTGGCTGAACTGGGTATGATCATCTGTGTTAGGTAAAGACCAATGCCAGCAAAACAAAAGTGGCTTTAGGTTGGCAGTGGTGCTTGTCTGATTACAGCTAAGCATTTCTCAAAATGCCCCAAAGAAATGTGAAAGGGTTTGCCACAGAACTTAATGACAAAGCCAACTCCCCTCATACCCCTACACAGAAATGCTGCAGAGTGTAAAACTTGAGACATTTTGTAGGATGCCTGACAGAGTGTAGCCTTTTTCTTATGTCAGGATGCATATTTATTACAAGTATTCTGGTTAAATATTGAAAAGTTATATGCTGTAGTTTAGCATTTTTGTCTTTGTAATTTACAGAAATTATTGCAGAAAATAAACTTGGTCCATTTTGCATCCCTTTTGTTGTGTATTTGTTAGCAGACCTGTGCTTTTAGATGACCGTTGGTAACCCTTCGATGTAACGCAGGTTTTTGCGTCCTGCTCCATGCCTGGCCAGTGGCGCTCTCTCCACCTATCACATAAGAATACATCCTCCTGCCTCCAGGCTCTGGCGTTCATCCTGAGTGCTGTTCCATTTCTGCCACTTTCATGAAGTTGTCTCATAGTCCTGTAGGTCAAAAGTGCTTTTCATTTGAACTACAGGTTTTCTGACTAGCAGCTGTCACTGGCTTTTTCCCTGCCTCTATCTTTAATTTAAAAAAAAAAAATTTAAAGTAAGTATACCTTTTTATTTTATTAATATGGACAATTCAGTCTTGGGGTTAAGGGGAGACTATTCTAGTGCTCAGGGGGCAGGAAGATCAGGAATAATTGTTATCAATAGTGATAGCAATAATTGTTATCCTGGGTTACATAATGAGAGATTCATTATGAAAACAAATGAACAAAAACAATAAAATCAAACAAAATTTCGTGTAGGACCAAGGTTTACGTTAAATTCATAAAATATCCAATGGGAAAGAATTGCTGTTGCTTAAGTAGTAGCATTATTTACCGTAATATCGTATAGTAATACCATTTTCTTTCATTCATAGCTTGTCTTCCATACCTACATCGGTTGTTATTGATGCTTTATGTTATACATTGACACTTGATTTCATGAGATTTATGTGTGTGATATTCAGTTTATTTATTTGAAATTTAATGTTCCCCTCCTCTACCACCCCCACCCAAAAAAGTAAAAAAGAGATAAAATGTAAAGGAAATGCTTTTTTTTCTGTTTTATTGTCAAGTGCACACTCCCCAAGAGAATAATTGATATCACTGGAGCCAGCCTACCAATGCAGCGGAAGATTCATAGGAATGGACACTGGCAACGAGGAGTACCCTCCATGACTAGAAACCCAGGGTATTTCTCTAGGATGAATTAGTAAGCTAGAAACAGATATTTCCCTCCTTGCCTCTAACCCTTCATGTACCTCTCCAGAAACCACAGGTGACCTGGTAGGTGACCTGACCCAGTCTTATGTAGGAATGCATTTTAATGTGAAGGGTTTTTTAAACTGCAGAACTGTACTTCATAGCACTATGGTTTAGTCTACTGTTTCCTCAGTCTTTAATCTGTAAAGATTTTGTGTCTATAACAATGATGTAACAGCTATCCTATGTATAAATGCATTCACACTTGAGGATTTTTCAGGTATTTTTTTTTAAATACACACTTTAATATTTTAAAAAGTCAGCAATATCTGACATTCAATATTGGTTAAAAAAATGAAACAACTAATATTTGTTTATAAGTGAGTGTATGCCTGTCTTTCTGTTTCTGGGTTATCTCACTCAAGATGATCTTTTCTAGTTCCATCCATTTGCCTGCAAATTTTATGAACAGTATTCCATTGTGTAAATGTGTCACAATTTCTGCATCCATTCCACCATTGAAGGACTTCAAATTGACCATTTTTATGCTGCCCTCCCTCATGATTGAGGCAATATGGAGAGTGGAGTATTGGCCTCATTGTGTGAATGAGAAATAGTGGTCTTCTCTTTCATACTGAATGAATAATAGAATATTCATTCTATTTTTTCTTACATAAACTTTGTTAAGGCAGGCTCCAGGGCCCTCAATCACTAAACTCACTCATCCTAAGATAAACACATGATTCGCTGTGGGGGAGAATGCTTCCCAAACATGTTAAAGGACAGCTTCTTGCACTATGACAACTCCAGTAGCAGAAACACTGCCCAACAATGATGGAGGTGGTACCTTTTGAGAAAGTTAAAAAGTGCACTACTAGGCAAAGAGCTGGAAAGGGGAGCAGACTCAAGAAGCAGAAGATTTCTGTCCAGCAGCTCAGGGCTGAGAACTGCTGAGCATTGTGGGAGGGCATGGGAGCCTGGAGAAATAAAAGAACACAATGAGCTCTTACGATGGCTACCACAAACGGCTCTTCAAAAACAGCTAAGAAATATGAGCCCATGGAGAACCATCCACAAGGAGAATGTCCCAAGAGATGGGAGTGAGTAGGAATGGAGCGATTCCTTCACTTGTGTTATTGTTAGTCAGGCCCCAAGAGAGAAAGAACATGCCGAGTTAAGAACTTACTGTGTACGAGACTGTAAGAGGATGTGAGGGACAGAGAAGAGCAAGGCACAGCTGGATGGAAATGAACAGCCAAAGATGTGTAGTAAAGGCTTTCTATGTGTTGCTTTCAGAGAGTTAGGAAAAGCATAACCTAATATCAGGGTTCCTAGAAATTTTTTTGATGGCATTATTTATGTTTGAGTATGTGTACACACACATATATATATGAGGATGCGCCACAGTACAACATAATTCTCTTCTCTCCTTTGAGCACGTGGGTCCTTAGGATTGAACTCAGGTTGTCAGGCTTGGCAGCAAGCACTTTTGCCCTTTGAGCTCTATCTTGCCAGCTCACCAGGTGTTCTTTAAACTGGAGGAAAGAACAAGAATTAAAGGGAAGGATGAAAACAGTGCCTCAGCGGCTTTGAAGGGGAAGGGAAAATCTTAAAATGAGCTCTAGAAAGCATAATTAAGTAGGCTGTCTTCTGCACATTCTTGCCCAGTGATCCATTTCAGATTTAGTTTTTGTTTTTAAGCCAATAAGCTTATCGTAGTTATAGGAAACTGGTAATAGTCCTTATACATGACTGTACATACTAAGTAACATTCTGCTCACAAGGTTCATCAAACTGGTCCTGTCATCTTGTAGGTATTAAGGAATCACCCAATAGGTGAAAGGATTGCCTGGAAGACTGTTCTAGTCTCTTGTCTCTGGTTCCTTTTATTAAGCTTGCTCTGCTTCAGAACCCTTACAGTAACACTGTTTGCTGTTAATGTGTGCAGTAGTTTGAGTGAGAAATGTTTCCTTATAAGTTCAGGTGTTTGAACACTTGTTCCCCAGTTGGCCCTGTGGGAGATTGTGGGACATGAAGCCTTGCTGGTTTAAGTGCATCATAGGAGGTGGGCTGATAGCGAGCATAGCCTCTCCCCACTTCAGCTTTCTCTTTTCCCTGTGCTGGCAAAAGGTGATCAGCCCGCTTCCTGCTTTTGTCATTTGCTGCCATGCCATCACCACCGTTGTTCATTCTAACTCTCTGGCACTGTAAGCCAAAATAAACAAGTGGCTTTTGGTCTTACTATTTTATCACAGCTACACAAAGGAACTAAGACACCATACTACAGTGTTCTCCCATTTACATTAATTTGCTAATATCTTGGAGGTCTCCATTTAGATGCTACTTGTCAGAGAAGCCCTCCTAGACTACATTGTACAAGGTAGAATTCCCCTTCCCATGTGACTACATTAAATTCCTCACCTACCTTTACTTTTTTTTCCTTTTTATCATTTGCCAGCAAGATAATTCAGCTGAGTGAATGCTTGAGTGAGCATTTAATTGCTGTCTGACTTCTCACTGGGGGCTTACCCAGCTTTTAAGAGGCCTTTTCACTAGTAATTCATACAATGTTGCTTTCTACTACCTAAGTCATGTACCTTTTTTCCCCCCTAATTTGCAGAAATACTATTATTCATAGCAGTCATTATTTTTTTTGTTATTTCCTAAGTTCCAGAAAAACAATTCTTGATGTTTAGCTTTGCTTCTAGTTCTGGTGGTAGCAACCTTAGGAAATAGGGCCTAGCTGAAAGAGGTGGGTCCTTCAGAAAGCATGCCCTTCAAGATACACTGGGATTCATTTTCCTTCTCCCTCCCTTTTCTCTCTCCTCTACTTCTTAACTGCCATAAAGAAAATGCTTCCCCTGCCAAAATTTTCATGCCACGAGTCTCTACTTTTTCACAGGCCTTAAAACAACTAAGTCAAGTAAATATTATAACGGAACCTTTGAAACCATGAGCTGAAAAAAAAAAAAAAACCTCTTTCCTCCATTTAAACTTACTTTCTCAGGAATTTTGTCACAGCAATTGAATACTGACCAACACACTGGTGCTTCAAATAGGCATCTGGTACATACATGCTCAATAGAGATTTTTGTTGAGAAAGCTGGATGGATCCATAGTCTAGGAAACTTACAAGTAAACACAAAGCTGAGTTAAGCTCCATGATGAGACTGTAGGGCAGGATAAATGCGGAAACTCAGAGTGAAGTCAGGCATGAATAAGAGTGACCCCCAATAGGTCATGTATTTGAATACTTGTTCAGCAAGGAGTGGTACTATTTGAAAGAATAAATAGATATAGCCTTGGAGTAGGTGTGGCCTTGTTGGAAGAAGTGTATCATTGGAGGTGGGCTTTGAAGTTTCAAGGGTCCAAACCAGGATTATCTCTCTTCTTCCTGCTGCCTGAGGATCTGGGTGTAGAACTTTCAGCTGCTCCTCCAGCACCATGTCAGCCTGTACTGCCATACTCCCACCATGACAACAATGGACTAAACCTCTCAAAGTGTAAGCAAGCCCCGATGAAATGCTTTTCTTTATAACGTTGCTGAGGTCATGGTGTCTCTTCAACATGACAGAAGGCCTCTGTACTAGTTTGCTTCCTGCTGATGTAATAAGCAACATGACCAAAGCAACCTGGGTAGGAAGTTTCATCTGACAGCTTACAGTCCATCACTGGGAGAGGTCATGACAGGAGCTCAAACAGGGCAGGAAGTTGAAGCAAACACTATGGAGGAATGTTGCTTAGTGGCTTGTTCCCAAGCCTATGGCCAGCTACATTGCCTCTGCAGTCCAGGCCCAGCACTGCCCATACTTGGTTAGGCCCTCCTATATCCATCAGCAATTAAGAATGTTCCACAGCCATGCCCCACATGCTAATCTTATGGAGACAATCCCTGGACTGAAACTCCTTCACATAACTGGGCTGTGTCAGGCTGACAGCTGAATCTAACTAGGAGAACATCTGATTCTGCCCAGACAGGGGAAAAAAATGTTCCAAAAAAATATTTGGATTTTCTTGTTCTTATATTTCATAGTTTCTGGGATTAGAATCCTTTGAAAGTGTACCTATCAAAGCATATACTAAGACTCATAACCGAACCTTGGGCAGAGTGCACGGAATCATAAGAAGGGGGAGTTAATATGACCTGGAGAGGAGCTCCACAAGGACCAAATATATCTGGACACAGGGGTCTTTTATGAGACTGTTTCTCCAACCAAGGACCATGTATGGATATAACCTAGAACCTCTGCTCAGATGTAGCCCATGGTAGCTCAGTATCCAAGTGGGTTACCCTAATAAGGGGAACAGGGACTGTTTCTGACATGAACTCAATGGCTGGCTCTTTGACACTCCCCTCCCCCGCCTGAGGGAGGAGCAGCCCTGCTAGGCCACAGAGGAGGACTTTGCAGCCAGTCCTGAAGATACCTGATAAACCAGGGTCAGATGAAAGGGAAGGAGGTCCTCCCCTATCAGTAGACTTGGAAAGGGGCAGGGAAGAGATGAGGGAGGGAGGGTGGGGTTGGAGGGAATGAGGAAGCAGGAAACAGCAGGGGTACAAAGTTAATAAACTGTAAATAATATTAAAAAAAAAGAATCCTTTGAAAGTAATCACGTTAGATTTGGGTCATAAAAGTCTCAAAGAGCTCTCTACACGTTTTCTTTTCTCTACAAAGTCCCTCCAAATGCTTTTTTTTTTTTCGTTTATTATTCAGCTGTTTGTTTATTTGACACATTTCATAATGTGCCCTTGGCTAAGCTGGTTCTTGCTGTGTGCAGCCCAGGCTGTCCTCAAATTTGCTTCGGTCCTACTTTTACCTATGAGGTACGGAGACTGCCTGCCTCTACTTTGGGATTAAAGGTGAGAACGTGAGTGACAGACAATAACTATGGCGATTAATGCATTCCATTCCAGAGCCATCCAGCAAACAGTCATACATGTTACTGAAATTTACTTTTGAGGGACAGGGTTTCCATGGCACAGAAAAAGTATCAGACACTTGGAACATCAAGGCTTTGAGGCTGTCTGAGTTTGCCTTTATAAATTTGCAGATGAGAGCAACGTGCTTCTGTTCAGCACTAATTAAATGGAGGCAGAATCTCTTTAGAAGGGGAATTCAGTGTAAATTCTAGTACCACACTAACGGTCACAATGAGTGACAAAACAAGTGTCTGGAAAAAATGAACTTTCCCTTTCACAGACTAAGCAACAATTTTAAAGCTATTTCTTAAAACAAGCGCTAAAAATCTGATTTGATAGTGACCAACTTTATTATGTATTAGACAACATAAAAATAGATTCTTCCTTTTAGTCTCCATAAATGTAAAAATAATCAGTCATGGGGTCACAAAAAACTTCATAGAATCCTAGAACCAGAGAGGCTTTTGAGACCAAGAGGTACGTATATATATTCTTACAGAGTAGTCAAGGAAACTGATAACCACAGGATGTGACTTACACCAAAGCCAGAGTCAAAACGGCAACGCTGACATTTTGAAACCGAGTTTATCACTCTGACCATCATTTCACACTAAAGATTCTCTTAGGAACCAGAGAATAGACAGGGCAAATTTTTGGCTCAGGAACTTAAGAGTACAGATTTAAGCCTTGCGTTTATAGACCATCATTTTTATTTATTATATATGAAAGCAAACTCATTTAAATGTTCCAACCTTGAAAGGCTTTCTTGACATTCTAGTGTCAATGATAAATTTCTACCCAGATATGTAAGAACGAATGCAAAACATACAAAATCTCAGGCTTTCTCCTTTTTCTACCCAGCCTTTTTTTAAAACGTGAGGGCCTCACCTGTTCGTTGTCAAGGGCCCAGTGCATAGTAGGGTTCATTATAGTGCTTTCTAACATATGCCACAGCTAGTGGCGGTCTTCACATCTATGTAGTTCTACTATGTGCTTTGTGGCCTAGGGGGACAAAGCTGCATGTGATTTAGGTCTAAGTGGTATTTGCAGAATGTGCCTTTCTCCCTGAAATGACTACCATCTGTCAGCTACTGGCCCATTCCTAAATCTTTTCCTGTACTGTTTTCTTCAACAAGCCTAACTCTAACCTTATCCACAGATAAGGTGATCCATCGATGGTGACCCAGAACACCCGGAGACTACTGGGTGCAGGTTGCTTCAGGAAGACTGGACTGGCTAGCCAAGAGTCATTGCTGAGAACACCCATAGACACAGCAGTTTGAAAACCATCAGGGTCCTGAGGCCTGGTGCGCCTTCCTTTCTTCCACGGATTTATCCTCAGTTCCTTCATCGTCACGGATTTATCCTCAGTTCCTTCATCGTCACGAAGTTATGTCCCTGTGCGACAGGCACTACTAAACCATTTACAGCCCTGAGGCTGACCGCCAGAGAGCTTGTCTTACATGCTGGAGCTGCGGGACCGAAGTACTTCGCGTTGCCATGGTTCCGGACCTCCGCGCAAAGGCAGGGGTCAGTCCCCATGGCAACGCATTGTCGCCAAATCAGAAGCCTAGCTTCCGTGAGGCACAACAGGGCCCATGCGGGACACTGACCGGAGGCAGAGGAGGTCTGAACTGCCTAGCCTGGTGAGAGAACGAAAAGGCGTTTCCGGGTCGGGGAGCCAGAAGCGCTCACCAACTTCCGGTGCAGGGTGCCAGAAGATGGGGCCAGGTTCACAGGGTATCGATATTTAGGAAGCAACAATAGAAAAACCACAAGGGAATCAGCGAGAGATTTGACCTAGAGGGCAGCCAAGTGTAATGTCCTAATCCAGGACCCTGTGCAACTGCATGGGAACTGCCTGTAGGACTTTGAGGACTCAGAACGTTAAAGTAGAACTTAGAAAAGGAAGTTAGTCATTCTGCTCATCCCAGTTTTGCAGAGTTGGGTGTTCTGGAGTCTGAGTAGGGAAAGCTACCTAAGTATTCTTCAGGGAGCGACTTGGATGGTGTTAATATTCATTCAAGTGTGCATTTAAGAAATGCATTTCACAAATCAAACCTCCAATGCGGTTCACTTTTTCAACAGCTAACATTAGCAGCATCCTAAGTAGGCTCTTGAGTTTCAGCCTCTTATCCAGAACTTTCTATTACGTACTGACATGCTCCTGCAAAGGGGAGAATATGCCATACTTTATGCCATACTGAAAACTGATTGCTTTTGATTCCGCTTTCCCTTAGCGCTGCCGAATAGTATTTGGGGTGAATAGATCACCATAGTTTGGATGATTCAGTAAATGTAAAAAATATGTTACTTAAGAAATAGTTTTAAAAGAACTTTGGAGATATAGTATACAGCAAAAATTAAGAAAAAAATTTAACTCTGATAGACACCTTCAGTTTCTTCCTAGGAGTCTCTAAACATGGGTCTGCATAGTCTATTTGTGGACTTACATTATCCATTTAATTTAACGTCAGTAGCATCCAGTGGAGGGAAAAACAGAACGAACATCTAAGCTCTTCCCCCAAAGCTGATCTCACCTGTGATTCTTGGTAGGAATATGAAAGCCACGCCCATCCGCATTCCAACCGTTAACAATGACACCGACTGGGACTTCTGCTTCCACCTGTAAGTACTGACAGTACCTTGACATGATGATCGCTGGCCAGAAAGCGTGGGACTTGCCACTTCAAACAAAGCCTGGGGGAAAAGTTTGCCTGCCCTTTCCATAGAAGACAAAGGTGCACAAGTGTGCTGTATGTTAATAATACGGAATAACATCCGTTTGTGTCTACAACTTCTGAAAGTTGGACAAAAATTGTTTTTCCTGATTCATGTATTTTCCTGAAAATGTAGAAGTAAAGCAACATTTTTAACAACTCTAGTAGAGCCAGTGAGAAAAACATAACAAAATCAGTGAGTACGATTTCATGAAATAAAGAGGCAGTGAACAAAGAAAAGCATTTTAAAATTATTTTTACTGTTTTAAATTATGTGGGTTTTTTTGGGGGGGTATATGCACGAAAGAGGGGTGGACACCTGTGGAAGCCAGAATAGGGTACTGGGTGCCCTGGTACTGGAGTTACAGAGTTGTAAACTACCTGACAGGAGTTCTGGGAACTGAACCTGTATCTTCTGGAAGAGAGGTAAGTGCTCTTAACAACTGAGACATCTCTCCAGTCCTAACAAACCCATTTACATCCTGATAAGTAATCTCCAGCGAGCAGAGTCTGTGTGCCTGTCCCCTCACAACTCTTCGAGGGGGCTGCTGTCTGAAGCATCAGTGCTGTATTATGTAGATAGTTAATTATGAATCAAAGAGAGGATGGGCAGTTTGCCCAAAGTTTGCACAGCTAGTTAGATGTATTGAATACAGTAGTCTTTTGACATTTGGAGTTAGATAACTCTTTGCTTGGGAGGTTTAGAAGCATACCTTGCCTTTACCCACTAGATGCCAGTAGCACTGCTCGGTCTATGACAAAAATATCTTTAGACATTGCTAAATACTCCCAGGGCCACGATCAGCCTTAGATGAAAACCATTTCTTTGTACCAGGACCATTGTGTAGAAATACAGCATAAACAATGGCTGTATATATCAGCCATCTATATCATTTAATTTTTTCTGATAGCCATAATTTAAAAGTAGACAAAAATACTTATATTTAATTTTAATGCTATTTTATTTCAGTATATTTAGGATATTACATACAACTGCTAGATATTTTATACTAACTGCTAAATATTTTATACTATTTTTTCCATAGATATACAAATTCAGCCTGTCTTCATGTTTTCGAGAACATCTTATTTCTGTCTAGCCATATTTCAGGCTCATAAAAGCCCCCTGTGGTTAGTGGTTACTTTATTGGAGAGAGCTAATATAATACATCATAAAATATCTTAAGGTTAAATGTTATAGAACTGTAAACATGGAGCTTAAAAACTGTAGTACTTCAGAGCTGGGGAGGTAGCACAGCATGCTGTGCTTCCAAAGAACTGGAATTCAACTCCTAGCACCATGTGGGAGATGATAGTTGCTTATAATTTCAATTCCAGGAGATCCTAACCCTCTTCTGGCTTCCCTGTGCATGCACAAGGTACACAGACATACCACACAGGTAAAACACCCATGAAAAAATAAATCTTCTAAAAATGTAGAGTTAGTAATATAGTTTCTTAGAAATATTCTGATTCTTTAAATATATTACCAATCAGGATTCATGTTTATGATGTCAAAAGATGAAATGATTCACAAGTCTATGAAGGCTTCACTCAACTTGCCTGTTCCTTCTTCTGACTTGGAGATATCTCAATTGCCATGAATTATAATTGCCATATGGTATCTCACATCCTGTGTCTCAACTGTCATGTTTCTTATCTTGCTTTAGCTGGATGTTCAATGTTAACTCAAGGATTTTTGTTCTCAAATTACCTGTGAAAGCCTCATTGATTGTCATACTTTAAGATTATTGTTGAAGACTGCTGCCTTGGTCTCAATGTAATCTCATCCAAGGCTTAATTAAAATATTAGAGCTCACAATTTTTACTATACATAATGAGTAATCTCTTTCATGAATTAATGGATTTAACTTCTGCACCACATCTACAGAATAAGCAGCTCACCAAAATTTTCTAATGAGTGAAAAATGTTCTTCCCATTGGCAGTTCTGAGTGTATAATTGCTTGTCACAGGTGTCCCTTCTCCTTGGTATTTTTAAACATTCTAAAGACACATGTACTTGTTCATATCCTGCCTTGTTCACTATGTAACAAATTGTTGAAATTTACTATGTGCTAGATAGGTATGAGGATTTGAGAAATAAATGTGATTCAGACCTGGCTTCAGTGGGATTTTCTTCTAGAAGGCCAAGACTCTTAGGGGGGAAAAAGCAATGTGGAGGGTTGCATGGAGAGGGAGGAATTGAATCAGACTACAATGTGAATTGCATTTAAGTAGAAATTTAGAGAAAATTTTGCACCCCCTTTGCACTGTCTTTTTTGTTCTTAGTGAATTTCACACAATGTATTTTCATAATTCTTAACCCACTTCCTTATTCACCCAACTTTGTCTCTGTAAACAAACAATAAAACACTATCAAGTCCAGTCTGTACTGACCATATACTCTTGGGTTTAGAGCTGTCCACTGGAGTGACACCATTAAAAAAAAAACTGACTTTTTTTTTGTACTATTTCTTTCATTTTTATTTAATTAAATTTTTATTTTTTATATTAATTACAGTTTATTCACTTTGTATTCCAGCTGTAGCCCCCTCCCTCATTCTCTCCTAATCACATCCTCCTTTCCTCATCTCCTCCCACAGCGCTCTCCAAAGTCCACTGATAGGGAAGGTCCTCCTCCCCTTCCATCTGTCCCTAGTTTATCAGGTCTCATCAGGACTGGCTGTATTGTCTTCCTCTGTGGCATGGCAAGGATGCACCCTGCTCAGGGGAAGGTGGTCAAAGAGCCAGCCACTGAGTTCATGTTAGAGACAGTCCCTGTTCCCATTACTAGGGAACCTACTTGGACAATGAGCTGCCATGGGCTATATCTGAGCAGCAGTTCTAGATTATATCCATGAATGGTCCTTGGTTGGAGTATCAATCTCAGAAAAGACCCCTGTGCCCAGATATTTTGGTTCTTTTGTTCTCCTTGTAGAGCTCCTGTCCTCTCCCCCTTCTTTTGGTTTTGCCTCTTATATAGGTTGGTTGAAAATATTAAATTACCCTTTTGTGTGAAAAAATACATGTAAAATTTTTATGCAAGAAACATTGATTGCTAATAAGTACCAACTGTTTATATTAAAAACATTATTGAGGCTGTAATTTTAGTATCTTCAAATTTCATATCTTTTAACCTCTTGGCTTCAATTATATGGAAGCCTTATTTCTATTGCTAGGCAAGAGTTCCTTACCTCATTGTTATATTGTAAGATAAAAAACTGACTCTTTCCCAGAATCCATGGCTTGCTAATAGCAACTCAGCTAGAGTTGAGACTTCATGTTCATCTCCTCTCTCTATGCTAGGATTTTTGTTTGGCTTAAGCTTGTGAGGGTCTTATACTTACTATCACAATGGCTATCTGTTCATAAATGCAACTATCCTTTTGTGTCCAGAAAACACTTTCCTTAAAGTCCTCTGCTACCTCCGGTTCTCAGTCTTTCCACTCTCTCTTCTGAAGTGATCCCTGAGTTTTGGGAGGAGAGGTGTAACATATACTAGTTACTTTTCTATTAGTCCGATGAGACACCATGATAAAGGGACCTTAAGAAGAAAGAATTATTGGGAGTTTACAGTTTCAGAGAATGAGACCATGACTATCATGTCAGGGAGCATGGCATGCATGGTGCTGGATTAGCAACTGAGAGTATATGTCTTAAGATACAACCATGATGCAGAAAGAATTAACTGGGAATGATATGGGATTTTGAAACCTCAAAGCCTATCCCCAGTGATACATTTTCTCCAACAAGACCATACCTAATCCTTCCCAAACAGTTCCACCAACTAGGGACTAACCTTCAAATATATGAGCCTATGGGGCGCCATTCTTAATAGCCCATAATGTTTGGGGGTCTACAGGACTTCACTTGCCAACAACTAAATAAGAAGTAGCCCATTCATGACCCTGGATTTTTTGTTAGCCTGATATATCTAGTAAAAGCATTGTTATCCCATTATAGGGTAACGCCATTTAAATTCAGCAGCTGTACTTCTCTTGGACATATAAACCATAGGACTGTATATCATAATTCAGAGATAGCTGTTCATCCATGTTCATTGCTGCTCTAGTCACAATAGCCAGGGAATGGAAGACATCTTTAATGTCAATTGGCAAATGAATGGATAATGAAAATGCATATTTACACAACGGAATATTATTCAGTTGTTCAAAAAAACAAAACCACTCTGGAAATCAATCTGGCGCCTTCTCAGACAACTAGGAATAGCACTTCCTCAAGATCCAGCCATACCACTCCTAGGCATATACCCAAAAGAGGCGCAAGTACACAATAAGAACATTTGCTCAACCATGTTTGTAGCAGCTTTATTTGTAATAGCCAGAAGCTGGAAACAACCCAGATGCCCCTCAACTGAAGAATGGATGCAGAAACTGTGGTACATCTATACAATGGAGTATTACTCAGCAATGAAAAATAAGGAAATCATGAAATTTGCAGGTAAATGGTGGGACCTGGAAAGGATCATCCTGAGTGAGTTGTCCCAGAAGCAAAAAGACACGCATGGTATATACTCACTCATATAAACATACAATATAGAATAAACCCACTAAAATCTGTACATCTAAACAAACTAAGCAAAAGAGAGGACCCTAACTAAAATGTTCAATCCCCATCCTGAAAGGCAAAGAGGATGGACATCAGAAGAAAAAGAAAATAGGAAACAACCTCAGAACCTGCTACAGAGGGCCTCTGAAAGCCAGAAGAAAACAGGAAACAACCTTGAAACCTGCCACAGAGGGCCTCTGAAAGCTTCTGCAGTATAGACTGTCAAAGCAGATGCTGAGCCTGATGGCCAACTGATGGGCAGAGTGAATGGAATTTTATGTAAGAAGTGGGAAATAGTAAGAGCTGGAGGGGACAGGAACTCCACAAGGAGAGCAACAGAACAAGATAATTTGAACACAGGGAACTTCCCAGAAAATCATACTCCAACCAAGGACTATTCGTGGAGATGACCTGGAACCCCTGCACAGGTGTAGCCCATGGCAGTTCAGTGTCCAAGTGGGTTACGTAGTAATGGGAAGAGGGACTGCCTCTGACATAATCTGATTGGCTTGCTCGTTGATCACTTCCCCCTGAGGGGGGAGCAGCCTTACCAGGCCACAGTAGAGGACAATTGCAGCCACTTTTGATGAGAACTGATAGACTAAGATCAGAAAGAAGAGGAGAACCTCCCCTATCAGTGGACTTGGGGAGTGGCATGCATGCAGAAAGGGGAGGGAGGGTGGGATAGGGAGGGGAGGAGGGAGGGGCTTAAGGGGGGATACAAAATGAATAAAGTGTAATTAATAAAAAAATTTTAAAAAAGAGAACCAAACAAACTCCACAAATAAATAAATAATAAATAAATAAATAAAATTATTAATTTTTCATGTAAATGGATGGAAGAGGAAACAATCATTCTAAGTCAGGTAACCCAGACTCAGAATATACAAATGTCATGTATTTCTTTATTTGTGGATGTTAGCTTTGGATCTTCAATTACGTATGTTTCATTTGTAATACCCAAAGAGGTCCGGAAATTAGTAAGGGGCCATGGATATGACCTTTCAAGAAAGGGGAGAGAGAACACAGTGGTATTAAGGGGACCAATGGAACAGGAATGGTTAAATGGAGCATGGGGAGAGAGAAGATAGGGCACGGTAGAGGAGGAAATATGGAGAATAATAACTAACATTAAATAGTTTTTGAAAAGTCACAGGAAACATACCACTGACGAATCATCATAAAGAACATATTATACACACAGAAGACAAGTTGGAGTGGAATGTTCTGATCCCTGCTTCTGAAAGAGATCTCCTAGCAAATGTCTAGGATGCATCTTGAAGGAAGGTCTAGCATTCAGCAGACAGATAAGAGCCCAGTTTATCACTTGCCTTCCAGTTACATCATACCGCCAGCCTTTCTTCTGGTTTACTAAAGCACATTCATCTGTGGAAAGGCTGTTTCTCCCTGGCCTGACGAGATGCTCCTCTATCCACATGACTTGGCATGCCTGCTTGTCTCTGGGTATGTTATTTGGAAGAAGACACTGAGTGGATTACATGTAATTTTTTCAAACGTAGAGTAAAAGATAACACTTGATATTTATCCTGTCATACCTTCCTCAATTCTTCCCTCAAAAGAAGAGTAAATATGTATAACCCAAGTAATCAGTGCAAAAGGATAGTTTGAGATAATATTGCTTTGAAGCCCATATGGGCCTTGAACTCATAATTCCTCTCCATGAGCTTCCTGGCATTTGAGGCATGAGCCACTTACTATAACTGCTTAAGAAAGAAAAGCTTTATCTTTTAATTTAATTTTATTTATTACAATTTATTCACTTTGTATCCTAGCTGTAGCCCCCTCCCTTGTCTTCTCCCAATCCTGCCTTTCCTCCCTCTTCTACCCCTATGCCCTTTTCCCTAGTCCCCTGATAGGGGAGGATCTCCTCCCTTTCTATCTGACCCTAGCTTATCAGGTCTCATCAAGGCTGGCTGCATCATCTTCCTCTATGGCCTGGCAAGACTACAAACCCCAGGGGGAGGTGATCAAAGAGCCAGCCGCTGAGTTCATGTCAGAGACAGCCCCTGTACCCTTTACTATGGAACCCATGTGGAAACTGAGCAGCCTATGGGCTTCCTTTTAACAAGGGGTCTAGCTCCTCTCCATGCATGGTCCTTGGTTGGGGTATCAGTCTCTGCAGGACTCCGTGGGCCCAGGTATTTTGGCTCTGTTGTTCTTGTGAAGTTCCTGTCCCCTCCAAGTCTTTCTCCCTCTTCTTCTATGAGGAATCAGGCATTCTCCCCTAAGTTTGGCTATGAGTCTCAGTATCTCCTTTGATACCTGGTGGGTAGTCTTTCAGAGGTCCTCTGTGGAAGGCTCCTGTCCTGTTTCTTGTCTTCTCCTACCTTTGTTGTCTATCCTGTTTGCCCTTTTGAATGAGGATTAAAAATCTTCCCTAGGGTTCTCCTTGTTTAGCTTCTTTAGGACTATAGATCTTAGTGTGTTTGTCCTATATTATATGGCTAATATCCACTTATAAGTGAGTATATATCATATGTGTCTTTCTGCTTCTGGGTTACCTCACTCAGGATCATCTTTTCTAGTTCCCACCATTTGCCTGCAAATTTCATAATTTCATTGTTTTTAATTGCTGAGTAGTATTCCATTGTGTAAATGTACCACAATTTCTGTGTCCATTCCTCTTTTGAAGAGCATCTAGGTTGTTTTCAGATTCTGGCTAATATGAATAAAGCTGCTGAGAACATAGTCAAGCAAATGTCCTTAATGAATGGTGGGGCATCTTTTGGGTATATTCCTAGGAATGATATAGCTGGATCTTGAGGTAGCACTATTCTTAATTGTCTGAGAAAGCAGCAGATTGATTTCCAAAGTGGTTGTACAAGATTACATTCCCACCAGCAATGGAGGAGGGTTTCCCTTTCTCCACATTCTCTCCAGCAATATTAATTACACTTTATTCACTTTGTATCCCCCATAAGCCCCTCCCTCCTCCCCTGCCAGTCCCACCTTCCCTCCCCCTTCTTCACGCATGCCCCTCCCCAAGTCCACTGATAAAGGAAGTCCTCCTCTCCTTCCTTCTGATCTTAGTCTATCAGATTACATCAGGAGTGGCTGCATTGTCACCTTCTGTGGCCTGGTAAGGCTGCTCCCCCCTCAGGGGGAGGTGATCAAGAGCAGGTCAATCAGTTTATGTCAGAGGCAGTCCCTCTTCTCATTACTATGTAACACACTTGGACACTAAACTGCCATGGGCTACATCTGTGCAGGGGTTCTAGGTTATCTCCATGCATGGTACTTGGTTGGAGTATCAGTCTCTGGGAAGACCCCTGTGTTCAAATTTTCTGGTTCTGTTGCTCTCCTTGTGGGGTTTCTGTCCTCTCCAGAACTTACTATTTCCCACTTCTTACATAAGATTCCATGCACTCTGCCCAACAGGTGGCCATAAGTCTCAGCGTCTGCTTTGATAGTCTGCAGGGCAGAGCCTTTCAGAGACCCTCTGTGGCAGGTTTCTAGGTTGTTTCCTGTTTTCTTCTTCTTCTGATATCCTTCCTCTTTGCCTTTTGGGATGGGGATTGAGGATTTTAGTCAGGGTCCTCTCTCTTAATTAGTTTCTTTAGATGTACAGATTTTAATAGGCTTATCCTATGTTATATGTCTATATGAGTGAGTATATACCATGTGTTTCTTTCTGCTTCTGGGACAGCTCACTCAGGATGATCCTTTCCAGGTCCCGCCATTTACCTGCAAATTTCATGATTTCCCTATTTTTCTTTGCAGAGTAATACTCCATTGCAGCATATGTTTTCACTTGAGTTTTTGATCTTAGCCATTCTGATGGGTGTGAAGTGAAATCTCGGTCTTTTTGATTTGCATTTCCCGAATGACTAAGGATGTTGAGCATTTCTTTAAGTGTTTCTCTGCCATTCTATATTCCTCTATTTCGAATTCTCTGTTTAGCTCTGTACCCCATTTTTAAAATTGGACTACTTGGTTTGTTAAAAAGCAACTAAAGGAGATCAAAAGAATACAATTTGGAAAGGAAGAAGTCAAAGTATCAGTATTCACAGATGATATGATAGTATACTTGAGTGACCCCAAAAATTCTACCAAGGAACTCCTTCAGCTGATCAACATCTTCAGCAAAGTGGCTGGATGCAAATTTAACTGAAAAAAAATCTGAAACCCTCCTGTATACAAAAGACAAATAGGCTGAGAAGGAAATTAGGAAAACAACAGCCTTCACAATAGCAACAAATAACATAAAATACCTCAGTGTAACTCTAACCAAGGAAATGAAAAAAAAAAAAAAAAAAAAAAAAACTTCAAGTCTCTGAATAAAGGAATTGAAGAAGATATCAGAAGATGGAAATCCCTGCTCATGGATTGATAGAATTGACAGTGAAAATGGCTATCCTACCACAAGCAATCTACATATTCAATGCAATTCCCATCAAAATAACAACATAATTATTTTACAGACATTGAAAGAACAATTCTCAATTGCATATGGAAAAACAAAAAATCCAGAATAGCTAAAACAATACTGTATAATAAAAGATCGTCTGGAGGTAACTCCATCCCAGATCTCAAGCTATACTATAGAACAACAGTAATAAAAATGGCATGGTACTGGCATAGAAACAGACTGGTGGATCAATGGAGTCAAACAGAAGTCACAGAAATAAACCCACACACCTATGGATACTTGATTTTTTACAAAGAAGCCAAAATCATACAATGGAAAAAAAGATAGCATTTTCAACAAATAGTGCTGGTGTAACTGGATGTCTACATGTAGAAAAATGCAAATAGATCCATATTTATCACCCTGCACAAAGTTAGAGTCCAAGTGAATCAAAGACCTCAAAATAAAACCAGACATACTAAATCTTCTAGAAGAAAAAGTAGGGAAGAGCCTTGACCTCATTGGCTCAGGAGACAATGTCCTAAACAGAAAACCAGCAGCATAGGCTCTAAGATCAACAATCAATAAATGGGACCTTATGAAAATGAAAAGCTTCTGTAAAGCAAAGGACACTGTCATCAAAACAAAATGACAAACTACAGACTGGGATAAGATCTTCACCAACCCTGTATCTGACAGAGGGCTGATATCCAGAATATATAAAGAACTAAAGAAGTTATACACCGAAAAGCTTTATTTTTAAAAGTTTGCAATGCATGGACTCTTAGAAAGCATTGTGATTATGAAATTTATATGGGAGACATTCCTAACTAATTACCATTGCTCTTAAGGTGGCATTATTCTGTTTATTCGAGATTGTTTTGATTCATTTTTCTGGCGATGTTAGGACATGACATCTCTTTTCTCTATGTTCACACTTCCAGTCACCCCTTCACACTGCCATCAGCCTTGTAGTCAGAGATTATTTATATTGTTGTTAAGGTGTATAGGGTGTGTTTTTGGAGAATGCTCGACTTGGTTCTTCCTTACCACATTCGTTTCCGTTGCTAACACAACAAAAGAGCCACTCACTCCTCAGTCTGCACTAGACCTAGCATGTTGTTCTCCCTCTCTCAAAAAGCTTTCTCTTTAGTTAATTACAATTTACACATTGACGTTTCTGAGATAGATCTTTAACTTAGGATCTTCAAAGTGTCTAACTCAACACTCTTTTTTTTAGATGAAGAAATGAAGTTGTGGAACCAATAGCAATAATAATATTGAACCTTAAAGATGCAATTACAAATGCTGCTCACTGTAACCGTGACTTATCAGTATTACCTCCTTTAATACATCTAATGGCAGCAAAAGCAGGCATTCATTTTATCCTGTGTTTATAGAGAAGCCATTTAAATAATGGCTTATTTAAGAGTACATGGTTTATAAGCAGAGGAGCGATGGTTCTAATACAAGGTGGCAAGTTTTCCAGATATTTACTTTGAGCTACCTCATTGTGGGCTTAGGTGCCAGGTCCTGAAAGTAGTGAGTTTACTGTGTATCTTTAACTTAGAAAGCAAGTTTATATTCCCCAGCTGCAGGTATTTTAGCCTTCTCTTGTGTCTTTCTGTGAATCCCAATTCATGCCCCTCTAATGCCCACAGGTCACAGCAAACCAGGATCCCAGCACAACAGACAGACAAGTTGTTTACTACTGTAAACAACTATGGAGAGACTGAAGAAGACATGACCGTGCAGGAAGAAGAGACAGCTACTGACTGTATGTTCGTTCAGAAAGACGGGACACTTGACTGTATGTCTTTTCCAAAGCAGAAATTAGCTCAGTCCCAGAGGAAAATTAACCACCTCATTAAGGAAAAAATGGTAAACAAAATAGTTACTAATAGTTTTAGATTGCCATTTACAAATGCGCACATGATGTGAGATAGCCTACCTTTACTGTATAATGATGCACTTGAGGGAGACTGTTGTGCATTGTTGTAACCAGGAGAACATATAGCAGAGCATAGTCGGGGAGCCAGGATACCTCCAGTTCTCTGTCCACTTCATTGTCTGCTCCTCATGGGAGGGCTCATGCATTTAACTTTTAACCAAGCATGTACCATTGAGTGTTTGTCATATCTAGTTACTGTTTCGTTAGCCTTACTTACTGGGAAAGGAAAGGGTCAGGATAATGTAGTAAGAGGCCAAGAATGCTAGTAGTCAAGCAGACACTTGCTGCAGGTAGGAACTATGGCCACAGTAATATCAACCACAAACCAAAAGTCAAGAACAGAAAGTAGCAGAGGTAAGAGTCCAGGAGAAGGTACCTGCATTTCCAAGGCTCAGGCAAGGCCTTGGGAATTCAAATCTCTAAACAAGTGTATAAACAAAACTGTTCAAAACCTAGGATCTTGAGATAGCAACACATTGACTTCCCTTATCAGGACCCAGCCACCAGCCTGCTCTTACACTGTGATTTATCGAGAGGTTCATACACTGACTTCCAACACCGTAAGTTCACACACTGACATCTGGCCATTCGTGGTCAGGGGGAAATGATTCTAAAGTACATGTGAGGAAAGCAGAGAGAGGGCTCAGGGGAGGCTGAGAAGGCCCTTAGAGGCAAGCAACGTTGACACTGCGAATTAGTATCTAAGCCTACCTCTGCAAACTGTCCAGAGAACTTGCAGTGGACAACTGCCACGGCTTGGATCTCCCTCAGCGTGCACTCTGGAAATACCACATCTGTAAGCAAGAAAGTACCATCTTCTCCAGAGCCAGTATACTTCTTTGTTTCTGTTGCTGTGGTAAGCACCATGACCAAAAGCAACCTGGAGGGGAAAGGGTTTCTTTATCATACACTGGCAGATAACAGCCTGTCACAGAGGGAAGTACAGGCAGAAACCATGGAGAAAAGATGCTTTCAAGTTTGCTCTCTCTCATGCCCAACTAGCTTTCTGCCAATGGTGGGTATGGGCCTTCGTACATCAATTAGCAATCAAGAAAATGCTTCACAGACATGAACTTGAGGCCAGCCTGATCAGAGCAGTCCTCAGTTAAGAGCTGCTCTTCCCAGGTGATCCTTGTAGGCATACTTAAAACAACAACAAAAAAAGCTTTTATTTACATTTGTTATATCTTTTTCTCCCTACTCCAGTCCAATCACTTCCAGCACCCCCCAACACCAGGTAAGAGAGAGAAAGGGTTAGTGGCAGAGGTGGCACAGTTTTCTTAGCTGCCTCCTGCTAGTTAGGGTCATTAGGCTCCATGCAACCAGTCCAATTCTCATTTCAGGAGATCTCTAACTGCTTGTTTCACAACAGCAAGGGGGAAGCAGGAGCAGCATTTTCCTTCACACTCTCTGGGCTCTGGCATTTATTCTTTCTCCAGAGTCCTTAGATTTAAACTATCTGCAGCTGGCAAAGAGCTGCTCCCAGAGCCGGAATGAGGCAAATAATCTGCTGCTGTGGACCATCTGAATCAGTCCCACATCCCACACCTGGGACCGAAACAAAAACATGGTTATATCCACAATAGACTAGTTTGCGTCAAGTTGGCAATAAAGACCAGCCAGCATAGCAAGTAGTTTTTAAGGTTTGAAACTCTTTGGCCAGTTTAGATAATGGAAATATTTATATCTTGGCAGTTAAATGTCACTCAGTCTAATAGTCACAGCCCTGCAGGACAGGATACTACTGTAAGTAACAGTGGAGGGGTGGCCTCTGAAGCCCACACTAGTTGTGTTTCCTTCCCGAGGACAAGGAGTGTAGGGGTGATGCACACTGATAAGGGCCAGCCAGTCCAACTCAGAGCTTCTAGGATTTCTGGTATATATATATATATATTTTTTAATGCTCAAATTAGAACTTAATGTTTACTATGGTTAGCCCATAATTAAATCTCCAAAATGCTGACTGTATATTCCTAAAGTATTGAGAAATGTCCTTGGCATCCTTCAAAGAAGATGAAGGACCTGGGTAAGGTAGGAAGTGTAGGCATCAGGAGGGAGGTAGTCTGTGGGCCCATATGAAGGGTTACTATATTTTAAGTTGAATATAATTAGATACTCTAAAAATTATAAATCACGTGAACATGAACTCATGATTTCTTTACTATAACTCTTTAAGGTAGATGTTATAGGCTTCTAATTTTAGGAAAGGAAGCTGGGATCTGGGTGACTGCCCTCAAAGCAATGTATAGGGCTAGAGCTCTAGCTTTTGATCCCATGAAGTGCTATTTCCTTTCATCTGGAAATTGGTATCTGAATTTGTTGGCCACTGTAGCCCTGGATAACTATGTAAAGTCGCCAACACATGTATTCCATCATTTCTAGAGTTCTCTGCTGGGCTCTTTCCTTTACTCTGTCTTTATCCATATTACAAGAGGTGATCCAGTTGCTGGATGCTGAGAATATACCTCCTCTGTGCATAGTCCTGTAACAGTGAATAAGAGGGGTAAGCTCTCTCTCTCTCTCTCCCTCTCTCTCTCCCTCCCTCCCTCCCTCCCTCCCTCTCTCTCCTCTCTTGTTTGAGACAGTGTCTTGCCATATAGCTCTGGCTGTCCTGGACCTGCTATGTAGACCAAACTGCCCCTAATTCATAGAGATCTGTCTACCTCTGCCTTGCAAGTGCTGAGATTAAAGGCATGAATCATTACACCCAACAGGAATAAGCTTCTTAAGGAAGTTATAGTCTATTTGGGGTGGCAGATCACAAACAAACCAACAGCAATTTCAGATGGGAGTACCATGAGTTAAAACAGGTAAGGCGTAGTGAATGGTTATTTTAGAAAGGTAACCAACAATAATAGCCTCTGAGAGGAATGAATTGAAAGTGAAATGAGAGACGGCAGTACTCAAACAAGCATCTCAGGTTGGGGAGCCCACAGTGGAAGCTATTTTGCCCTATTGAGGATCAGCTGGGCAGTGTGCTGCAGCAACAGAATAAAGATGAGAAAGGAGAGGGGTAGAAGAATAAAGAAGTGATTACTGTAGGTCCATACTGAGCAGAGCTGTGGAGGCCCCGGTAAACACTTTGGATTTAATTTCAAAATAAAAAGGATAATGTATTTGTATAGGACAGTCATTAAGCTAATTCTACTTTTAAAGGATTATGTTGCCACATAAAATGTTTAAAAGCATTTAAGCTTATAATAATTGTAATAAAGTACCTGCTCACCATTTGAGGATGCTCATGAACGAACTTTTATTATGAAAATTGGTGGCAAATGGAAAAGAATGATCTTGTATCCTGCCTTTCCATTACAAACTATACTATGGGGTGGCCAAAAAAGTAGATGGGGAAGTTTATTTTTTTAATTTATTATTATTGATGACTACATGTGTGTGTGTGCACGTGTGCATGCAACATGGTACACATATAGAGATCAGAGGACAAGTGTGTAGAATCTGTTCTCTCTTTCCACTGTTACATGTGATCCAGGGTTTTAACTTTAGATCACGAAGCTTGCATTTTTAGGCATCAAGTGCTTTTATCTACTTAGCCATTTAACCAGTCCTGAGGAATTTCATTTTAGAGAACTATTCCAACATATTAGGGAGCAATGATGGAGAATTAGGAAATTGTCACTTATATTCTTTTATGAATTGAACTATGTAGGTGTGCTAGCATCAGGAAACAAGGCAAGCAAATATTATCTTATGAAAGAAAATAATACCATACTTACAAAGCAATTGTGCTTAAATATTTTTTAAAGATGACCTGGGCATGGTAGCACTCAGTACTTGGCAGCGGCAGGAGGATCATAACTTTAAGGCCAGCCTGAGCTATATAGTAAGATTCTATCTGAAAACACCAAACAACAATAACAATTTTGAAAAATATCAAAATATTAGGCATATGACATGATTGTTATTAAGAAATTGCTGCTAATATTTGGTGATAATGATTTTGTATTCTCCTTCTTTTTCTTTTCTTATTTTGGTTTTTTTGAGACAAGGTTTCTGTGTAACACTGGCTGCCCTTGAACTCACAGAGATCCACCTACCTCTGCCTCCCTGAGTACTGGAGTTTCAGGTGTGCACCACTGTGCCTGGCTTGTGGTTGTTTCCAATCTCACATCTTTTAGAGCTACCTGTGAGATATTAATGGATGAAATAATACAGATTTTCTTCAGTGTAATAGAAAGTGAGGGTATGAAGATGTTATAGGCTTGAGTAAGACTGACAATGACAGGAAACAGGAAACTGATAAAGTTGTATGATTCACTCTATCTGTAAAGAAAGTCTTCCATGACAAAGTGTTAAAGCAAGGTCTCTGGCTATTAGAAGACAGAGTGTGGGAGACAAGAGTGGCAGCAGCTAGGAAGGTGTACTGTTGAGTCACATAAAAGATGGAGGCGGCTGAGAGACAAAGGACTCAAAGTAGAAATCAGAACAGCTTGGTTTTAGGATATATGTATAAGGTGGAGCCAACCAGAAGCAGTGTGATGGAGATAATGACAACAGAGATACCATGCCAATGCCATCCTGCTCTCTAGTGGGCCCAATCCTGTCTTCCATCCCTTAAATGACTTTCCCCTCTTTGCAGAATACCAAAGCAAACAAGGAGCTGATTCGGTGCTTCATCCTTTCTCAGATTATTTTTGGAAACGAACACTGGAAATGTGCACGGGCTTTAGCCAACCTGGCTTATGGTTACCTGACACTGAGAGGTACTTGCTTTCTCCAGCCTGTGAGGCCAAAGTGAGCCTCTTGGGGGTTGGGATGAGTGGAAGGGCCCCCTATTTAATTCCATGCCACGCCTCATCAAGAGAAAGGAGGAATCCACAGGGCAAAGGAGACAGTGTAGCTTAGTAATAAAAAATGATGGTGATGACAGTAGTTACTGAATGCCCACTATGTGCCAAGGTAGTATATGTTTTTTAGTCCTCACAAATCCCTTGAAGACTTCTGGGTTGTGGTGGCATATTCCTTTAATCCCAACACGCAAGAGGCAGAGCTAGGCAGATCTCTGAGGTCTACTCCATAGTCTACTCCATGTGGTCTACAGTGTGAGTTCTAGTACAGCCACAACTACCCAGAGAAACCTCGGACAGGTACCTTGTTCTGGTACAGGAGTACAGGCTTGACTCCATTTGCTAAGACTGGAACCTGAGTAAAAGCTCTGGGTGCAGGACTTCTCAGTAAGGGCTCAATAAATATCTTCAACAGATTGAGGCATTTCTGCAACAAGAGTGGGCAGGAGCTGAGAAGTGGATATTCTATATGAAACCCCTTATTCAAAACATTCTAGACTCTCCTCAGATCCAAATGGTGAGAGTCCTTACTGAAGTCAAACAAAACTTTCCTTCCCATGGTGCTTCTGGTTATGATGTTTGCCTAGCAACAGAAAGCCAGCTAGAATAGTTGGAAACTGAAAAGTAGATCCACAGCTAGGAAAACATGAGTTTGGGGCAATCAGTACAGAGTAACAAGTAGAAGCCATAGGGTTGGACAATTTGATCAGAAAAAAAAAATGTAAAAAGAGGATGAAAGAAGGCAGAGGCCATAAGAGCTGAAAGCAGGAGTTTTGGGAAAGACAGCAAGGAGGGGGAGGCAGAAAAAAAAAACAAAGGGCTGTGTCATGGAAGTTACAGGAGGACACGGGGTTTCCAAAAGAAGTGTGGTCTGGTCTCAGCAGTGGCAGTTGGTAGTTAGAGGTCAAATGAGGTCAAAGTTGGAGACCTAATGGAGATGAAAGTTGGGTCCCCATTAAGATTAAGAACTCTGTCTGGGCTTTGGGAAAGCCTGATTTATAGTCACTACTTAACAGGCTTGGCTAGAATTCAGACTTGAGGAGATGGACAGTATGAAGTGAAAAGGAAGGTCTGTCTGATCTTAACATAAGGTTAGAGGCTATTTCTTATGGTGTGAGTAGAAGATAACCATGGTCAGGCAATATGAGAAACTTGTTCCATGTTCCTTTGCATTGTCAAGCACAAACTGACTGGCAGGTTTACCTTTCCAATTCAATTCAGAGCTGAGTCCAAATAGGTGAGGAGGTGATCCCACAAAAGATGGTGTCAACAGCCTTTTCTCTGAAATTCACAGTTCTTTCTGCTACTTGAGTTGGGATAAGAAGTTAAGATGAGAGACTTCTGTGTTTTATTGGTTTTTTTCTAGGTGGGAAAAATACCTAGTTAGAAGGAAGTACCTGACTTTAACTCTGAGTCCCTGACACTGGACCTAGACTTTTTCTAGAATACACTGATCACCACCTTTGACTGAGAGTAGCCTCATGCCTCACATTTCAGTTGTAGTCTCTACCTGGTCTTCCCCTGGTCTTCCCCTTAGGACTCTTCTAGTGTTTGTCCCATTGACTGGAACAAGGCTTTCAACATCATAGACCTTTGAGGGAATAAAGGACCCTCTGAGATTTACTTACTTTTGTTGCTCTTGATCCTGTAACTGCTTTTAAAATGAACAGATGGACAGAATATTTGAATCAGCCTATAGTGGGGAAGGAGAGAACATCCATGCATGTGTTCAGGCCTGGCTGCACATGTGCAAGTTTTATAAAGATAAGAACTGCTTTTTTGTTTTCCTCTGTGTCCTTTCCTTCGTTGGAATACAGATGTCAAACCCAAAGGCTGATTTCTCTCAATAAACAATCTTTTAGTAAGTATTTTGAGAGCAATCTGTAGAAAGAAATACCAGGAAGAGCACACTGAGAATATAATGTATAGACACCTTCAAAGAACTTAGAACATCTTACCTTGAAGTAAGCTACCCAGAGACCTATGAGAGCAGGCGTTTAAGGTCAATATTCTGTAATTACTTTAAATAAAAGCCCTTGGAAAGGTTGAATGGAGTCATTCCTCATGGAGGCAGTACATGGTAGATGGTATGTGTGTTTGTGTGTGCATTTGAGCAAGACTGTGGGAATTGATAGGGTGTGGTTGGTAGGAGAAAGCATGTTGAGGTAATGTTCTAATGAAAGACTAGGGCAGAGGTGAAGGCTTCGGCCAGTGATGTGGAGCACCTGTTAGACAGCAGGGAAGTGCCGTATCTAGCCATGATTTGGACCAAGAAGATGAACTTGGGAAGGGGACTGTGCTGGGCAGATAACAGCATGACTTTTAAACAGGGGCCAAGAACGTTGTGCTGCTATAGTAGGCGAGGATGGCTGCTGGAGATTTTCCAGCTGGATGATGAAAACATCAAAGCAGCCCTTTAGCAAAACTAACCTCGCAAGCTTTCTGAGTTATCTGGATCTAATACTAAGGCTAAACCGAGAATGAATGGGTAAAAAAAAGTAAGAATTCAGGATTCTCTGAAGAAAAAATAATTTTTAAAACCAAATCCCACTCCCATGAATCTTTCTTAAATACTCATTTAGAACATACAGGTAAGGTTATTCTTTGAAAATTGGTTATGGTACTGAAATATTAGAAACAAAGAATTTGTCAATAAAGAACAAGAATGAGTATGATTTATGATGTACACAAAAGCAGTATGATTTACTAACGAGTATGAAGGACCTCTACATACTGTCAGGGAAATATCTGAATGCATCTTTAGGGAAAAAGGAATCACAGTGAAGTGTACCATTAGAATTCAGTTCTTTCTGTGTTAAGAGGAGAAGAGACAATATACAAGAAAGAAAAGAAAAAATATAATAGAGAGTAAACCAGACTGGAAATTAGGCCTCAATGTTTGCCATTTCCTATACCTTCAACTTTTTTTTTTTTTTTTAAATGTTGTGTTATTATTGTATAGCCCAGGCTGGCCTCTAACTTAACTATGTAGTTGAGAATGAAGTTGAACTCCCGGTCTTGATCCTCCTCTTTTCATCTCCCAAATGCTGGCTTGGTTTTAGCTTTTCAACCATAGAAATAAATCATCTATCCTAAAATAATCATTGACAGGAGGGCAAAGCAGCACATGCTTGTAATCCCTTAGCAGCTAGGAAGCGGGAGCAGTGGTAGGATCACAAACTAGAAGCCAAACCACAGAGAAAGTTCAAGGCCAGCCTGGGTTACATGACTGACATCCTGTCTCCCCATCAACCTCCCCCCACAAAAAAAAAGGTGAACTCCCAGAGGTGACCTTGACACCAAAGATACAGTTTTCATTGACAAATACGTCAAGAAAGGAGAACTGCAATTATTGTGTAGGAGGTTTTTTGTTGTTTGCTTGCTTGTGTTTGTTTTTGAGATAGGTTTTCGCTGTATAGCCCTGCCTACCTCAGACTCACAGAGATCTGACTGCCTCTCACTGCTGGCATGCACTAGCAGGCCTGCCTGGGTGCAGGCTTTGGTGTGTTGATTTTGAATTGCAATTGAAAAACCTTCTTACTTGGTGTTAGAAATCTGGAAACAAAATGTGTGGATCAAGAAGGAAAGTCATAAGCATGAGGACAATTTGAGACTAAGACCAGAGAGGAAATGTGGATGTTATAAGCATTGAAGCGAGCTAGGGTTGTAATTACAGGAGTCCATAAAATGTCCAAGATGCAAAGAGGAGTATTCAAAAAGACTTAAATATGGACATGTTAATGAATAGGAACAAAGGGAAATGGGAAAGACTTACTCAGCAAAGAATTGATTAGAAAGGATCAAGTAAAATGGTGCAGCAATGTGGGGAGTAAGAAACTGTGATTTGTGATTTGGGGGTCCACAAGAGAGCAGAATATGTAGGACTATGGAAACCTTAGATCAGTTTCTCCGCAGTAGTCATAGCATTAGCCAGATTCCAGGGATAAGTTCAAGGAGCAGGGACCAGTGATTATGCTGTACATTCTCTTGTTTTGGTTTAGGTTGATTGGTATTGAGTCAGTGCTTCATTTGTAGACCAGGCTAGCCTCAAACTCATACTCCTCCTGCCTAAGCCTTGTGAATGCTGGGATGACAGGTTTGCCACCATGCCTAGCTGGATTACATGCTATATATACTACATATTGAAAAAGATGAAAGGAGATAGGAAGGAGAGCTAAAAATGTCATAAAAAGAAGACATTTTATAAAGGAGATACAGTAATATTTTAGGCAGAGGGGGGAACAAATTGGGAAAGAGTATTGGAAGTATCTTAGTGTTCTACTGTCTGTGAAGAGACACTATGGCAATGACAACTCTTATATAAAAGAAAGTATTTGATTGGGGCTTGCTTACAGTTTCAAAGGTTTAGTTCATTGTCATTATGGTGGAGAGTGTGGTGGAATGCCGGAAGCCATGTTGCTGGAGAGGTAGCTGACAGTCTTCATCTGGATCCACAGGCCATAGGAAGAGAGAGACAGTGGGACTGGTACACTTCCAACAAGGCCACAGCTACCCCACCAAGGCCACACCTCTTCATCCCTCTCAAATGCTGCCACTCCCTGTTGGCCAAGCATTCAGATATATAAGACTATGGAGGCCATTGTTATTCAAACCAGCACAGGAAGGATTTTTTTTAATGGGGTAGCTGGATATGGTGATACATAACTGTAGTCCCAACACTTGAGTATTATTACATAAAAGCCTGTGAAGGAAATTGAATTCAGAACATGGCTGTTCTGGAAAGAGATCACATCCAAAGACCTTCTAGGTCTTTGTGATTTGGCTGGTATACAAATATGTCTTTAATCCAGGAGACAAAGACAAGAAGATATGAGTTCAAGGCCAGCCTGGTATAGAGCAAGTTTCAGGTAAAGAGAAGCTCAGATTCAGGCATGGTGGTACATGCCTTTAATCCCAAACAATGAAGATAAAGATAGTTTGTAGAAGGAAGCATTCATGTTGAAAGTGATGCCTAATTGAATGGCAGAAAACAGTGATGAATCAGAGGAAGATGTGACAGAGTAACATATGCCCAACTATCATGAGAAGAGAGAGGAAAAGGTGAAATACAGAGAGGAGAGGAGGCAGTTTTACTGGGACAGTAATAGAAAGATAGGTTGCAAAGAGAGAGAATTCAGGTGAAGACTGAATGAGCCAGAAAATGAAAAGGAGGCAGGAGATTGGAGCAGATTGCTGGAGTTAGTTTGAGGTCAAACAGAAGAATTCCAGGGCTGAGAGAGAGAGAAGCCAGATTGAATAAGTCAGTTGGGAGGAGGAGTTTGAGCCAGAACAGCTGAGTTGAACCAGCTAGCCCAGAGCTCAATAAGAAAAAGAAATGGAGAGGTAATTCAGCAGGAAGTCTCAGCCGTTGAAACATTCTAGGCCTAGGTTAGAGTGTATGAAGGTTAAAAGCTTTCAGGACTAGGCCTAGGTTAGCTGATAGAGGCAGTAAGCCTCCCAGACAAAAAATGAAGAAGGAAAATAAAAGTTCCTTATATAACATTTGGGCTACATAGTGACACCCTATTCAATCAGTGGGTTGGGAGGGGGTCCACAAGAGAGCAGAATATGTAGGTGGCTGTTGCTTGATGAATAAAGTTAAGGGTGCCAGAAATGGAACTCTGCTTCCAACTGCCCTGAGGAGAAATTCCAAAGAGCTTGATGACACAGCAGCTGAAACAGGGCGGGCAAGATCACCAGGGTAGTTTGGCAGCAGATGCTGAGCTGTTTCCAAGTGCATAGGACAGAGCATACGGTATGTGGACAAGCAGTTTCCTGCTCTTTTGCTAATTATTAATGAGACAGTAAATTAATCAGTCAGCTTGTTGTAATTGGAAACTGTCCAGGTATTCCTAGTTCTGTTGTAAGTGCTACAAAATCAGAAAAAGGAAAAGTCATGAGTCCGTTTTCTCTAATTAGAAAAAAACCTGGTACCAACACAACTGAGGATGATTTAAAGCAAATCCAAACAAACACTCCCACAGATGATCTAGCCTGCAGGAAGCCTAACTCCAGCTTAAAGTGAGGTTGTATTTGAGAGAGTCTAAAAGCAGAGCCATGAAAAATTCTCAAAGTTAAGACAGATCCAATAAATTATTCAATAAGGGGAGCTGACTCTAGGAATAATAGTGGTTACTGTGCCAGACTCCATTCCAGCACCACCTAATCCTTTCTCATAAACTAAATTTATCTGTGAGAGCAAAATAAGATGGAAGGTGTTTAATTTTTCTTTTTCTTTCTTTCTTTTTTGCTTACTTGTTTTTAATAACAAAGGGAAAGTAACTTAACATGGCACTTATTTAACAGGACTTAAATGTTTAAACACGAGACTGAAATGAAGCCACTTAAACATTTTACTACATTCTGTCTTAACAAAATTGTGAACTTAAAAAACCAACTACCCCCACCCCCAAATAAAACCTGGTAATATAATGAACTGTGGTTAAACTTAAAATAAAAATTTGGATTATTTTAAGTGGCCAGTTAAGAGAAATTAATTTAAACATATTTCTGGATAACAACATTTATCTATGCCCATTTCTTGGAAAATGTAAAAGTCACCGTCACATTCCTGTTTTTGAGTAAGTGAATCACTGACATGATGCTTTTAAGGTTAGAGTTTGGAAATGGAAAGAGTGACAGGAGGAGCTACAACTCCTAACACCTCAGTGAAAACTTTACTTCTAAAGCACATCCTATCTATTTGGCAGTTGGAAAAAAACTGAAAACAAAGCTTTTCTTGTATAAAATGCTTAGTTTTTTAAAAGTAATTTATCCTGCATTCTAAAATTTAAGTCCTTTAAATATCACAAAGTTATCCTCTTAGGCCTTACAAAAGATAGCTACCTTTAAGTATTCTAAGGAAGAATGCTTTTCTGTTTAGTTACCCTGGTGGTTTCTGTGAAGGTGTTTTCATTGGCATCTTTTAGGAAGATAAATCTTGAGGCACAGGCAAACTAATTTGTTCAAGATTACAAGTGTGTGGCTATGCCAGGACTTATTTCTAGGAAATCTGACCCTTGACCTTGGTCTCTTGTTCGATAGTAACATCTTAAACATAAAAAGTGGCCAAAGGTGACTGCTTTCAAGTGACAAAAGTGACCTCAAAAGACTGGGTCACCCTGAATAGGCCTGAGTCATGTTAAGAAACATCCGAGGTGGGCCATGGTGGCACCTACCTTTAATTTGGCACTTGGGAGGCAGAGGCAGACAGATCCCTGAGTTGGAGGCCCACCTGATCTATAGAGAGAGTCAGGGCAGTAGTGTACACTGAGAAACCCTGTCTCAAAACACCAGAGAGAAACAGAGATAGACATACAGAGAGGAGGGAGGAAGGAGGAGGACAGAGGAGAAAGAGGAGAGAGAGGAGAAAAACACCAGAAAAAAACCTGCCCACACTAAAACAAATCATTTGGATGTTTAGTGGACAACTTTGAATCCACTTTGCAGTTCATAAACACTTATCTGTCATCACTGACTCAGGTTCCTGCAGGCTTTGATGCCACTCTGATTTTTACCTCATTTATGCTCCTTAAGTGCAGGGGCTGGGTGGAGGGTGCGAGAGTGGTTATGTCCCTGGCCTGGAAGGACAGGTAAAGGAAAATGATTGAGCAACCACTGGGATTGAAGACATGGAGATTAGGGTTGTAGGAAGAGATGATGGTACAGCTGTGACACCCTTCGTAGAAGGATCCAGAAAACATCTCAATCGCATATGCACAGGCATTTCTTGATGTGAAAGGATTTACTTCAATTAATGAAATGTAAATTCACTTCAAAATGTCATTGATAGTAACTTCAGAGGGTATTTTATCATGCACTTTCTCCAGTAGTATGTGCCATAAAAATAGTTGCCATCAGTAAACCTTAGGACTACTTCAGACATAAACAGAGCTCTTTCATACATGAAAAGGTTGGAATGCATTTCTCCAGAACAGTGGTTTCCAAAGTCTTGAGACCTAGTTCCCCTTTCACTAAATGTGCTTGAGCGCTCTTCATTCATTTCGTTTATTGCAAATCAGGTTCAACAGTATTAAGATATATAATACTAAAAACAGAGGACAGGAGAAAAGAACAGGCTAACAACAGCACAGAAGTGTAGGTCCCCTGATACACTATGACACCTCACATGCCCACAGGAGTACATGTACCACATGCAAACCAGAAAGGGTGTGAAAGCTGTGCTTTCCCCTTCAGTGCTTGCTCTGAAGTGTGATGGTTCCAAACCACATAGTTTGTTTAATCCCCATTGGTTGTCAGTTCAGCATGTTCAGGGGGAACAAGGAGTGTGGACACAGCTGTATAACTCATTGGCAGATGGTCCTCCTGAAGACAGTGTCTCTCAGAGATATCACAGCCAACCCAGACATTGGAGCAGGGAAGGTGGGCCTGCAAAGGCCTGGGGATGCTTCAGGGCAGGTACCCAGTTGTTTCACTTTCACTTAACCTATCCAGGAAGAAGGCTATGCTGATCTGGGGATGTTCAGTAACTCCTTCACGTTTACCCTTCTTGCTCCTCAGGAAGCAGGGAGACAACTGAGTTGGGTTGCTGCACTCCCAAGGGTCCATGTGATTTTGGAAAACAACCTATTTGATAAAGACTGTCGGTTTGCCCAACACCAGCTTCTAATGTCTCACTTTCAGAGTCTATTAGTTGATGAGGAATGTCACCAAGTACCTGACAAGTGAGACAAAGTCACAGAATTTTAGCATCTTTGTTTTGAATGTGTCCTGTCTAAAATTCAGGTGTCACCAATGTGAAATTATTAAAAGGTGGAGCAAATTAGAGATGAATAGACTATGCAAGTGATCCTCCCTCAAGGAAGAGATTGTGAGCTCAATAAAAGAGGCTTCAGGAAGCATGCAGCCCATTTTTTCTCATTGATGTGAATATGGCAAGAAGTATACCTACATGTAAATGTCTTGATCTTAGACTACCCAAGTTCTGGGATTTTTAAAAAATTAATTTTTTATTAATTACAGTTTATTCACTTTGTATCCCAGCTATAGCTCCCTCCCTCATCACCTCCTAATCCCACCCTCCCTCCTCCATCTCCTCCCATGCCCCTCCCCAAGTCCACTGATAGAGGAGGTCCTCTTCCCCTTATATCTGATCCTAGTCTATCAGGTCTCATCAGGAGTGGTTGCATTGCCTTCCTCTGTGGCCTGGTAAGGCTACTTCCCCCTCAGGGGGAGGTAATCAAAGAGCTAGCCACTGAGTTCTAGGCTGTCTCCATGCATGGTCCTTGGTTGGACCTTGAGTATCAGTCTCAGAAAAGACTCCCTTTTCCGACATATTCTGGTTCTGTTGCTCTCCCTGTCGAGCTCCTGTCCCCTCCAGGTCTTTCTATCTCCCCTTTCTTTCATAAAATTCGCTGCACTCTGCCCAAAGTTTGGCTATGAGTTTCAGCATCTGCTTTGGTACACTGCTGGGTAGTCTTTCAGAGGCCCTCTGTGGTGGGCTCCTGCCCTGTTTCCTGTTTTTTCCCTCTTCCAATGTCCATCCCATTTGCCTTTCTAAATGAGGATTGATCATCTTACCCAGGGTCTTCCTTCTTTCTTAGCTTCTTTAGGTGTACAATTTTAATATGTTTATGCTATATTATATGTCTAATATGTACTTATAAGTGAGTATATACCATGTGTGTCTTTCTGCTTCTGTGATACCTCACTCAGAATGATCTTTTCTAGATCCCACCATTTGCCTGCAAATTTCATGATTTTATTTTGTTTTGTTTTAAATTGCTGAGTGTATTCCATTGTGAAAATGTATCACAATTTCCGTATCCATTCCTCAGTTGAGGGACATCTGGGTTGGTTCCAGATTCTAGCTATTAAGAGTAAAGCTGCTATGAAAATGGTTAAGCAAATGTCCTTGTTGTATACTTGAGCATATTTTGTATATATGCCTAGCAGTGGTATAGCTGGATCTTGAGGAAGCACTATTCCTAATTATCTGAGAAAGTGCCACATTAATTTCCAAAGTGGTTATACAAGGTTACATTCCCACCAGCAGTGGAGTAGGGTTCCTCTTTCTCCACATCCTCTCCAGCATGTGTTGTCACTGAGTTTTTGATCTTAGCCATTCTGATGGGTATAAGGTGAAATCTCAGGGTTATTTTGATTTGCATTTCTCTGATAGCTAAGGATGTTGAGCATTTCTCTAAGTGTTTCTCTGCCATTCGATATTCTTCTATTGAGAATTCTCTGTTTAGCTCTGTACCCTATTTAATTGGATTATTTGATTTGTTGCTGTTTAACTTCTTGAGTTTTTTATATATTCTGGATATTAGCCCTCTGCCAGATATAGCATAGGTGAAGATCATTTCCCAGTCTGTAGGCTGTTGTAATGTTCTGACGACAGTATCCTTTGCTCTACAGAAGCTTTTCAATTTCATAAGGTCCCATTTTTTATGGTTTGAATGTTTTTTTATTAATTTTTTATATTAATCACAGGTTATTTACTTTGTATCCCTCTATCATTCCCTCCTAATCCCACCCTCCCTCCCTCATCTCCTCCCTGCCCCTTTCCAAGTCCACTGCTAGGGGAGGTCCTCCTCCCTTTCCATCTGACCCTAGCTTATGAGGTATCTTCAGGACTGGCTGCCATGTCCTCCTCTGTAGCCTAGCAAGATTGTTCCTCCCTCAGAGTGCTGGGAGGTAAAGGAGCCAGTCTTGAGCTCATGTCAAATAGTTCCTGTTCCCCTTACTAGGGAAATCCACTCAGTTACTGAGCTACCAGCTGCTATATCTGAGCAGGGGTTCTAGGTTATATCCTTATATGATATTGATTGTTGATCTTAGAACCTGTATTGCTGGTGTTCTGTTATCTTCTGTGCCAATGAGGTCAAGGCTCTTTCCCCACTTTTTCTTCTAACATATTTAGTGTGTCTCATTTTATGTTGAGGTGTTTGATCCACTTGGAATTTAACTTTGTGCAGGGTGATAAATATGGGTCTATTTGCATTTTTCTACATGTAGACATCCAGTTGGACCAGCACCATTTGTTGAAGATGCTATCTTTTTTCCATTGTATGGTTTTGGTTTCTTTGTCAAAAAATCAAATATCTGTAGGTGGGTGGGTTTATTTCTGGGGTCTTCTGTTTGATTTCACAGATCCACCATTCTGTTTCTATGCCAGTACCATGCAGTTTTTATTACTATTGCTCTGAAGTACAAATTGAGATCAGGGATGGAGATACCTCCAGATGATCTATTGTTGTACAGGATTGTTTTAGCAATTCTGGGTTTTTTGTTTTTCCATATGAAATTGAGAATTGTTCTTTCAAGGTCTGTGAAGAATTGTGTTTGTATTTTGATTTGCATTGATTCTGTAGATTGCTTTTGGCAGGATAGCCATTTCCACTATGTTAATCCTACCAATCCATGAGCATAGGATGTCTTTCTATTTTCTGATATCCTCTTCAATTTCTTTCTTCAGAGACTTGAAGTTTTTTTTTTTAATATATATATTTATTTCACTTGCTTGGTTAGAGTCATACCAAGGTATTTTATGTTATTTGTGGCTATTGTGAAGGGTGTTGTTTCCTTGATTTCTTTCTCAGCCCTTTTGTCTTTTGTATACAGGAGGGTTACTGATTTTTTTTTTTTTTTAGTTTATTTTGTATCCAGCAACTTTGCTGAAAGTATTTATCAGCTGAAGTAGTTCTCTGGTTGAATTTTTGGGGTCATTCATGTATATTATATCATCTACAAATAGTGATACTTTGACTTCTTTTCCAATTTGTATCCCCTTGATCTCCTTTAGTTTTGTCTTATTGCTGTAGCTAGGAATTCAAGTACTATGTTGAAGAGATACAGAGAGAGCAGGCAGCCTTGCTTGCTTTGTCCCTGATTTTAATGGGATTGATTTAAGTTTCTCTCTGTTTAGTTTGATGTTGGCAATAGGCTTGCTATATATTGTCTTTACTATGTTTAGGTATGTGCCTTGTATCCCTGATCTCTCCAAGACTTTAAACATGAATGGGTATTAGATTTTGTCAAATGCTTTTTCAGCATCTAAGGAGATGATCATGTGGTTTTTCTCCTTCAGTTTGTTTATATGGTGGTTTTCCACACATTGAACCACCCTTCCATGCCTGGGATGAAGCCTACTCAGTCATGGTGGATGATATCTTTTATGTGTTCTTGGATTTGGTTTGCAAGTATTTTATTGAATATTTTTGCATCAGTGTTCATAAGAGAGATAGGTCTGAAGTTCTCTTTTTTGTTGGGTCTTTGTATGGTTTAGGTATCAAGGTGACTGTGCCTTCATAGAATGAGTTTGGTAATATTCTTTCTGTTTCTGTTTTGCGGAATAGTTTGAAGAGAGTTGGAGTTAACTCTTCTTTGAAAGTCTGGTAGAATTCTGCGCTGAAACCATCTGGCCCTTGGCTTTTTTTTTGGGAGGGAGACTTTTGATGACTGCTTCTATTTCCTTGGGGGATATAGGACTATTCAATCTATTTACCTGATCTTAATTTAATTTTGGTAAATAGAATCAATCAAGAAAATTGTTCATTTCACTAGATTTTTAAATTTTGTAGCATATAGGTTTTTGTAATAAGATCTAATGATTGTTTGTATTTCCTCAATGTCTGTAGTTATGTCCCCCTTTTCATTTCTGATTTTGCTGACTTGTATAGTTCCTCTCTGCCTTTTAGTTAGTTTGGCTAAGGGTTTGTCTATCTTGTTGATTTTCTCAGAGAATCAGCTCTTGGTCTTATTGATTCTTTGAATTGTTTTCTTTGTTTCTAATTCATTTATTTCAGCTCTGAGTTTGATTATTTCCAATGGTCTACTTCGCTTAGATATGACTGCTTCTTTTTTTCCTAGGGCTTTTAGGTGTGCCATTAAGATGTTTGTATGGGATGTCTCAGACTTCTTTCTGGAGGCACTTTGTGCTATGAACTTTCCTCTTCGCACTGCTTTCATTGTGTCCCATAAGTATGGGTAAGTTGTGCCTTCATTTTCGTTGAATTTTAGGAAGCCTCTAATTTATCTTTTCATTTCTTCCCTGACCAAAGCTATCACTGAGTATAGAGTTGTTTAGTTTCCATGTGTATGTAAGCTTTTTGTCATTTCTGTTATTGCTGAGGTCTAGTTTTAGGCCATGGTGGTCTGATGGGATACAAGGAATTATTTCAATCTTCTTGTATCTGCTGAGGCTTGCTTTTTGACCAACTATATGGTCAGTTTTTGAGAACATTTTGTGAGGTGCTGAAAAGAAGGTATACTCTTTTGAGTTTGGGTGAAAAGTTCTGTAGACATCTATTAGGTCCATTGGATTTAGGACCTCTCTAAGTACCATTATTTCCCTATTTAGCTTCTGTCTAGATGATTTGTCCCTTGGTGAGAGCGGAATCTTGAAGTCTCCCATTATTAAGGTGTTGGGATCAATGTGTAATTTGAATGTTAATAATGTTCCATTTATGAATGCATGTGCTTTGTATTTGGGGCATAGATGTTCAGGATTGTGATGTCCTCCTGGTGGATTTTCCCTTTGATGAGAATGAAGTTTTCCTCCTCATCTTTTTTGAATAATTTTTGTTGAAAGTCTATTTTATTAGATATTAAGATAGCTACTCCAGCTCATTTTCTGGGTCCGTTTGCTTGAAAAATCTTTTTTCCAGCCATTTGCTCAGAGGTAGTGTTTCTTTATTGCAGAGATTTGTTTCTTGGATGTAGCAAAATGTTGGGTCCTGTTTCTGCAACCATTCTGTTAGTCCATGTCTTTTTATTGGAGATTTGAGTCCATTGTTGTTGATAGATAATAGTGACCAATGAATGTTAATTCCTTTTATTGTGGAGTTGATGATGTTACTATTAATTGTTTTCTTTTAATTTTTTGCTATATCCTGTGTTTTCTTGGGTGTAGTTGATGTCATTGGATTGGAGTTTTCCTTCTAGTTTTCTTTGTAGGGCTGGGTTTCTGTGTAGATATTGTTTAAGTTTAATTTTGTCATGGAATATTTTGTTTTCTCCATATATGTTGATTGAAAGCTTTGTTGTGTATAGTAGTCTGGGTTAGCATCTGTGGTCCCTTAAAGTCTGCATGACATTTTCCCAGGCCCTTCTGGCTTTCATAGTTTTTGTTGAGAAGTCTGGTGTGATTCTGATAGGTCTACCTTTATATGCTACTTGGTCTTTTTCCCTTGCTGCTTTTAATACTTTTTCTTTGTTCTGTAGATTTAGTGTTTTGACTATGATGTGACTTGAGGAGGTTCTTTTCTGGTCCAGTCTATTTGGTGTTCTGTAGGCCTTTTGTATGTTAATGGACATATCTTTCTCCAAGTTGGGAAATTTTTCTTCTCTGATTTTCTTGAAAATATTTCCTGGACCTTGGAGCCTGGAATCTTCTATTTTGTTTATTCCTATTATTCTTAGATTTCATCTTTTCATGGCATCCTTGATTTCTTGGATGCTTTGTGTTTGGAACTTTCTGATTTTACTTTTTCTTCGAGAGATGTTTCAATTTATACAATTGTACATTCAGCCCCTGAGATTCTTTCTTCCATCTCTTGTATTCTGTTGGTGATGCTTACTTTTGTGGTTCCTGATCGTTTCTCTTAAGTTCTCCAGCTCCAGGATTTTCTTTTTGTTTTCTCTTTATTGATTCTAATTCTGTTTTCATGTATTGCACCATTTCCTTCATCTGTTTGAATGAGGATTCCTGTCTTTCCATGATGGCCTCTATTTTTTTTTTTTTTTATTCATTTCATCTTTATGTGCCTCCATTTGGGTGGCTATTTCTTTGAGAGTCTTGTTTGTTTCCTCTTTATGTGCCTCTAATAACTCGATAAGCATAGCTTTAAAATCATTCTCCTTTGTTTCCAATGAATTAAAATATCCATTGATTTAGGGGGTTGCTGGTGAAGCCATGATGTCCTGATTTTTGTTCGATGTGTTCTTACTCTAGCCATGTGCTTATCCATAACCTTCACTGTTGTTTGTTCCTGGAGTCTGTACTTCAGACTGTATCCGACTGTCTCTAGTGTCTGGAGTATTCTTAGGAAGATGGGAGAGGTCCACCATTTCGAGAGTGGATGTTAGTGTTTCAGCTGTAGCTAATGGAGGAAGGTCACAGGTGCATGTGTGAGTATGTGGGTGGAAGTATGCCTTGAGGGACAGTGTACGAGAGCATGTCAATTCCTGCACGGGTGGAGCTTAAGCACAGGAGGGGGTGCTGGCGCTGTTCATGGGTGCAATGCACATGCACAGGTGCCCTGAAAACCTCAGTGGCCTACAGGCCTGCAGTGCTGTCCTCCTGCTTTTCAGATCTGTGTGGGCTCCAGGAATTGTTTGTCTGGACTCCACTGGCAGACCCACAGAACAGGCCTTCAATGTTGAGAACACTGTCCCAAGGATCCCTGTGTTGCCCACAGTTGGGGTGTGGGTGGGAGAGATCTGATGTCTGGCTGCTAGCATAGAGGGACCCTGGATCTAGGGCTCTGTATGCACTCACTTGAAGGCACTCTCACTAGCCTGCAGGCCTAATTGGAAAGCATAGGGGTTCCCCTGTTCTCTACTTTCAGATTTGGGCCTGCAGGGCAAATGATATCCATCAGCCCAGCGGTGTCCACTGTTTGGCTGCCAGGCAGGGTGATTCATACTTGGGACAGCCGCCTCTGCTGTCTCAGTCACTGAGCACAGAGGCTCCGGGACAACCAGTGCATCCTCCACAGAGCTGGGAGGCCCGTGTTTGGGGTAAGGGAAGTGCAGGGCGATTGAATATTCGCCACTCTCAGTCCCTGGAGACGGCCGGAGATGGTCACGGGTGACCTGGATCCAAACTCTCCTAGCTCACAGGTTGTCCCCTCTCTCCCAGGAAGCCTCAATGTCAATGTTCTGGCTTCAGCTGCCCCTCCACTCACCAATTTTGGAGTTTCAGATCCCTCAGATACAGTATGTACTGGCCGCCACCATCTTGGATTCCTTTCACTCTGGGAATTAAAAAAAAACTAAAATAAAGTGTTGCTCTTTGTAAGTTCTCCAGGTTCAGTCTGTCATGGTAGCACAGGTAGACCAGCTCCCGAGACTACATTATACAGCTGCAGTACAGGGTTTGTACATCTGTAAATTCAGACTTCACCTTTAGTCTCACTGGTCCATTCTTATCTTCACTAACACTTTTGTTTTTTTGTCTACTTTACTCAAGTAGAAACTCTTCTGTTAGCCAAAATTCTACCCAAGACCAAGATTAGCCCCATCTGTATGCATGCCTTTGATCCCAGCAGAGGCTGGTGAATCTCTATGAGTTTGTGGCCAGCCTGGTCCATAAAGTGAGATCCAGGATGGCCAGAGCTACAAAGTGAGACCTGTCTCAGAAATACATGTTGTTGTTTGTTTGTTTGTTTGTTTGTTTTCACTAACTCTGTTTCTCTATATATGGGCCTCAGATACCCTGTATTAGTATCACCTGGGAGAGTTGTTATCAATTTGAACTTTTGGTCACCATTGGAAACCTTGTTGCTGTTGTGTGAATCTCGTTTCTCACCCCAGTGCTTGTAAACCAGTAACTACCGGAATCTGAAAGGAAGGCCTGGGGATTTGTATAGGGCAGTTTGGGAGCCACAGCACTCTCCTGACTTAGAGCCAAGCCCACTATCTTCAGGACCCACTTCCCTCTTCAGTTAAGCTCTTCCAGGACTAGTTGGATTCAGGGTCAGGTTTAGAGCCAGTCCAGGGAAGGCTTTGTTCTTTTCATTGTAATTCACTATGGGGGTTCTGCACGTTTAGAACATATGAGGGCTGTGGGCGCTAAAGGCTGGTCCTTTCAAATTGCCCATGTTGAAAATTGAGCTGAACCCACGCTGTAAACAGTATGCTCCAAGGCCAAAAGCAAATGAATTTTTTTTTTTTTTTTTGGAATGAACCAGTGGTATGAAGTGAGGAGTAGAGGCACAACAGGCTTATTTGGCAGGAATGAATATGTTTGCCAGCCCTAGATGCCGGCAGAAAGTGTGGGAAGTGAACACTGCTCCTTGTTTTCTGTAGAAAGGAAGAGAACAGGATGGTATCCAACCCCCCTCCTTTTTTTTCCATCAGGAAGAGGGAAATATGTGAGTTAGGCTTGATGATGAGGCAGTATCCAATAGACAGTGTTCTCTAGTCTACCTCCTACCTCTGTTAACTGGACAAACAACTTACATAAATTCTCAGGAGCATGAGATTTTTCTTGGAAAACAGCTCTCTCTAGCTGGGGTTTGGCATTCCCTGTGTCTTCCTAAGTGAGGGGCCTCACTGCAGTTAGAAATTGAATTCTTGTGTGTGTTTGTGACCAATTAGTATGACCAGCTTCATCTTGGATTGGACAAAAAGAAATCTCAGATGGAAGTAATTACATTCCTAAACCCTTGTATTTATAGAATATATTTTCCAGAAAGCCGAAAGCTAATCCTGTGTGTCTCTGTGTGCTTGGTGAGGGGCAGTTTTCTTAATGAGTCTCATTTGCCATGTGGAGAATGGAGAAGCTTGGTGAGTTGAAAAGGTCATGTGGCACTTGCAGCAGAATTGTGAAGGGTTCACTCAGCTCCCACCCCTGTCACTTAGTGACCTTCGAACTGGAGTCTTAAGATCAGTGCCAGGAAAGCTACATAAACATCATTTATGGAGTTCAAAATAGAACTTCCTCGACCTGTCCAAGAGATTCCAGCTTAACCAGGCCTAGATCTAGGGAACTGTTCTTATATATTCCAAATATCATGATTTACAACAGGAATAGTACCTGACAACCACACTGTCTACCTGCTGCTCTTTAAGGAATGCCTTTGACTGGAATGTGCTTTATGTAATGTCTTTTTTTTTCTTGACACCCCTTATCTAACTCCTTCAGGCCTCCCAGCTCAGGCCAAGAAACATGCTCAGTCGGCCAAGAGCACACTGCTCTCCTGGAAGCAAAACACGACCTCGGACATGGAGCGAAAGGAAATCCTAGAAGCTCTTGTTGTGCTCTACTATACCTTGGGGATAGCCTGGCTCCTACAAAATCAATATCCTTTCTTTCCCAAGTCCTCCTGGTAAGCAAGGTTACAGGCCACGTGTCAGATGGGAGGGGGAAATGGAACTGGTTGCGTTCCAACATCTAGGCCCTCCTTAAAGTGCTTGCCCACCTAAAAAGGTATGTGTTTTATTTGTGTGTCTGTTCCTATAAGCCCAAAGTTGAGGCATGGAAGGCATCTCGCTAGCAATGCACCCCCGTAACCAAATGGAGTGTTCTAAGTCTGGTGGGTTTGTCATGGAATACACAAAGTTAGCATTCACAGTACATATGTAAGTGGTAGTTGTGGTAGCAGTGTAGGATTGGAGGCAATGGGAAGGAATTTAAGGTCTACATTAGCAAAATAGCCTCCTTTCCTTTGTAATTCCTTGGAGAACTTTTCGAACAAGTAGATGGCTTTCTCCCTGGAGATATTGATTTCCTAGGTCTGGGAAGCTTCTGTACCCCGAGATGCTTGAAAGCCACAGGCAACTACAATATATAGCAGACTTACTGGTTTATTGAGTTCTTGATCATATTATCAGTTTTTAATGCTCTTGAGAATATTACCTATGAAAACAGAAACCAAGCAAATAGACCAAGGAAGTTCTCCGTAGTTCCCTGGTATATCACCTGAGATACTCAGTTTATTTCAGCTTCTAGTTATAGAAGTTCTATTCAAGATCTGCTGGCTTCTCTGCTTTTGGGGCCTGTAGTAAGACAGAGCATCATGGCAGGAGTATCTAGTGAAGTAGAACCACTTAGCTCATAGCCAGGGAGGAGATGAGAAACAACAAGGAAGGTGCTAGAATACCACTGTATTCATCAAGACCATCTCCCCATGACCAGTGTCCACCTGTCAAGGTGCCACCTGCTTCCAGTAATGTCACACTAGTGTACAAGCTCTTGCTGCACACACCTTCCAGGACACCAGAGAGTAAAATGGTATTAGTGTCTATCCTCAAGAAACTTGATCTTTGTGTGTATCCCCCCCTCTTGAAAGGTGTGAAAAGAAGTACAGTTCCTTAATATTCTTGAGCACTCTGAGCTCAGTAGCCCCCATTTCTCCCCCTCTACACATCCTCGTCTCTATTGGTTTTGTGGTCAGCTTGCTATATCTGACATGTGGTTTTCCAATGCCATACCCTTAGGGGGGAGCGGTTGAAATTCGGGAAATAGAAGGATGTTTGGGAATTAAGGGGATTTTCTTTCCTGCTATTTGTCTCTGGCCCCAAACCTGTTTTTCTTGGATTTTTTTTTAAATAACTCAAAAAGTCCCTTTCAGTATAATTATTTCCTCTCTTTCCCCATTGCTATGAAACAATTTGGTAAAAATGAATAACTGTTGTTGAGTAGTCAATGTCTCTAAAGGAAATCTAGTGTAATTTACAGTTTCCATTCATTCCCGCAGACTCTCACCACTCCAGACCTGATTCAGGAGGCCACCACAGGAAACCCAGGGCTTTGTTCTTTTCCAGCAACTTCTCACTTCTTGATGACATACACATGGGGAATAGAGAATACAGTTAAATAGCCATTTTCAAGCACTGCTTTGTTTTCCTGAGGGCCCCCCTTTTGTTAGCTTATAGACTGCTGTCCCTGCGTAGTGGCAGGTACTGTGCCGGGAGTTACCCTTGACTCTTTCACTGGCAAGCGATCCTATATCCACCTGCAGAAAGCAGAGAGAAACATGAAGGAACTGGAAGAGTTAAACAAGGGAAGCATTTGTGAAATCCAAGTCTCAGAGAAAGACCTAACCATTGCTTTGGGCAGGTAAGATCTAGCCATAAAGAAGTGGAAACTTTTGTGAATGAGGTCTGGGGTTCTTTTTGTTCTGTGACCTGATAAAAGAGGGGAAATGTTCAGAGCCAAAAAAACTCAATGGTCAACTAATAATAAAAGAGGCTAAAGGCCACACTTGATCCCCACAGCCACCATGAAGGTGGTCAGTATTGTGCTTTTCTCAAGAGTAACAGCAAGGAGATTAAACTGGTTAAACAATTGGTCTAAGGCAGTGGTTCTCAGCCTATGGGTTGTGACCTCTTTGCAGGTTGTATATCAGATATCCTGCATGTCAGATATTTATATTATGATTCATAACAGTAGCAAAATTACAGTTAAGAAGTAGCAATGAAGTAAACTTACGGTTGGGGTCACCACAACATGAGGATCTATATTAAAGGGTCACAGCATTAGTAAGGTTGAGAACCACTGGTTTAAGGTAATTTCCCTTATAACTTAGATCTGTGATCTGAATTCACCCCTTCATTATAGTAACTCTCTCAGACGTACTTTGGGATTGGTTGTTTTTCTGAATTGCCTCTTACTTTTAGCATCAAGTGTGGCATCTTAACAGATAAGGAAACACTTAAGACCTTTAATAGAAGACTGTCAGAGCTATGCATAGACATGAATTGTTAAAGGAAAGCTCTGTTCTGTATAGAAACAAAGTCCATGGGGTTTGTTTAAGCCAAAACTTAAGACAAAACTTAAAACTGTTTGGAGTTAAGGATCCTCTGAGAATTGAGTATTTAGAAAGGAGACTGGGCCCATCAGATTATCAGGAAAAAGAAATAATGAAAGTTTAGTGTTCCCTGGATTTTTCAAATATCTTCACATCCTTGAAAGAAGCTATGAGTACTTGGCACAGCAGGACTGATGACCAAATGATAAATAAATGAAACGTATGTGACATCTGCCTCCTCTAAACAGCCATGCATCTAGAAGTCTAATGGGACACAGTGGGGACATGTTGGCATGTTCTGAACAAAATCAGACGTTTGACTCAAGTCCACAGGACTATAGTTAGAATCTGGTGACTGTCTCCTGCTGCCACGGAGAAGAACTTAAGAGGTTTCTGCCTGATGTGATACAAGGCTGTGTTCCCTTTTCACAATCAATTTTAGTGTTTATTTTCTTCATTCACACCACAATCTTTGAGTGTCTGTTTGTGTGCATACTAAGGGTTAGAATGCCTTCTAAGTATAACACATATCATACCCAGTTCTGGTTTATTTCATTCAATCCTTGCCATAACCTATAAGAGTAGGCATTCTTACTATTTTTATTTTACAAAAGAAAAAATAAGGCACAGAAAGGTTAGCTGACAGTGACAGAACCCAGTTAAAGAGCTTGGTTTATTACAGAAATATCTGGATTCATAGCTCATTTCCTGTACCTTGTTGTTATGTTTGATATGGATCATATATCTAGTAAAGACAAATATCTAGTTGTTGGCATACTTTTTTAAAAACTCTTTTATTTATACTTTCTTCATATTTTTCTCCTTGGTCCATCCCAATCCTTCCTAATACCCCAACGGCAGGTAGGAGAGAGAAAAGATTAGTGGGAGAGGGAGCACAGTTCTCTTAGATGCTTCCTGCTGGTTAGGGTCATTGGGTTCCTTGGAGCCAGTCCAATCCTCCTTTCAGGAGATCTCCAACTCCTGAAACAACAGCAACCAGGAGCAGCAAGGGAGAAGCAGGAGCAGCCTTGTTCTTTCTCTTCTTTACACTCTCTGGGCTCTGGCATTTATTCTCTCTCCAGAGTCTTCAGATTTAAACTATCTGCAGGTGGCAAAGAGCTCCCAAAATGAGCACGAAGCAGTTTGCTGCTGTGGACCATCTGAATCAGTTCCACATCCCACCTCTAGTGCCGCCTTTCCCATTGAAGGGCAGAGACAATAAGGCGAGATTGTTCAGACTGAACAACTTGCCAGCATCTTTCTCAGAGTGCTTGATGGGAGCCGTTCCTAATGACTGAAGAACAAGAGAAGTGCTTCGGTCAAAAGAAACACTTATCTGTTTGATAGAAGAGATCATTGTCCCAAAAAATGAGTATACAGCCTGCCAGTGCACTCATCACTCACCCTCATCTCTAGAGGATAGGAGGCTGACAGGCCTCTTGGTCTCCTCAGGTGCAAATCACAAATAGGCAGCCCTGAGTTCTTTTTCATTGAGACAAGACCTCAACTTTGTTGCCAAAGCTGTCTTCAGATTTACAATACTTCTGCTGCTTCTGCCTTATGAGTGTTGGGAATACAGGTGTGAGCCATGATATTTAGCTGAGAGCTTTGGGGTTTATAAACCCATAGGCTTTAACCCGTAACGGCTAGTTGCATGGCTTTAGAAGCCAGCGGTTTGTCTTGGTGCTCAGGCAGAGACCCTTGCTGTGAGCTTTGAGTTCCATCACCTGACAGTAGTTCATCTCCTGGTCTCAGGAGCTAGGCCCCTCAGCTTTTACACACTGATGGTTCACTAGATCTCCCTTGTGACCAGGCTGGAGGGTCTTGCAGTAGCAGCTTTTAGAGCCTCTTGCCTTCTAGTCTTAGCTCTCCAGTTCTTAGCCCAGGCTGTACTCTCTGGGTACATTGGTACTCTCCAACACATTTTTTTTTCTGATAGGTAGTCTCAGGCTGAGTGTTACAGGGTCTTGGTGTCTTCTGTTGTGATAAAGACAACAGGTGAGCAATAAAAGATAATCCTGGAGAAGCCTCTATTGGGGCTGACTTTTGCAGTACAAGATACTGCCCTAGTGAGAAGCCTCCAGCCTGCTCTGAAAAAAATGTGAAAATTTGTCTGCTTGTGAGCCAGAAGAGGTACATGACATGCTTGCACACAGCCTCACATGTACATGACAGCTAGTTCTACCAGTTATGAGTCTCACATATAAACCAATCACATGTGTTATACATGTATGAACTATAAGCCTCAAAGAGAAGCAGATTATGAGGCACAGCTGTTTGGTGCGTCATTAGAGCTGGTGCCTTATCCCACCATCACAGAAGATTGTTATTAATATTACAACATCCATGGGCTCTGTTTACGTGTAAATTATCTCATCTTATGAATTTCTGGGTGATATTTTTCCACTTGCATTTTTATAAAAATTATATGAGAATGAAATATATTCATGGGTTAAGCAAATGGTGGTAATCTGTGGGATCTTGTGGGCAAAATTCAGGATAATGGGAGTTTATTTATAGCAAGGCAGGGGTTTGAGCCAATCGTCCAGATGATTGGCCTATGAAGACAAATTCTTTTCCTGGATTCAATTCTTGGAATCAATTCCTTATGTGTCTGCAAAGTAAGTGATCTCTGCGTGACTTTCCACCTTCACTCTTTTTCTTATAGAGCCTCCTTGGCTACACACAAGATGAACCTAGCTCTTGCATATTTTGAAAAAGCAATTGGCAATGTGATCGTTACCAAAGGTCATGGCACATCTGATCTGATCAGTTTGTATGAAGAAATTGCCCAGATTGAGCAGCTGAGGAAGAACCATGAGCAGGCCATCCAGTATCTGCAGCAGGTTGGTTCTTTGGCAGGGTGGTCAAGAGGCTTCTTGCTTCTCATGACAAGGGATTAAAGTTGGTTCCTTATTTCAACCCTAACATCCTAAGGGGTGGAATTGGTTCCATGTTAACCTTTGCTCTCCTCCAGCCCCATACAAGAGCCTCCAACCTAAAAAAAATCCTGAGCAGAGGCCCCTGACTCTAGTGAACATGTATGTTCTGTGACCTAATCAGGAGTTACCATACCACACCTCTCCTAGGCCTCTCATCTCTGTCAGTGCTGGGAAGAAACCAAGTGTATGTCTCCCCTCAGGGGAAAAACACATAGGGGCAGCTGAGCTTGACTTGAACAAGATGAATAGGGTAGACTCACGGTGAGACAGCTCAAAGATGTTTGCTATGCAATTCTGGTGATGAAATTTGAACCTGGAATACATGTGAAATGAGACAATAGATTCCAGAGAGTAGCCGTCTGGCCTTCACATGTGTCTGTACATGTGGATTTGGATGCACTCACAAATAATAATAGTCATAATAACAAATAAAATGTAAAAACCCACAAAGAGTCTCCTCATTCAAAACCCATGGTATTTTGTTACAATGTGTCAGATGCCCTTTTAAGTTCATTGCAGATGCTTTTATTTCCAAGCCTAAGGTTAAACTAACCAAAGTGTGTCTCACTTGGAGGTAACTAATTGGCAAATACCCGGGCAAACCAAAACATAGGAAAAAGTATTGAGCCTATGACATGAAAACCATTTAAAGCACTTCCACTTAAAATTTACTTTAAAATGTTAGTTAAATTCCCCTTCTCTTTTCTGAATAAAAGGCTGCAGTGCCCAGGTCAGCACAGATATGCTCACATGCTATATTTCCTATACTAGAAACGTAGTAGCATAATCCCACAGTCTTTGTGAAAAGCCAGGTAGTAAAGAAGAGGTGTGGCAAACCGTTTGACAGCCAAGATCATAAATACCAGGCAATGGAAAGGAGCAGTGGTTGTCAATCTTCCTAATGCTGCAACCCTTCCATATAGTCTCTCATGTTGTGGTGACCTCCAACCACAGGATTATTTTGTTTCTACTGCATAACTATAATTTTGCTACTGTTATGAATCCTAATGTAAATAACTGATATGCAGGGTATCTGATGTATCTGATATGTGACCCCTATGAAAGGTAGTTTGACTCCCAAAGGGGTCACAAGCCGCAGGTGGGGAACCACTGCATTAGAAGAATCTGCCCTGGTGCTGGAGGCACAGACTACAGAGAAAGACATGAGCTTTGAATTTAAGTCTCTCCTAAAACTGTAGTCAAGTTACAATTAGAATGAAGAAAATAATGAACGTTAGTGTTTACAGCAACACCAAAAGAATGAGTTAAAATTTACAGAATCTTTTAACTATATGTGTTTGAGTATGTATTTCATTTAACCCAGAAAGACCTTTTAAATAGGTATTGGTTTTTGTTGTTGTTGTTTTTTAATCTCACTTTTAAGGATCAGTGTAGTGAGAATATTGTAATTTGGGTTTTTTTTAAAAAAAAAAACAGAAATGTTATGGGAGCATGCTTTTGTTTTAATCCTAGGTGTGGAAATAAGAGGTTGCTTCACAGCGGGTCACTATGATTTGCCTCGTGCTCTAGCAGGGGTGTGGTTTTGCCAGCAGCAGATTTTTTGTGTGAGTGTGTGATGTTTGGAATTCTGGGGACTTTTCAAAGCACACATAAATCCTAGGGCCCTGAGAGGGGGTGATGCTGTTGTTGGCTGAGGGAGATTGGATGCTGGTGGTTGCAGTTTGTTGTTGTTTGTCGAGTGTTTGTGTACAGAGAGACAAAATGAATACACTGAATATCGTTTCAGGGAAAATCAAACTTGTCCCAAGGAACTCGATGACCCTAATCAGCAGGAAGTAGTCTAATGATAATGATGCTCCCTATCCCTTCTATTCTTCTTTCCCTTTTCCTAGTGTTGGGGGTTGGCAGGGTGGAAAAAGGATGGTGTAAGGGAAGTAGAAAAAGGAAGCCACAAAGTAGGTAAACACCAGCTATAGATCAGAAAAATGAAGCACAGAGATACCTAATTCAGCTGAAGTTATATGGCTAACAAGTGGCACAGTAGAGATTTGAACTAAGCAAACAGTGTACACACTTTGCCTTGTGTCTCGGCTCCAAAGTCGGTGGGATGATAATAACCTTTTAGCTCGAGAGTGTTTTTTGGCTGGTGATCTGGTGTGCTTGCATGGTTCTTTCCTTGCTGGTAGCTCTGGGTCAGCTGTTTTCACTCTTCTTTCCTCCTAAGTGGCATACTTTCCATTTAAACACAAACTATTAATAATACCTCTAATAAGTATTATCTTACATTTTAATGGTTACTGAATGCCAGGTGGCCTTATAAGCACTCTACATGTATTAATCTATTTAATGTTTACAGGAACTGTCTATGACAAATACTATTTTCATCATCTTTTTCTCCTATATTTGAAGAAGTTAAGGGACCCTCCTATATCATGATATGTGGCTAAGCAAGCCTGGAGGTCTTATTCGGTGTTTTGTGACTATCTTTGATTCTGACCTCTTGAGATGCTGAGCTAAGGTTAGTGTCTCCTGGGCGACCTAGTAGAAGTGATGTGGCTAAGACTTAGTTAGAACTAACCACAAGATGGTTATGCCCAGTGTTTGCATGTGGTTGAGTCCTTTAATCTTTCTGAGCCCTAATCAGTAAGAACCATACATTTTGTCTGCATAAAGTGAAAAGACTTGTTCCCCACCCACAATAGGAAGTAGCTGAGCTGAAACTCACACTCCATGCTCATCTAAGTCTGTGTTTAGTTGAGTTGGCTCCCAGTCAGCTAGCCATTCTGACAGCTGCCGAAAAATGCAGTGAAATACTGCCTCTCAGTACTGACTTCTCATGCTTTTCTAGACTGTCAGTGGGTACTGAGCTTGGCATGGTTTCTAGACTGTCAGTGGGTACTGATCTTGTCATGGTTTTCTTTTTTCCAGGCCTATTCTATCTGTGTCTCCTCATTTTCTGAAGTCAGCCCCCAAACTGCTGAGGCGAGTGCTTTACTAGCTAAAGCTTATGCCATGTCCGGAGAATCCCAGCACAGGGGTAGGTGGAGGAGGTAGCCTTGCATTTATCATCATTTATCAGTGACATTTGAGAAGCAAACTGACCAATGATCCATATATATGTATATATATATATATGTGTGTGTGTGTGTGTGTGTATAAATATATATATATATATATACACTCTTAATGGAAAGATAAAACTGGTCACAATTTTGTACAAAATCAATTCTATAATTGCACATGATGTACCTGATAACGTCCTTCTGAATTAATTGAGCACCAAAATCAACTGTCTATTTCCTGTATTACCCTAGAATGTCTGCCACATTCCCTTCTCTAAGCTGTGGAGACCATGCACCCTTAAGCATGGCTCACCATGAGGAGCCAGTTCGCTCAGCCTTAACTCCTTTTCTCTGGCTTACAAGGGAGAATTATGTAGCAGTTATAATTTTCTTGACTTATGTTCAAAGATGATAACATACTAGAATTTCTAGACAAAAGCTAAGTGTTTAATAAATCCTCCAGCAAGACCCTCCTTCCAGCAAAGTTGTCCTTGTGGAACTGGATGTCGCTGGAGAGACAGATGAACTAGTGAGGGAATGCAGCACTAGCTTGAGCAGTTCAATGGACACTGGAGTCCATGGTTAAAGGAACTTTGCTCTGTCTTGGCTGCATAGAGGATAGGGTGGAGTCTGCCCCATCAGAGGAATTTGGAATCTGTGGAGAATGTGAAATGTAAAATGTCTTTTCCTTCTGCTTGTAAAAGTAATCCATGCAGATGCATGCTTTTTTCCAGTTAGAGAAATGGGGGGAGGGAGGGAGTTAGAGAGAGAGAGAGAATTGTAGAGAGACAGAACTATTTTTTTTTCTGTTACTAATTTTTTTTGTTTGAAATTTGGCATTTCGTTTTCTCAACACCGAATATTCATTGAAGACTTACTAAGTCTGAATTTTCCATATAAATAATTTTCTCCTTTTAAGATCTATATATACTCATAGTGTATGCATTTCATGTATAACAGATTTTCACACTTTGCAGCTATAAGAGATTTGATATATTTGTATGTGAAATATTTAGCCTTTTATGTGAGAAAAAACTAATTCTAAGACAGCTTATATTTTCTCAATATTCTTAATTAAAAAACAATTATTTATTTACTCTCTGTGTGTCTCATGCTGATGTGTAGGCATGCTTGCATGCATGATTGCACTTATGAATGTCATGTGCACATGTGAAAATCATAGGACAAGTTGAGGGTGTCTTTTCTTTGACCATGTGAGATCTGGATGGTTGAACTCAGGTCATCAGGTTTAGAAGCAAGCTCCTTTACTAGTGAGCCATTTTAGCAGCCTCCTGTATATTTATTTTTAATATTCAAGAAAAGATGTCAAAAATTTACACTGGAGAAAAAAAAAATGTCTCTTCAAAATAAGGTGCCAGAAAAACTGTATTACCACATGTAATCTTGGGACTCAATTCCTATCTCTTATCCTGTAAGAAGATCAACTCCAAATGTAATCATCACACACCTTAGTATAAGAATGGAAACTCTCAAACTGACAGGGGTATAAGTAGGGAAAACACTTCAGGTTATTTCCACAGTAAGCACTTTCTAATTGTGATGTCATTCAGTCAGGAAACAACACCAACATGTGACAAGTGAGATTTCATGAAATCATTGCACAGCAAAGGAAAAGGTTGAAGAGGCAGCCTACAAAATGGGAGAAAATCTTTACTATCTTTAAAACTGATGGGGTTAATTTTTAGAATATAAAAAGAACTAAAAAAAAAAACAAAACAAAAACCCAAACAATAATGAAATGAGCGAGCAGTTATCAAGAGGAAAAATACAAATGGCAGTGAGTGTTGGTGGTATGGTGGTGAGCATAGAGCCTTCTAAATGGCCCATAAATATAAAATAATGTTCAACATCAGTAGCAGTAAGAGAAGAGCACACAGAGGCTAAAGTGAGATTCTATCACCCCAGTCACAATTCACATGAAAGCATGCTTTTGTTAAACCCAAGTAAAACCAGATGTTTTAAAATGTGTATCTTTAAGCCTTATAATTAACTAAGTTAAACTCCAACTAGATTAATTATCCATTAAAACTCAAATAAAAATTTTGATGGATAAAACTTTATAATAAATATCAGAGCTGGGAAGTGGTGGCATACACCTGTAATCTCAGAGCTCAGGGAGTCAGAGGCAGGTGGATCGCTGTGAGTTGGAGGCCAGCCTGGTCTACAAAGCAAGTCCAGGACAGCCAAGGCTACAGAGAGAAACCCTGTCTCAAAACAAAAACAAAAAGCAAACAAGAAAAGCAGTTCTAAAATAGAAATAACTAAAATTAAACTCAGAGAAAGGACTTTCTAAGCACACATAAAGGTATACAATGAAAGAATTACAGACTTCAAAGTCTTTCTTTTTCAAGACAGGGTTTCTGTATGTAGCCTTGCCTGTCCTGGACTCGCTTTGTAGACTAGGCTAGCTTTGAAGTTACAGAAATCTGCCTGTCTGTCTCTGCCTCCCCAGTGCTGGGATTACAAGCATGTACCACCATGCCCTGCAAGTTCAGTCTTAACTAGATCAATAGAACAGGAGAAAAAGGAAGAAAAAGGAGGTTTGGGGGAAGAAGGATACAAATAAGAAAGGAAGAAGTTAAATCTTCTCTATTTTTAGGTGACGTGGTACTATACATAAAATACACTGAAGATTCCATTCTCAAACACAGACATGATAGCCACTTTCAGCACACTAGTAGGATACAAAATCAGTGTAGAAAATCAATATATTAATAACAGTTAAAACGGCAGGGTCATTTATATTGGTAACCCAATAAATAACATAGTTATAAATCTAACAAAATACGTGAGAAGTGGCCATAAGAAGACTGTTAAACCAGGTGAAAGCAATCAAGTAAGAGCTATTTCTTGTGCATAGATATGAACACCCATTATTTTTGAGATTGCAGTTCTTTCTAACAGACCAAACCCTATACTAAGGAAAATACCAGCAAGCTATTCTGTGTACATTGAGAAACTAAAGTTTATATGAACAAGAAAAACAAGATGGCTGCCTGGCCTACAACTGTTATGTAAACATGTCTTGATCCAGATTTGAACTTGTTGAACCATTTCATCAGCAGGGTAGCCTCCTGGCAAGAAGAGAAAGCCCACAAGGCATTTGTTTAAGGTAGCATCTCCATTTGTAACCCAGGCTGGCCTTGAATTCCTTATGTAGTCCATGCTGGCCTCAAACTGATGGCAGTCTTTCCTGCCTCAGCCCTTTGAGTGTTGGAATTATAGGAGTGAGCTACCATATTCTGGCTATAAGAGTACATTTTTGAATAGTAAAACTTGGCAAATCATATCTGTATATATACATACTTATTATATACATATATATAATTATATATATGTACCTATAATATATACATGTGTATATGAATGTAAATAATTATATATGTATATATTAAATATATATGATAAATATATGTTATATGTTAAATACACAAAATTTCTATCAGAGTTTTAACTAAAAATGTAGTCTTTCATAGCTAAAAGTATAATCTTTCACTGCTCCTGGGAGTCTAATATGGTAATTATTTTTTGGCCTTTAGGATAACAGAACATTTGGACAAAAGCCTTCCCCCCTACTTGAAATGCATGTTGAGTACCATCTGATTCTATCTAATCCAGTTTTGGACTTTTTCTTTGTTAATTTTTAATTTTTTTTCACAATTTATTTATCCCTATTTAAGCCCTCTCCTTCATCTCTTCCTAGTCCCACCCTCAGTCTTAGACTTTTTCAAGGTCTTTGTGAAAACGCAGGAGCAGGCACACTATCAGCCATGAAAATGTCAATGGAGCTAGAGCTGATAGTAGACATTTGTGAAGCCTTGAGGTTTGTTTTAAATAATTTTCTCCATTTTCCAGATGCTGTTGAGATATATTTTTTAAGGAGTATTAGTACATATAAAACACTGGGCTCAGAAAACTATGACACTCTTACTACCATTGAAGACTTTTGTATATGGCTCATCCAAAATGGTGAAAATCAGGTAAATGTTATCAAGCCATAAATATGATTCCTATTTTGTTTATTAGATATCAATGACTTTTTTTTTCACAGTTCAAAACTAGAGCTCACAGAAGTCTCAGATAAAACTGGGCAGAACATATGGGATTGCTGTTGGTTATGATACCGATAAAATAATTTGCTTCTGTTGTAATATATGACGTTCTTCAAATCCAGAACACTTTAATCTTAAACCTTTATAAATTTACTAATTTGAGTCTAAACTAGCTACTACTTTTGGCTGTAACTTCTAGTTTCTTTTTCTTGTGGTGGTGTTTCCCTTTCAGTCTGACCTTTATCTCTTACTAGCCAGAATTTCTTCTTGACATTTAAAAAAGTTAGGTAAAATGCTTTAGATGGTATCTTAGTTAGGTTGTCTATTGCTTTGCTCTGATGAAACACCAAGACAAGGAACAATTTCAGGGAGAAAGAGCTTATTTCTGCTTACATCTCCATACCATAGTTTCATCACTAAGGGACGTTAGCACAGAAACCCAAGCAGGACAGGAACCTGAAAGCAGTAAGTGAAACAGAGGCCATCAAGGAGTGCTGCTCACTGGCTTGCTCCTCATGGCTTGCTCAGCCTGCTTTCTTATAGAACCCAAGACCACCAGGTCATGGGTAGCACCACCCACAACAGGTTGGGCCCTTCCACATAAATCCCTAATAAAATTATCTACAGCTGATATATAGATGCATTTTCTCAATTGGGGTTCCCTCTTCCCCAGCTTGTATCAAGTTGACATAAAAACCAACCAGCACACATACTGACATTTTTACTTAGTGATCCCATTAGTCTATGTCATTGCTTAAGAAATTATGACCTAAGCTTTATGTATTTAAACACAGTGGAGACCTTTGTGTGTTATGAGATTCTACATAACTTTGAACTGAGCAAACCAATCTTGAACTTCCTCAGGAAAATGGGAAATTTGGATGGATTTGACATGGTCTCATTGGCCATATGACAACTAGTTTAAAAGTGGATTAATATGCATAAAGTTGGTAATTTACTTACTTTCATTAATAAAAGCTTTTTTGTCACACATAGAAGTGCTTCTATCACTAGTGACATCTTTATTAACTAGTACTTGTAAAATGAAAGAAGCATAATGATTTATGACATTTTTTTTTAGTGGCTCCGAGGTTAATTTTGAATCTCAGTGCCATAGAATAATCACATATCTGTAATTTTACTTTCAAAGACAAATTGTTCACCCTTTAGTAGCTTGTTCTTGTTATATGATGATGCAACGAACATCATGATCCTGTTTTTAATAAAATACACAAGCAGTGCCTTACAGCTCCCCTCTTCTAAAACCAGACATCCTCTAGGATAACAAGCTCTTGGGAAAAGATAAAAAGGGGCTTGAGTGCGGGTGATTCCTAATCTATCATACAGCAGGGCTTTGAAGTGATTATTTTGCCATTTAGAATGGAATCACCATGAGGGCAGGAATTGTGGTCTGCTTTGCTCACTGTGCATCCAGTGTGTGAAATAGTAACCAGCACATAGTAGGTTCTTAATACCTATTTCATGAAGGTGCTCAATTTTACTATATATCTTCTTCTCTAAAAAGGAATTCTTTACCCTCCCTTCAAGCCTGATATGAGCTTATTGTAGCACATTAGAACAGAAATGCATATGAGTTGGTCATCTGTTTAACAGACCAGAAGAGAGGGAAATAAAGGCCACATATGCAAAGCCCATGTTAATCTGATACTTTGTCTGGGGAAACTGGCAGCTTTCTCCCTGATGCTATAGAGTAGGAACAAGAATGCCCACTATCAATGCTTTCTTTTAACCTTATACTGAAAGTTCAGCCAAAGTGAGCAGGCCAGAAAAAGAAACAAACAGTATTCAAATTAGAAAGGGGGCTGAATTATATCTTCCAAATGATGAAATGTTACATAAAGGTCCTAAAGATTTCTCTCTCACACACACTCACACTTAAAACTAATGTTCAACCAATTTAATTTAAAAGACAAAATAAATGCAAAAATATGTTTTGTATTTGTGCACTATTAATGAAATATCTGAAAACCAAAGTAAGAAAATAATTGAAAATAATACTATTACATGAGTATTAAAAAAGGACATACTTAGAAATAAAGTTAGCCAGATTGATAAAATATTTTTGAATTCTGAAAAAAAAATAGAGAAATCTGTATCTTTAACTGTATCTATACTGAAAAATACAAGGTGTAGAGTTTTGAGATTCCTGAATTATTGGCATTGTTTCCTGAAAAGCAGCAGTTGATAGCCTTAAAAATATATTATTAAAAAACCCCTACTCCTAAGGCTCAAAGAAGATTGCAGGAGAGGAAATAGATTGTTAGAGCCAGAGGACCAGAAGGACTGGTGAGATGTTTTTTTCTGGACAGAACATGTGTGTGGCCCCCATGAACTCTCAACAATAAAACCTGCCCAAAACTGTGGGGCCAGGGTACTGTGGAATCGGGAGTAGCCAGTCTTGTAGAGTGATGTCTAGCCCTGAAAATCTCATCTCTAGAGCAGTAGGAATGAAGACTACTCTCTCCCCTGCACTGTGCCTGCATGTCCCCCACCTCTGCCACTCAGGTTATAGGTTAAATTTCCTTTCTCCCTTAAGGTCATATCCGGCAAGCACCTGGAATTCCTCCTCATGCAAATAAGACATTCCCAGCACCCTGGTCCCAGCCAATGATGTACACTCACCCCAAAAGCCTCCACCCACTCCCAAGAGGTTTAAATAGCCTTTGTTCCCTCCAATTAAAGGAGCTTCTCATTGAAGCCAGCCTCCTACAAGTATGGTCTTGTGCTCACCCACTGCCACTGAGGTCTTCATCACCCCTGGCCGTTCCTGCCCACCCCCTGCTTCCTCTCCTCGGGACCCACAGGCCACAGGTGCGGAGAAATGGGAGGGGGTGTAGCCTGAAGTGCAAAAGACCACACCAGTCAACATACCAACTGGGCAAAAGATCACAAAGCACGTCTCCCAGATGAAGAGCTTCAAGGCAGTCAGTGGCTGATGAGGGAGGGAGAATTAAGTTTTCCTCAGGTATGAGACCCCTAATATGTTGCCAAGCCTAGAGGTCATGAACTTATGAGGGGAACGTGGAGGAGTATATGAAAGAAGTTGGAGTGAAGAGAATGAAAAGTAGAAAGAAGGTAGATACAGCATACTCAGATATGGTGGTACTTGCCTATGGTCCCAGCACTGGAGGAGGCAGAGGCAAGGGGATCTCTATGAGTTCAAGGTCAGCCTGGTCTACAAAGCAAGTCCAGGACAGCCATGGCTACACAGAGAAACCTTGTCTCAAAAACAAAACAAAACAAACAGACAAAAACAAAACAACACACCAAACCAAACCAAAAACCCATAAACAAATAGAAAAACAAAATATGTAAGCTATGTTTTGTTCAATGTGCACATAAAAGATGACGACTATATGTTCAACTTAGTTCAAAAGAAATGTTCTGTTTACACATTCCAAAATGGATAATTAAGCGATGTCATATACAATTTATGAGAGTACAGCAATAACTAAAGCCCTTCACTCACTCTAAATAAAGTACATTGGTATATAAGAACACCAAAGGCCATGGATAGCTAAAGCCATTCAAAGCAGAAAGTACACAGCTGGAGCTATCATATTGTCTGACTTCTAACTGCAGTACAGAGCCAGAGTGATAGGTGCCATGGTATTGACATAAAAACAGACACATAGATCAATGGAACATGATAGAAAACCCAGAGGCAAACCCAGAACACCTAATCTTGACAAAGGTGCCAAAAGCATGCACTAGAAAGATGATGGCCTCTCCAACTAGTAGTGCTGGCAAAACTGAATATCTCCTACAGAAAAATCAAATTAGTTCCATATTTCTCACCCTGAACACTCAAACTCAATCAAGGGCCATATTTTAAAACCAGAAATGCCAAGACAGCTAATGAAAAACATTAAAAAAAAAAAAAAAAAAAAACACACAACCAACCAACCAAACTGGAGGACATAGGCACAGGTAACCTTTTCTAAATATTCTCTCTCTAGCACAGGAAAGTACCCCAAGGATCTACAGAACTAATTATATGAGATTTAAAACCTTCTTTATAGAAAAGAAACTATTATCACAATGACTACACAGCAAATCTTAACAGTTACTCCAGGCAAGGAGTTGATGTTTAGATTATATATAAAGAAATACAAGCATTAGAGACCGAAGGGGAGGGGGAGAGAAAACTACACAATGTCCTGAACAGAAAGTTCTCAAAAGGAGAAACACAAATGCCTAGTAAATGTTTTTAAAATTGTCTGTGACCTGTAGCCAGCGGAGAAATGCAAATAAAAGCCATCTCATGAGGGATGGGAAAGAAAACAGGACCACAAAAACAGAATCTTCAACATTTTAAAGACACACAACATATTGGTGAACAGTACCCCACAGTGTTTATTTTCTGTACTGCAGGGTCTCTTATCACTGTCTCTACTTCTTGCACAGACATTCTTGACTTAACAATTACAGAGCTGTGGTCAGTGAGGCTATGGCTCGGGCTCATGCTCATAGCTTGCACCAGGCCCTGGGCTCAGTCTCTAGTACCAAACCCAAAACCAAATAAAAAATTAAAAAAAAAAAAAGTACCTAGTGGCAGTGGCACTTGCCTTTAATCCCAGCACTTGGGAGACAGAGGCAGAAGGATATCTGAGTTTGAGGCCAGCCTGGTCTATGTACTAGTCTTAGGGATAGGGTTAGGGTTACCAACACACCTAAGTGAGAATAGCTAACACAAAGGAAAAAATGGCAGTAAATGTTTAAGTAACTTTTATTCTTCTGAAGTAATTGTTGTCTGAGTCTTACTGTCTCTGTCTACTAACATAGGCCTAGTCCTAGAAGCTTCTAGTCTCCATACAATCTAATCTAAGCCTAGAATGTTTTAGCCTCTGAGACTTATTGCTGAATAAGCTCACCCTTTCTAGCTCTTTCTGAACTTTGGCTGTCTGGTTCAACTCAGCTGTTCAAGCTCAAACTCCTTTTCCAGCTGACTGAGTCAAAACTGGCTTTTCTTTTGGTGTCTTCTGACTAAATAGCTCTGCTTAGTCTCAGACTAACTATGAATCTGTTCTAATCTTCTGGTTCCTTTTAATTCCCTGGGTCATTCTGTATTTATCTGTGTCTAGCTTGTTCTTTCTTTAACCTGTCTCTGTAAAACTCTCCGGGTAAAACTGCCTATGAATTCCACGAACAGAACTGCCATGAACTCAGCTCCACTGCACTGCCTCTCAACTCACTGACTCAGCTGATCTGCCTGAACAGCACTGACTAGAACTCTGCACCCTTCTGTCTCCTGAGTGCTGGGAATAAAGGCATGTACCACCAAGTCTGAACTTAAGCTTTTCTTCACCTGTAATATGCTCTATACCAGGCTGGCCTTGAACTCAGAGATCTGGCTTGCCTCTGTTTCCTGGGAAGAAAGGCGTGTCTGTATTCCAGCCAGATCATACAGAAGTTCTTTGACGTGCTCTCTTGCCAAAGTAGCTGTGTTCTGGATTAAAATTCCTCTACAAGTAAATAGTGACAATCAGGGTAGAGGCCTCTTACAAAAGTAAAACTAAAACTACCACATAACTATTCCACTTCTGAGTATATACTCAAAGGACTCTCTCTGTCCTACCACCAAGATACTGCACATCCACATTTAGTGCTTTTTTCTTTTCACAGTATCAAGGAAGCAATCAGCCTGGATGTCCATGGGGTAAAGAGTAGATGATGGTCTTGTGGTACACTAGTGCAGTGAGATTTAGTTAGCTCATAATAAGCGATGTTTTCTGGAAGAAGAAGGAACTGGAAAGCAGTGTACTAGAACAGTGGTTCTCAGCCTGTTGGTTGCGACCTCTTGGGAAACACAGATATTTACATTATGATTTATAACTGTAGCAAAATTACAGTTATGAAGTCTCAACTAGTTAATTTTATAGTTAAGGGTCATCACAACATGAGAAACTGTATTAAAGGATGGCAGCATTAGGAAGGTTGAGAACCACCGTACTGGGAGGTAGCCTAGGCTCGAAGGACAAACACTAAATGTCTCTTTTCATATGTGGATCCTAACCTCTGTTAAGGGTGTGTGTTCAGGCTGAGCATGGTGGCACAGACCTTTACTCCCAGCACTGGGAAGTCAAGACAAGCAGAGCTCTATGAGGCTAACCTGGCCTACATAGCCGGCCAGTCATGGCTTCATAATGAAAACCAGCTTCAAAAGGGAAAGAGAATGTGTGTCCACCTGGAAGCACATAGGAAAGTAGGGAGGGGCCATTGGCATCAGGACTGGGGAGAGGCTTTGAAGAAGGAGGCGGTAGAGAAGACAGTGGAACACTGCGGATAGAAGAGTGCTGGGGAATAAGGGAGAGATGTCTGGGCAGGAGGGGTGTGTATGTACAGGTGGGTGTGGAATTAATCTAATGGACTATGTATACAAATCTCATGGAAGCCTGCTATTTCATATGCTAACTTAAAAAGTAAATCTTGTTTTGTTTTGTTTTGTTTTTAAAAAAGACAGTGCATTGGGAAAGCAAATGAAGAAAATTGAGATGATGAATGATTTATGTTCATTCACAATGAACTTTTTACTTCATAATATGTCGATCAGGGTGAGCACTGTATTGAAAGATGAGATTTAAAACAAAATGCCAGTACTATGGAAGAAAAAAGGGAGGAAAAAACTGTTATGAAGACCAAAGAATTACAAAAACAGAAGTGAAAAATATGGTACTTGACTAGACAGCCAACTTTTTAAAATTATGAATAATATTGTCGAAACAAAAAAAAATTATGTTAGGTTAACAGTATTGCATCCATATAACATTTAGAGTGACAGTAGTATCGCTCTGTAGAACAGTCTTGCTCTGAGAAGACACAGGCTTTGATATTTAGGAGCTAAGTTTCTCAATGTCCATAACTTAATTTTTAACAAACCTGTGTGCCTATGTTCTTACGTTCATATATATATTTATTTACTTAAGAAAGACCAACAATAAGATAAATATGGAGAAGTGCTAATCAATTGTGAATCTAGGTGAAAATTTTTATGAGTGTTGATTCTACTATTCTTTGGCTTCTCTGAAAGTTTGAAAAGTGGAAGAAAGAGAAAGTCAGGGCTATGGAATTTCGGCTGGTGTTGAATCCTGACTCTATGGGCAGTGTGACCTTGAGAAAGAGCTTAGCTTTTATCAAGCTTCTTCTGTAGCCTGTAGAGTAAGTACAATGACCCTTCCTGTCCCACAGAACAGTGTGACGATTAACTGATAGTATACACATGAATTAACTGGCACTAATTATCCACTGGAATCATTAATTCCTAATAACATAGAGTCCTTGGGTGAGTCGTCATAGCTGGTTCTCACTAGTAGTGTCATGTGGGGTGAGAGGACCCATTCGTAATGTCATCATTGTGGGGTAAGAACACCTTTCCACAATATCCATGGATTAGAACTTCTAGGTTGATTTTATTTTTAATTTTTATCCCCTAGGAGGCTTACAGACTGCTAATGTCTACACTGAATTCTGACAGCTATGGTGACTGTTGTGAAAAAGTAGCTGAAACCTTTTATAACATGGGCAGCGTCTGTTTTGCCAAAGGAGAACTTAGAAAGTCCATTCAGCTGCTAAGGAAGGTGAGAGAAGAAAGGCAATCTAGCCATTTTTTTTTTTTTTTTTACATTTTCTTGGTGGGCTTATTATAAGCATAATTTGATGAATAGTGTGTGTATATATGTGTGTGTATTAGGGTTCTCTAGAGGAACAGGACTGATAGAGTAAGTACTCACACACACACACACACAAACACACATACAGATTTATTAGAGGTGCTTACAGCCTGCAATCCAGCTAATTCAACAATGGGTAGCTATGGATAGAAAGTCCAAGAATCTATCAGTTGCTCACTCCATGAGGCTGGATGTCTCAATTGGCTTCAGTTTATGTTGGGATCCTGAAGAATTCGACTCTAAAGCCAGTAAAGGAATGGACCTGCCAGCTACAGAGAGTAAAGACAAGCAGGCAAAGAGCAAAGCCTTTCTTCTTTCATGTCGTTTATATAGGCAGACAGCAGAAAGTATGACCCAGATTAAAGGTGGATTTTTTTTTCCACCTCAAAAAAAACCTAGATTAAAAGTAGGGCTTCCCACTTCAAGTGATTTGATTTAATTAAGAAAAATTAAGGATCTAGGAAGAATCCCATGAAGCCTTGCAGTGAAAGGTCTCAAGGACACTGTGAAGGGGAAGCCTGTCTTACACTGCAAGCCTACCAGAGTGTTGAAGACAACAGGAATGTAGACTGTCTGCCAAGGAAAGCTAACAGCCCAGAGAAGTCAATTGCCCTGCAAGCAGGAGGACCATAGGAGCAGGTTTGTGCCCCTTGGAACTCAGATAATGTCATGGATTATATTGGATGCTATACATGGAGGTATACATATATATATATTCATATATATGAATATAAAAGCTTTTTCATATGTATTTATTATATATACATGTATATATGAAGTACTATATATGAAAAATCTATAATGAGATCTGCTGTCCTCTTCTGGTATGCAGACATACATGCAGGCAGAACATTGTAGACATACTAAATAAATCTTGAAATAAAGAAACAAACAAAACAAAGAGGGAGCTTTCTTGCCTCTTCTACCTTGTGAAGTTACAACAACATGGCTGTCTCAGGACCAGGAAGCAGAACCAAATCATATACAAAGGATTAAGACAGAATCACTGCATCTTCTACTTGTAAGAATTCAACGTAGAGATTAGGCTTCTGAAAGCCTAAGAAGAGGTATGCTGTTGCCAGCTATTTTTTTCTTTAGACTTGTCTCTACTACAATCTTGGAAAGAAGTGGAAGGCCATTGTAATGGTGGGTAATTGCTATGAGGTCTGAAAAATCTTCAGCCTGGAGTTTGCTCTCAATGAGATGGAAATGGACAACTGTGCCAAAGAAGACTGGGGCTGAGTCCAGAACTGCCCCAGAACTTCAAAGAAGAGGAGAGAGCATCAACTGTAGACGCTGAGCAGAGACCCTCTGTACAACAGAGGAAAAGGATCATACAGATGAAATTCTAGTGATACTTTTGGTTGATTTCTTTTTTGGTAACTTTGGTTTCACATAAAAGAAATTAAAGGATTAATTGACAAAATGTAGAAAAGAGATATTTAGAAGTTATAATCTGTGCTTGAATAATTGTAATTAACCTCTAAGAAATGTCAATTTGGTCAGCTCTATATATCAATGAAACTGTTTTTCCAGTCAATACAATGTATATAACAACTACTCCCAAATGTTTCCTGATGCTCTTACGTAATTCATCAATTCTACATTATCTTCCGGTACTAGCAAAACAGCAACAATAATCAAACCAAGAAAACAAAAACAGAAACATGGGTCAGTGGAATTGAGGACCCCGGAAATAAACCTACACATCCATCTAATCTTTGACAAAGTGTAAAAAACATGCATTGAGAAAAAGACAGCCTTTTCAACAAATAGTGCTGGGAAAAGGATACCTATCTTCAGAACAAGAAAACTAGACCCATAAGAGAAAGTTAAAGAAGTTTTAAGAGGAAAGCTCTGAATGCTTATGTTGAATCTCATTGACATCTCAGATAACTTAATGTACCTCAAGGTCTAAAACAACCCAAACCTCCAAACAGCAACATGTGAGAAACAATAAAGACGTGCCATTACTGACTGCAGTGGATATGATATGCAGTTATACTAGACCCCACCAACATATTAATGAATAAAGGAAATGTGGTATGTAAATGAACAGAGTGGAGTTTTACTGAGGGATGACATCATCACAATTTTTATCTATGTTGAAACTGGAAGAGTGTGTGTGTGTGTGTGTGTGTGTGTGTGTGTAACATGAAAATAGAAAAATAACTATGAGGAGAAGAGTGTAAAGGGGAGGGGGAAGAAGAAACAAGAGACTTATTAAAATATATGTGACATGAAAGCAAAAGGAGGGACCATTTGGGATGAGGAAGGGGACCTTAATAAGGAGAAATGGGCACTGGTGTGTAAGAAAAGAGTAAAATGATATATGCATACGGAAATGAAAATTTCACAGTGAAACCCACTGCTTTGCATGCTAACACATTTAATAAAGATTTTTCTGTCTGTGCGCGTGTGTTCAAATTCCTCTGTTCCATTGATTTGTCTGTTTAAATGCTAATAACTATCAAATAGTGTAGGTTTAAAACAAGGCTTAAAGTTGGGGAGATTTAGTTCTTCTTCAAAGTTGTTAATGATCTTCTGAGTTTTTTCCATTTCCAGAGGAATTTTACAGTCACTATGTCAATTCATAAAACTTGCTGGAATGTTGACTGAGATTGCATAGAAAGCCCATATTTGTTTGGGCTTGACTGGATAGTTTAATAGTATTTGTTATCTCTCTCATGAACATGGATCACATAATGAATATAAATTATAATTATCACAGTTATATTTTGTAGTTTCCAATGTAGAACTCTTGTACACATCTTCTCATAGTGCATTACTTAATTCTATATAAAATCTATCATTTCAGACTTTACTTTCTGATTGTTGCTGGCATATGGACACACAGTTGATTTAGATCTTGTATAATCTGGTGTCCCATGACCTCAATACACTTACTGAACTTGTGAGCTCCTGTACTGTGTTATAGATTCTGCCAAATTTCTACATGGATAATTATAGCATGTGCTAATAAATGCTCTGTCTTTTATTCCAAGATGGATGATTTGTATTTCTTTTTCTTATTTTATTGCACTGGTTATAATACAAGAGCTGTGTCAAGTAGGCATGATGAGAACAGACACCTTTGTCTAATCCTAAGCTTTGTAAAAAAGTTACTTAAATTTTCATTGTAGAGTTGATGTCAGCTATACATTTTTTTCAGACATTTAATTATTTTGAAAAGTTTTCTTTTCCTTCTGAGTTGGTGAGAATTTTTAATTAGAAGTGGGTGTTGAGGTGCTGGAGAGATGGCTCAGAGCTTAAGAGCACTGGCTGTTCTTCCAAAGGTCCTGAGTTCAATTCCCAGCAACCACATAGTGGCCCACAACCATCTATAATGATATCTGGTGCCCTCTTCTAGCATGCAGGCATGCATGCAGGCAGTACATTGTATAAATAATAAATCAATAAATCTTAAAAAAAAAGAAGTGGGTGTTAAATACTATGAAATTATTATTCTGTCTCTATTGCAATAACCCATAGCTAGTTTCTATTTAGATAGTCTTATTTCATTGTTATCAAATTCTCAAGACCACTGATTTTTTTTAAAAAAAATCTATTATGAAACCAGTTGTTAATCTTACCTAGTTTATTTTCATGTCAGGCATCTTTTTCTCTGGAGTTTGATTAGGCCTCTTTATACTATATATACTTATCCATATCTCTTTTTTACCTTAAAATAAACACACACATACATAAAGGGAAAGAGAGAGACAAGCAGAGGATATAGTTCCAAGGTAGTAATGATTTTAATGTACTTCATATATTTTTTGTGATAGGGTCTCACTGTAGCTCAGATTGATCTTAAACTCATGATCTTTATTGCTTCAGCTGAGTACTATTGTTACATAGGCACATCCTACTGTGCCTGACTTGTTGGTTGCTTTTGATTGGTTACTTTTTATCACTGTGTTTGTTTTTCATGCTGAGTAGTCTTTGTTTGGATACCAGAAACTATAGATTTTTTCTTATGGCTTTTTGAGATAAGGTTTCTCTATGCAGCCATGGCTGTCACAGAACTCACTCTATAGTGTCCTTCAAATCAGAGATCCACTGGCCTCTGCCTCCTGAATGCTGGGCTTAAAGGCATGTGCCAGCACCACCCAGCTGACACTATAGATCTTATTGGGTACTGTATCTCATTCATCTTCTTACAATTATTCTTGAAATTGATTCCAGTTAAACTAAATAATGTGGCCCATGCCTAGCTTTGAAGATCTCACATGAGACTAGACACCATTTAGTCAAGGGTGAAACAGGTACTAGCCTGACCTGATGTAAATGCCAGGTGCTCTGCCCAGCAACCCCCTCCTCCAGATGATTCCTTTCTGTGCTTTCTGCATTTTCCTTTAATGCATGGGCTAGCCATTGCTGTTTGAGGGAGCCCTACTATGATATTGATGGTTTTCCTATGAAAGGGGCTCCTCTTTGTTACCATTCTCTGAGTCTACTTGAAGTCTCAGCTTCATGAGAGATTCTGGTAAGAATAATTTATCTCTTCTCTGTGGGATAGCCCAGAAACCTAAAGTGGTGGCCTGGGATAATCATGCTGTATACCACACTTACTTTCTCTCTTTAAGACAATCACAGTCCTTTATTGACTGATGTACAGTGTCTTGGAAATCAGTTCATACATTTTGTATACATTCTATTGGCTGTTTGAGAAAGAGCTTAAATCTGTTTTGGGGTAATGTTTGTACACTGTGGGAAGGTGTGTCTCTGTTACTGTTCTACTGGCAGGGAGCTGAGTACGGACACATTTTGGTATTGTTATTTGTATGTATCATTACCTGCCTCATATCTTGTAAACATTCATCCATCATTTGTTGGTTTAATAAAGAACTGATGGCCAATATGTAGGCAGGGCAGGGAAGGCGGAACTTCCGAGCTGAGAGAGGGTCTCTGTGAGAATAATCAGACATTGGAAAATTTGCTAGCAGGACATGAAGATGGATAGACATGAACAGCAGCAAAGAAGTAGAGCTGCCACATACAGGGTCATGGCAAGATAGCCAGGATAAGCTTAGAGTAGCTGAGAGTCTGCCCAGCTAAGGCTTTAGCTTTTACAAATATTAATAAGTCTCTGTGTCTTTATTTAACTGCTGGCAGGTCAAAAAAAAAAAAAAGTCCCGCTATAAATCTGGTTCTGCTATTCCATTTTATGTGAAAACAAATGTCAGCAATAAACTTTCAAGAAACCCACCTAAGAATAAAGTAATCAGCATCAGAATGCAAGGCAGCTTTGAGAGATATTCATGGACTTTAATTCTGTCTATTTAGTTTGAGTTATTCGAAAGTTCTGACAGAAACCACTGTTGTAGTCGTCATGTCTTAAGAGGGAGTCTATCAATTTTGAATGTTATTTTGGTCATCCATAGCAACAGGTACTGTAAACTAGATTGCATATATAGTGCATGAAGGATACAGAAAGTAATTAGACTGCTTTTCTCGTTGGTCAGAAACCAATGGAATGAAGCACAGGCATTCCATCTGTAAACTTGTAACAGCCCAGTTCCACTAGTCTGCTTCTGAATTAGGTTTGCAATTGATGCGTTTGCTCAGAGTCTCTTTAACCTGTTCCATTTCGCACTTCGTCTACAGTGTCTGATGGTTCAGATTCTCATCTATGGAAATGAGCATACTAAGAGCAAGAAGACTAAAACCCTTCTTTACCTACTGCAGAGGTAAGTTCTGGGTCTGGACACAACCATGTCAGCACTATGGGTATATGAACACATCTGTCTCTGATCCAGCCAGGTATTGGTGACTTACCTAGTCAGGCAAAACTATTACCTCAGCTATGGGTTTTTGTCAGATTCTATACTGGAAATAATCAGTTGATCTCTTAATAGCTTAGGACCCAGAATTATAGGAGTTGCTGTATATTATTACATATGCAAATACCTTAAGCATGCTGCACATTTTAGCCAAATCCTGTAAGACAAGGTCTTTACTGACATTATGAGAGACACAATATTGTATAAATATGGATTTTTACAAAGTCAATAAATGAATACATTAAAATTATTTTTCTCATTTATTATATCTAGGTCTTTAAATATAGGCATGTTTGGGGCAATTTAGCATATCCAGATTTTTTTTTATGCTTAGATTTAAGCCAGAAGAAATGTTTGGCAGACCTGCCCCCATTCTCCTCCTCTTTCATATAAGTGATATTTGTACATCTCAATGTGATATTTATCTTAAACTATTCCCTTCTAAGAAAAAGGAACTAAATTAAGTGTTCACTAAAATCCTCAGTTGAGCTAGGTCCTGCTTAGAAAGGATTTCCTTTAAACTTCCATAACTACCCAATATGAAGCTCCCGTTTGACAGAACAGAGTCCAAGGTTTTGAAGACTTTTTGTCTTCTATAGTCTTAGAGATTTGGATCCAAGCAAATGTGACCCAAAAGGCCTGTGCTTTTTCTCAGTACTCTAACAAAGAGGCCATTGTTACTGTTAGGATTCTGATTTCATTCTACAGAAGGATACCATTCTCAGCAGATGCAGCAGGTTAGGCAGGATGGAGAGATGAGCTTGAGGAACATGGCAGTCCATGCTATCTGTGACAGTTTCAGTCAGCCATACCTGAAGTAGGCTCCTGTCTACTTAGCATCATCCAGGGAATTGGGTTTCTCAGTCCCCTTCTATGAGGTTCATGTTAGGGACTCAGAGGACCAACCTCACAGAAGCAGGGGACAACTTGCTCCCTGCTTATATACAAGTGTATATAAATGCATATTTCTTAATCAAAACAGAAAGAATGTGAAAAATTAAAATAAGGTTCTTCTTCCATATAACACAAGCTTTTTTTGACTCATAAACTTCACCTGGGTAGGTATGTTTTTCTCTCAGAATAAAACTGGAGCTTAGAATGTTTGGGTATTTTGTTTAAAAAAAAATCATATAGCCGGTAATGGTGATAAGATTTGAATTAAAAGTGATTAGATTCTTTTCTTTTGCTATGTAGTAAGGACTTCAGTGAATTTGAGTTGTATGAATGGGTTCAGCAACTTGGCTGAGAAGCTCCAGAGCCATTTTCCATATGAAAAAAATGGAGAATCGATTTACTTAGACTGGTGTGCCCAGGAAGAGGCACAGCTGGAATTTAACACAGACCCCTCTAACTTCAGAACGTGGCCCCTGAAGGCTTTCACTCTAAAAGCAGATCTAAAACTCAAAAGTCCACTGCTCAGCTCTCTCGTCTTATAGCACTCACTCAGCGCACCGAGCCTGTAGTCATGTACCACCATAATGATGACACCTCCCTCAGCAAGTACACACTTCCCTCTCATCTCTGCATTAATGCAACTGTACATAATGGTCAGGTTTGGGCAGGCCTTAAATGTTAAATGTTCACTGATTGTCAACATCATCATAGTATGTCAATAATGATAGTAATTCCTTTTCTGGAGAGTAGATTTAATGAACCAGAATGTTTAAATAAGTCAGATATATAACCATATTATTATTTTATATAGGATTAGGGTAAGGAATATTCATGACTGGAGTAAAACTTAGGGTTTTAACCCATTTGTACCACTTTGGAAGTACCTGAACCTGAGCAAATCATTTACCCTTCTTGAGCTTTGGATTCTTCATCACTAAAGTGTAACTATCAGTAAATCATGAGTTGTCATAACTTTTAAGCCAAGTCCTGTCTATGCATGCATTGCACAGGGCCCAGCAGAGTATGTGCTAAATCAGTGTTAGCAAAGCATTTGTCCTTCCCTGCCTTATAGAACATCCTCTGCCTCTTACTTTTAAGGCAACACGTCAGGATAACTGAAATTGAAGGAATTGTTAATCTGAATTACCATATTTTATGTCTGAGAATTTGACACTCTGACCTATTTAAAGTACCTTTTGTGTTTTGAAATTAATGAAACAAACAAAAGCAACATGCAATTTCAGGGAAGAAACACAGGCTCTTTCCACAAAATTAGAGCAAAAAATTCTACTCAGCCTGTATTCAAACAAGAGAAACCTCAGAACTGGTGAGAGAGCTCAGTCAGTTAAGGGAACCTACTGCCACGTCTGAAGATCTAAATTTGATCCCTGAGACCCACATAGTGGGAGAAAAGAATAGACTCATGGAAGTTGTCCTTTGACCTCCAAATGCATGTCCATGCATACCATGTCATGCACACACAAATACACACACACAATAGATTGAGAGAGAGAGAGAGAGAGAGAGAGAGAGAGAGAGAGAGAGAGAAAGCAGAAAAGAAAGATAGATAGATATATAGATACATAGACACATAGATACATAGAAGATATGAAATCCACAACTGGTCAAGGTTCAAAGAATAAGTGACTGCTGAGTGCCCAGGCCTGAAAGAGACTTCAGTCATACCTTCCCTCTTCCTGGGGCTCAAGGATCATTGTGGAAGAAGGAGCAGAAAGACTATAAGGGGCAGGGATGGTTGGATGACTGCAGGGAAACAATGTCCTCGGCATACAGCAGTTTTTCATATGAACTCATAATGATTGTGACAACATACTCAAAATCTGTACAAATTTATGGCACACATGTAAAATTATGTAGGCATTAATAGGGATCTGAGGCTGTAAAAAATTAGGAAGCAAATTTGGGTCGGTGAGATGAGAGGTGAATCTGGGAGGAGAAAGAGGACGAGATAAGATGGTCAAAATACAGTGTACCAAGACTTAATAATATATATTGTTTTTTTGAGACAGGGTTTCTCTGTGTAGCCTTGGCTGTCCTGGATGACTTTGTGGACCAGGATGGCCTTGAACTCACAGAGATCCCACCGCCTCTGCTTCCTGGGTGCTGGGATTAAAAACTTGCACCACTGTGCCTAAATATTTTTAATTGTTTAAAAGAGAAACCTCCAGATAAATGTAGTGAATATATTTTCTCAGTAGCCTCAGGTTGACAATTGCCATAGAAGGAGGAGAAACTAGGAGACGTTTGTGGAAGTCAGTACCAAAGCCAGGCAGTCTAAGTTTCTCTAGGTTTTTGAACTTCAGTTGATCAGATTTCAGATTCCCATCCTCTCACTACGTAAAGAACCTGGCTTTGAGGGGTTTGCATCTGCTTATGGAGACACCTGTTCACACCCCAGAGCCCATTTTACATATGGAAACAGTGAAAACTGAGTTTTAGAGTCCCTTTGCCCAGGAAGAGACAGGAACACTGGGCCATAATGGAGGTCTCTAATTGCAGATCTGGATCTAGCCAGAGCTGTACACATAAGGTGGAGGACGGCCTTTGAAGGCCTCTGCTATAGTACATGTTACATCAGTAAAGGTTTTTCTTTCCCTGAAACAAGCCCGTATCTCATTTTCCAAGAACTGCAGAGCAAAGCCATGGGGCAGTTGCCAAAGCCCAGATGTCCAAAAGCTGTGCAAGAATTGCTCTTTTTGCTTCAGCATCTCACTGGAACAATCAGTCCCAGATGTCCTGGGACTCTGCTCATGTTCCCATGTGTTCTAGCGTGCTTTGCACCACCTCCTTTAGGAACTCAGTGAAATGCTCACTGGCCGGCCATGGCCAGCAGCCTCAATTCTTGTCTTTTGGAGCCTTTGCAAAGCAGTTGGAGCAGAATGGGCCATTTGAGGTAGGAGTTAATTCCAAAGCAAAACAATAGCTCAAGGGCATCACATGAGATTTCAGTACATAGAAAAGGCAGAGAAAACATCAGATTTGGAAATAAATATGAAAGTTGTTTAGTTTAAATTTTATCTGAGTTACAAATGTACTTCAGTTGTTTGTTTTTGTTTTGTTTTTCCTTTTATTGTTATTGTTTTTTTTTTTTTGAGATAAGGTTTTTCTGTGTAGCTTTGGCCGTTCTGAACTTTGTAGACCAAGCTGGCCTTGAACTCATAGACACCTGCCAGCCTCTGCCTCCCTGACTGCTGAGAGCAAAGGCATGCGCCACCATGCCCAGCGTGCACTTCAGTTTTAATCATTCCTAAATCAAGCTCCTAAGAATGAAGAGTATTTACTATGTTTAAGATATTTTCCTTTCAGAGGAAATATATACATAACCAGTTTGAAATTAGTCTGTAGCATGTTTTTTTTTTTTTTTTTTAAATAGAATCATAAAAAAAAATGTCAGGGACTAAATTGTAAAGCCAGAACCATGAGTGTAAACTAGGTGCAGGAAGGGATTAGGCTCTCAAACAAGGTACATGACTGTAACACCAGATAGAAGAGGAGCCAGAGAGGAGTCTTCCGAGCAGTGTGAACAAAGCTTAGTGTCATGAAGGTGGCTGACATTTCTCAGGAAAGCAAGTAATAAGTTCCATGAGTAATTACATGCGGTGGGTAAACTTGGAGTGAAATACTGGGGCTATACTATACGGCTATTATAGACTATAATAAATTGTTTGGAACTTATTGAGAAGGCAGCCATCAAAATATTTTGAACAGGATATGATAGCCAGCTGCTTGCTTTCAGACAGTAACTCTGATAGCAATGGCAAGAAAGATCGTACGTAGGGAGAACTACAACCTAGAAGGCAGATCTGACCACCCGGGAGAGAGGTGTTGAGATCCTTCGGTACCTAAGCTATAGTAAAAGGAATGTAGAGATAGACTGAGAAACATTCCGCAGTCTATGTTGACAAACTTTGAAAGCAACTGCATGTGAAGTGTGGCAGTGGCAAGACTCAAAGGTGGCTTTGAAATCTCTGGCTTGACAAGTGGATGAATATAATGAATAGTGCTGGCAGAGGAGGCTATTGTGGAGGATGTCTAGGACTTAGGGAGATAATGATTTACACGTTGCTTGTGCTACGTTTGAAGTACTCCCTGTACACCTTCTTGGCAATGTTTAGCAAGCTGATAACTTGTTAGTGGCCTTTAGTTCTCTGCCTTCACATCTTTTATGGTAGTGACTCCTAAGCCAGTAAGAGGCAGTTCTGGCATACCTTGTCTTTGGCAGAACAAGGGGGAATTTATAGTCAACATCCGTCCTGCCATGCCCACAAAATAGGTAGGAGGGTCCAGCATGGAATAAGGCAAGCAGAGTACACACTTCATCTCATGGTCTCTTTCTGTTATTAAATACCTGGAGCAATACTTGCCACTCAACAGCAAAATGCCAGGTTTGGTAGTGGCTGGTTTATTAGTCTTTTCTGCAATAGGCTGTGGCCAGGGGAAGACCTATACCATTACTACATATTTGCTATTCAGGGGGCAGTCCACTGTACAAGAAGTAGCTCAAAGAAACAATAAAATACAAAGTGTGAGTTCCAGATTAGAGCTCACTGTACAAGGAGGACAAAAAGGAGGCGGTAGCTAGGGGACCCAGAAAAGCCTTCAGAGTGTAACCACTGAGCTGTTTCCCAAAGGGTCAATTCAGCCAAATGGAAAGGGGAAGCCATTCCAGGAAGAAAGAAAAGTGTATGCAGAAACTGAGTGGAATAAAGGAGGGGAGTGCCTGGGAAGAATGGTAAGTAGTTAGCTTTTGCACAGGGCTGCACTTTCTGGTAGGGAATGCTCACTCCAGGACATGCACACAGGCTACCTGGGGAGGGAGAAAGGGCTGCAGCAGAAATCAGCTTAGGGAAAAATCCAAGCAGAAGTTAACAAAGTGACATGGTCACTGTGCTGCAGAACTCCACAGGACATTGAATACAAGAGTCTCTACCTATCTCTGTATCTTTACGAACCAAACTCTTTTTGATACAGCCAGTGATTTAAATTTTAGCAAATGAAACTTTAGACTATCTTTAGGACTCAAATAGACCAAGTTGGTTTTGTTGAAATCAAAGGCTATAAGACCTGTTTGATCTGAGGGCTCAAGAATGCTTTTGTAGTTTGGTAAAGAATTCGGGTCCTACTTTAGGGCATGATGAAGTCTTAGGAGAGTAATTACATCAACAATCAACCATTTATCTGATTGCAGAAACCTAACTTTAACATGTATGTCCCTATGAGCTAATTGTTCCTTGTGATTCACAGTGATTGAGAGTAGAAGCTCAAAAGGTAGACATGGTGGCTTCTGCCCAAAGTCTCAGCTACTTGGGAGGGTGTGACAGACAGAGCACTTAAGCCTTGAGGTCAGCCTAGGCAGCATAGTAGACCACAGTTTCACTGTAGCTCTGAAAACAGGAGGGGCTGGTTTCAAACCACTAATACTTTCTAGTTATATGTAATCCTGATTTTCTTGTCTATAAAATGGACTGCTGTAAGAAATAAGGACTGCTGTAAGAAATAAATGAAATGCTTGTGAAGCGTTCATTCACAGTAACCACGTACTAAACTAACAGCCATTTTTAAAAATTGTGATTTCATTGATGCTTAAAGCAAAGAGGAGCAGTGGCTGGCTGCTTGGGCAAACTAAACTCATGGATGACATTGTTCGTTAGCATGTCAAATGGGACCTAGAACCCCCGAAAACAAAAAACGTAAACACAGTTTGAAATGAACTTAAAACCAAAGAGACTGACTACACAGTGGGAAAAAGAAAAAAGTTCTTGGCAATACAGAGGATTTTGAGCAGGGGAATCCTGCCACCATGTGGCAGCTAGCTGACTTCACTCTCCTAGCACTAGTCCTCAGATCTTTGCCCACCTCTGATTTGGTGTGACCATTGAGCAGACTGGATCTGTGCCTGTTTTCTCTGCTAACTAACATTAACTCTTGCTTACTGGCGAGATAACTAAAGCCACTGGTAACTTCCTGTGTGTGATGCAGCAGGTAGCAGTCAAGGCATGAAACAGGCTTTAGTGAGACTGTACATTTAAAACCCCAAGTTCCTTATACAATTGTGCATCAGATTTCTGTGGATTGTAGTTACTCCATCCCTCCAAGGGCTATGAAATCACCCCTTTTGTAGACTGGAGGCATAGAGGGTGTCTGAAAATCACTCTTCATAGAAGCTCTGTGGATGAGTATTTTGGCCCACACTTCTAACTGTAGCTCAGCTCTTCCAGTATTAGGAAAAGGGAGTATAGAAGCCATAATGGCCAGAAACAGACAAGGTGAGTCCTCTCATGGCTTAAGGTACCTCTGGGGTGTGAATCTCTGTGCTCATCAGAAATTACCTGAAAATCCCAGAGTACATTGGATAAATTAGAAGGTAAGTAAATGCAATGTAGGTAGTTCAGAAACCCAGACTTTGCCATCTCAGTCCAGGGATTAGCTTTGCTCTCTTGGGACACAGCCAAGATTCTGATCCTCTTTTAGACTTGTTTAAACACTCAGCATGGTGGAATATGGTAAGGTGATGTCATGTGATGCTACCGTTGTGCATCCTTTCAACACAGGCAGGCAGCGATGTGGTGCTGGGAGGACTGTCACCACAGGGAAGAAAGAATTAAAATCAAAGTGCTTTTCTCCTTCCTTCTAGGTCTTATGCTATCCGTGAATTGAAAACTCTACATAAGGTAGCCAACAATAAAAACAACCTTGTTGCTAACCGAAACTCTAGAGCATAAACTGTGTTTATCAGTATGGACAGCTGTGACCAAGGCAAAATGGACAAGTTTTGTTTTTGTTTTAACTAAGGAGTCTAAAGACTCTTGAGGAAAAAGTTCCACCTAGCAATATTTCCAGGGGCCTATGTAAGAGCTGTTAGGACCCAGGATCTTTATAACTCACTCAGGAAGAAATGCTTTTAATCGTGCTTTGTTTAGGTTGTTCTTCATGTCACTGGGACTCTGTCCCCTCCCAGTTCTCTTTTTTAATTGTAATTTACTCCTTGAAGTCCTGACTTTTTTCTTCTAGATACTATGGGTTGAACACAACCACACACTGGGAGAGGGCTCCAGTACTGCACATCTCAGGCCTGAGCTTTAAAAAGTATGCACTACCTTATAAGCAGTTTACCAATGAACATGCTAATAATCTGTTTGGAAGTGGTTTTAGTTACAGCCTGTTTAAGGCTATTAAAAACTGCTTTGTGAGTAAAATAAAGGATAGAGACCCAGAGGGGACAAGAACTGCACAAGAAGACCAGCAGAGTCAACTAACCGAGGCCAACTGCGGGCTTACAGAGACTGAACAACCAGCTAAAGAACATACGTGTACTGGACCTAGAACCCCTATACTTGTATAGCTGATGGGTAGCTTGGTCTTTATGAGGGTCCCTAGCAATTAGAATGGGGGCTGCCTCTGATATGGACTCTGTTGCCTGTTTTTTTGTTCACTTTCTCCTAGCTGGACTGCCTTGTGTGGCCTCAGTGGAAGAGAAGAAGGGGGAGGGGGGGAAAGGGAAAGAGGATGGGAAAGTGGGGTGGAGGGAAGGGAGGGGTTGTGATAGGGTTGTAAAGTGAATGAATAAATTAATTAAAAAATAGCAGTACCTCGTAAGCAGTTTATCAATGAACATTCTAATGAACTGTTTGGAAGTGGTTTGAGTCACAGCCTGTTTAAAACCACTATTAAAAACTGCCTATTAAAAACGGCTCTGTGAGTAAAGTTTGAGTCTCCTGAGATATTTGTCTTGATCTCATTATATATTAGAATCGAAAAGGATTTTTATTTTATAAATGAAAAAAAATATGGATAGGACAGGAGAAATCAAAGAACTTTGTTTTTAAGGTTAGCTTGGTAGTTATTCCTGGAACATAGCTGGTTGTTCCTCCCACGCTGCCTCTACCAAACTGGCTTTTAAAATCTTCAGAAAAAGGTGGGCTGGGAGGATGGCTCAATGGCTAAGAGTGCTCGCTGGATTAAGTCTAATTATCTGAGTCTGACCATTGAAGTGATGCAAAATAAAAATCTAGATTTACTGGTATATATCTGCAAGTCTGGCATTCCTAGGGTGGCAAGAGTGAAACGGGAGAACCATCTGAAATGGAGGCTGATAGGCCAGCTAGTGTGGAATCTTCTGCACAGCAGCAGAAATGAGGGAGACTGGCTCACCCAGGTTGAAGGCAAGAACAGACTCTAGGAAGTTGTCTTCTTACCTTCACACAGGTGTCATGGCTTGTGTGCCCTTCCCTCTCTCTCTCTCTCTCTCTCTCTCTCTCACACACACACATGTAAATAAGCAATAGATCTTAGAAAATGAATGCTCAGAGTTTTTAGAAAACATTCCTCAGATGATGAAATATCTAGTAAAATAAATTGGCGTTCTTGAATTATATTCTTTTTCATATATGCAAATGCAAGAGAAAAAACTCACATTAGTTTATACAGCTTGAAAAAAAATTTCTCTCTTCACCCTCCTACCTGAACTGACTCAATATTTGTTTACTTTCCCTCTGCTGGGACCTGATTAGGAGTAGGTAACTCCTCCTTGCTCCTCAGGGAACCGCCATTGGCTTGGATTCCAGTGAACACCACTAAGGGTTGCATGGGGGAACTATCTTGGTCAGGACAGACCCCCTCTCTGGCTCACACCAAGAGAGATTTTGGTCTATCTGCTGTTATTGCTGCTGTTGTGGTGGGCCTTACTGCAGCTGCTGCTACTGCCACAGTGGTGACTGCTTTACAAAACTACTCAGACAGCAGCCAGCCTAAACAACATGTCTAGGTTCACAGCCTCTGCTCTTGATAAGCAGTTACAAGTTAATCAGCTTCTTCAGTTGGGGGCCCTTAACCTTCATCTTCAAGTGGGTCTGCTACAACATGGTGTCAGTGATTTATGGGATCTGGCACATGTTGCCTGTGTATCCTGGGTATCCTGCTATTTGCCTCACTCAATATCAAACGCACCTCAATAAGAGTAGCGCCAAACAGCTCCAGCACCAACGTGTAAAAGGTGCCCGGAACAACCCTTTCTTTCTGTCCTTCATTGGCTCCATCAGGAGATAATGGGCATAAATACCACCAGGGTGGATGTAGTCACCTTATCTGACATTTCTTCCAGGATGTGGCTTCCAAACTCACCCAGTAGTTTGTTTATGCCATGGTAATTGTAGTTTTACTTATCATATTTTTCCTAATATGACTTAAAAATCATATATAATTCCAAAATCAGCACGCTAAAGCTCTCCTACTGAATATTTTTAGCCTTGAAATTAAAACAGGAGGGGGAGCCTGTGAGGAATGTTGAGGTAAGCCTTTTGAAGGTCCATAGGGAATGACAAGTGAAGTGTCAGCAACTCCTCTGACTCCTCAAAAGGTCCTGATCCGCTGCACTCAGTGTGTGATCCACTAGGGACTCCTAGCACACTAGTGAAGTCTCAAAACAGACCATTTCCCCCTTCTTTACAGAAGCCTCCTAAGGAGATCTTGCCCCTCTACCCCCTACATTCCCCACATTTCCATATAGTTGCACCAACCTGATTGATTGTTACTGGTGCTTGAGACTAGCATGGGATGGTCTGATTGAGCCGTTCAGTCGTTTAAAGGCTTTTACACTGGATAATAAAGTTAGATCTGCACCTTTGAGTCTGGTCTCCGAGCTTCTGCATGGGCTCTGTCGCCATTCACCCCCTTTTCTCCTGCTTCCTGATCCCCACACATCCTCTTACCTGAACTGACTTTTTGGGAAACCCAATGTCTCATTATCACTTAGTACTTATAACTATATGTTATTCAAGAAATTATTTGTTTAACATGTAAAATCCAAAACTCACACAATCCCTAAGTGACAGGAAGTAACAAGCAGTATTTGGTTGTGGCCAGAGCACAAATGTACCATTTCATCTCAAGGCTAGCCCACAGACCAGTAGGCTTTCTCCAGCCTGCTATCAGCTTTCTCCCTGAATGCTTTAGTCTGGCGCTCAGAATCACTGTCCCCAGGTGCAGCCACGATTCTTCTCTCTGTCATTGCTTGTTTAAGGGTTACTCAGCTTGTCATTGCTAATTTTCATCCTGCCTGGAGATGGGGGTCCTGCTCATATCCAGAAATCCTGACTGACTTTGGCAGGTTTGGAAGAGTTGTTTCCACTTCCACACACTAGTTTATGGATTTGACAAATAGATAGGCATGAATCCACTGTGGTAATAACTTAAGAGTAGTTTTACCAACTTAAAATTTTACTGCTTTGTGAACTCTTTGTAATTTTTTTTACAATTTATTCATTTTATATCCCAATTGTAGTCCCCTCACTCATCTCCTCCTGGTCCCACTCTCCTTCCCCTCCTCCCCTATCCCCTTACCGTAGTCCATTGAAAGGGGAAGTCCTCCACCCCTGCCATCTGATCCTACCTTATCAAGTCTCATCAGATCTGCCTGGATCCTCTTCCTCTGTGGCCTGGCAAGGCCGAATCGCTAGGGAGAAGTGATCAAAGAGCAGACAACCAAGTTCATGTCAGAGACAGTCGCTGATCCCCTTACTAGGGAACCCACATGGAGACTGAGCTGTCAATGGGCTACATCTGAGCAGGGGGTCCAGGTCTTCTCTGTGCATGGTCCTTGCTGCATCAGTCTCTGCAGGGCCCCTGGACCCAGATATTTTGGCTTTGTTGGTCTCCTTCTGAAGCTCCTGCTCCCTCCAGGTCCTTCTACCCCATCCCCTTCTTTCAAAAGACTCTCTGTGCTCTGAAGAAAGAAATTGAAGAAGATAACAAAAGATGAAAAGCTCTCCCATGCTCCTGGCTCAGTAAGATTAACAGTGAAAATGGGCTTCTTACTAAAAGCAATGTATAGATTCAGTGCAATTCCCATCAAAATTCCAATACAATTCTTTACAAACCTTGAAAGAAAAATTTTCAACTTCGTATGGAAAAACAAAAAACCCAGAATAGCTAAAACAATCCTGTACAATAAAAGATCTTTTGGAGCTGTCTCCATTCCTGATCTCAAGCTGTACTATAGAGCAACAGAAATAAAAACTGCATAGTACTGGCATAAAAACAGACTGGTAGATCAATGGAATCAAATCAAAGACCGAGAAATAAACTCACACACCTACAGACAAAGATGCCAAAACCATACAATGGAAAAAAAGATAACTTTGTGAATGCTTAAGAAACAGTAAAATGTTGAGTAAAGCATGACCTAATTTAAAATAACATTCTCTTTGGAAAACTACATAAGTACCAAGCTACTTCAATCTGTTGGGAACCAGAAACTGGAATCACACAGGTAAAGTCTTGATATTTCTCCCATCCAAGTACTAATCAGGCTATAGACAAATGCTTACTGTTGCTAATGGGCCTGAGCTACACAACTCTTTAGAATTAGCTAATAAGCATGGGCATTTATGGGCATATGGGTGTAAGCTATTTCCTTATGATCTCTATTTCAAGTTAGAAGAAATTCAAACCCAAATCAAATTGTACCATATGGAGTCATTTAAGCAACGTTAGCAAAGTTTCTGCAACCTGTCCATAAGCCGACTGAGTCCCACTTATGATTTTAGACATCCATCCACCCTTCAAATAAGTCCCACTTGATCAGAGACTAGATGATAGTGTTCCAGCCTAATGAGTAACAGCAACCAAAACTTCTCAGAATATAATAGCAGGAAGACTATTTAGGAACCAGACGTTAGCACCAACCCTACACGGATGGGCCACAGCCCTAACAGGACTCTTCTTTTTCAGGGAAGGATAATGAACTTCTCTGAATTATTTTAGTCAATTTACAATCCTGAATTTCTTAAGTTTTACCAAGGAGATCTACAACTATCTTAGGCTGATCAATAAGCTACTCATTTCACAAGGAAAAGCTGTTTCAAAGATTTATCAACCCTCCCGTCCATGACAGATGTGGATGCTCAAGTACTAACATTATTCTAACTAGATCACAGCCTAGTCCCCAGAGGGACTGCTACAGTATCAAAGAATGTGCTTAGGTGCATATAACTGACATGTCTAAAAGTTACACTGGAGAGTGAGGATCAAGATCAGTGGCTTAGCACTTGCCCGACCTGTGCTCAACCCCCAGAATTATTATTTCAGGTGACATGGAATAAGAAATGTGGTGATAGGAGGGGAAGGAGTCTATATATCCTTTAAAAAAAAAGTAGTAAAATGAATGTATATGCTCAAGTGAAGGTCCAAGGACTTTTCAGGAGTTTGGTCTGTCGTCCTACCTTCTGCTGAGTCAGGTCTTTTCTTTTGTCGTGCTGCCAGCGCCACACTAGCTGGACCACAGACTTTTTTGGCTGATCTATTCACCTCCCATGTTGCCATACAGAGCTAGGATTACACATACACACCACTGCATCCCGCTTCTTCTCCAGATCCTAAAGACTGAACAAAAGTCATCAAGCTTGCACGGGTGGCACCTTTACCCCCAGAGCCATGTCCCTGGCCGTCTGTATTGTTCTGAAAGAGTCCCACTCTAAACTGCTAAGAGTGCCATAGTCCAGGCCTTAGCCACTTGCTTCATTTCTCTCTAAAACAGCTTCCTGAAGTGCTGTGTGCTATTTTAGGGTGGGACATTCCAAAAGTACCCTCAAATTTTGGTGGATATCATCAAATCATTTTCAACTATCACTAGTCTTAGGCACTTTTATTTGGGGACAGGAATCATAATGACTGGTATAAACAGATAATTTTAGGAATGCTAAATGAATCATGCAATAGAATTTTCCCATGACAAAATATCATACCCCAAAACTATCAGTGCCTGTCTACATAAATTATTACTTTTTGTTGTAATCTGCTTAAACTCAATAGCCCCTCTGTTGAGACCTATTTTAGTTCTTAGCATAACTGTAGCTCCTGTGTTAACACCTGCTGGCGCCTTTAGAATATCAGAAGGTATTTTGCCTCCAAGTCTCCATTTTTATCATAAGGTGAAATTAAAGTTCAAGTTCTCAGGCCTACATGCCTGAAACCAGGATACAATTCAGTATTTCAATACTTGCTACTTAGAATAAAACAATAGATGATAAATGCCTGTTCTTCTTGAGTCAAAGAAAGTTGTAAAGTACCAAAGAGCTTTCCTAAATCCCAGCCAATCAGCTTAAAGTGCTTTGTCTAGCTATCTAGATGCAACACATTTGGGGAAAAAAAAAAATTGTGTTTAGCTAGCCAAAATGACGTAATGCTTTCTCCCCTACCCACCCTCTCACCCCCACTTCCTATACCTGATTACCTGGTTGTTACCAAGTTACGGGTTTTTTTTTTTTTATAAAAACCTGCCTGAGGAAAAGAAAAAAAGCCCATCATCATATAGTCTGGCTCGCAAGTCCAGATTATGGTCCCGATCAGTCAGTTTTTGTTCAGTGTTCAATAAACTCCCATCAGTCTGAATCTGGTGTCTGAATAGTCAGTGTGCAGCTATTCCTGAACCCATAACAGTGGCACAGTAAAGAGTCAGAAACTTCATTTTAGTCTTGTATTTGTTTCTTCTTAGAAGGCTTATCTTATTTTAGTGTTATGTTTTGTTAATGGCAAAAGAATCAATATGCCACAAGAAATATTTTAGTAAAAATTACCCAGGAACATACAAAAATACTTAATGGCAGGTTTTGATTTTGGACAAGAAGCTTATGTAGGCAAACAGAAGGTACCAGGTGGTTACTGCATTAAACAGCTCTGAGAACAAAATTTCTGTAACCCTTAAGACTTTGTACGTGATATTCTGGAACTTGTTTTCTCTAAAGGTATACTTTAAATAAGCCATAAGTAGGGTGTGGTGGCGCATGCCTGTAATACTAGCACTCAGAGAGGCAGAGTCAGGTGGATCTCTTTTAGTTTGAGGCCACCCTGGTCTACAAGGCAAAACAGGACAGCCAAGGCTACACAGAGAAACCCTGTCTCGAAAGAAAAACCAAAAAACCCTAAATAAATAAATAAACCATAGAGCTAGGTATGGTGGCATATACTTTTAATACCATCACTCAGGAATCAGAGGCAGGTGGATCTCTAAGTATGAGGCCAGCCTGGTCTACATAGTGAGTTCTGAGACAGACATCCAGGGCTGTATAGAAAGATCCTGTGTCAAAACAAAACAAAACGAAATACCCCCAAACCCAAATAAATAATTTAATAAAGCATAGAAAGCATTGCTCAAATTGGCATGGTGATGCCTCAATTGAAAACATTTTTGTGAAGTTACATGTAAAAATAATGCAGGTGAGCTGGGCGGTATCAGCCCATCTTTAATCCCAGCACTTGGAAGGCAGAGGCAAGCAGATATGGTGAGTTTGAGGCCAACCAGAGCTACAGAGAAACCCTCTCTTGAAAAAATCAAAAGTAAATAAAATTTAAAAATGCAGGTGAATGCTAAAAAAAATCAAGAATATTCTCTCAGTGGCTCAACTGTTGTCCCAAACTTTGACAAGCTCAGAAAACTCAGAATTTTCTGGAGAAAGCTTGATGAAATAAGCCTTGCTGTTCCTACCACCAAGTTTCTGACAGGTTTCTAGATGATTCTGACATTGGTGTGATGGTGAACCATTCAGCTTCAAGATCTAGTCTCTGGAATTCATACTAACATATAAATAAAAGAACATGTTAGATATGGCTCCATCCAATTTTGCATAGATTCTTGGTTGCTTAAGTAGAGAAAACTATTCTCCTTGATTCAGTGATTCCCACAATGTCTATAGATAGTCATGGAGAAGGGAATGCTGGACAGCCTCAGAAGTTAAGAGCATTTGCTGCTTGTGCAGAGGACTGGGGTTTGGTTTCCAGAACCCACATAGTGACTCATAACCATCTTTAGTTGCCGTTCTAGGGCATTAAATGCCCTCTTCAGAATTCTAAAGGCACCAGGCACACGTGGTGCATATACACGTAAGGTAGGCAAAAACAAAGATACACATAAAATGAATAAATCCTCCATCCGTAACCCCAAAAGTAAGACAGTCACAGGAACAGTGAAATAAGCCAGATAATTTATGGCTATATGAAAATATTTATTCACAAAATAAAACTATTTAGAAAATGGGACCCTACTCCTGTCTTCTCCCTGCATCTCAATACACATATATCTTATATGAAATCATGAAGATTACGCAGAGTGAGAACACAACTATAAATACAAATATTCACAGTGAATTATTCAAGACTCAGGAACTTCTTCATCGGGGCAGCAGTAATATTCCACAAAACATATTTGCCCATCTTCATTTCTAATCATGTACTGTAATGAGAGGAATCCTCGATTATCTGTCCGAATAGACACTTTACAAGATAAAGCTAATGCCTTTGTAGAGGGTTTCAGTAAAGAAAGTTTGTATCTGTAGGAGAAGAAATAGAAAGTTATTTGGATCCACTTCATGCAATGCATACAAAACCAAGTAAAGGACAAAAGCTAGCCAGGAATAACTGAGCACCAACACTTAACCAATGTGCTAGTCTTCTCTTGCTTTAGCCACTGTGATTACAACCCAATATCCCCAAGCAAATTCAGTGCCCAACCATCTACTTTTGGTAATGTGATGCATTTTGTAACATTAAAAATGATCTGTTTCTCTCTCTCTTTGGTTTTATTTGAGACAGAGTTTCTCTGTGTAGCCTTGGTTGTCCTGGACTCACTTTGTAGACCAGGCTAGCTTCGAACTCACAGAGATCCACCTGCCTCAGCCAACCAGAGTGCTGGGATTACAGGTGTATGCCACTGCACCCAGATTCAGCCCTATTTTGTTTTTAAATGGAAATCTGGTACTTCATCTTTACCAACAATGCAACCTTCATATTAAGTACTGACCTGTTGATCTGGGTCTCATTACAGTGAAATGCTTCCATCAAGTCAGAATCTTTAGGATAGTCAAGGTGGGAGCTTCCTGCATTTCCAAAAGTAGATAACCTATAATTGGAAATAAGTAATTCATTTACTAATAGGTTCAATAATAAGCAATGTTAGAATCCATGCTACCTTAAGAAATGACATATTAAAAACCTAGTTCTAGGGGCTGGGAAGATGGTTCAGCAGGTAAATGCATTTGCAAAGCAGGCCTCAGGATCTGAGTTCAAATCCCAACAACTCACATGAAAGGTAGGTATGACCATGCATGCCTGTAATCCTATCACTAGGGATGGAGACTGGCAGGTCTGTGGAACCCAGTATCTACCTGCTTAGTCAAAATGGGGCATTTGTGAATCAAGGCAATAAGATGGAGAACAATAGAGGAAAATACCCAATGTCCTTTTCTGGCCTCATATGTGAACATAGGGCACCAGTACCTGCACTCATGTAAATGTGCCACATACACACAGACCACACACAACATATGTTGTATATATGTGTGTGTATACTTTAAAATATAAAAATACGCATTATATGTATATAAATGTAAATACATAAAACAAATAAAAAACCTGACTGCTTGGGTATCAGCAAGCTGGTCTAGAGCTGTCTGTATAGTTCAGATTGGTCTTGTTCTCAATTCTCTTGCTTCCACCACCAAATGTTGAGACTATTGGCATGCACTACCACACACAGTAATGTACACTTCACCAAGCATCATAAGTTTCCCACAGGATGCTGTGGGCACAGAGTACATAGTAACAAGCTTACACATCGTTTTACTTTCTACTTTGATTCGTGTGTGTACACATGTGTACCCGCATATGTGTATGTATGCATGTGTGTGTGCATGTTTGTGTGTGTCTGTGATTAGAGTCCAGTTGCTCCAGATCACTTCAGAGCTGAAGTTACAGGCAGTTGTGAGTTGCCTGACATGGTGTTGGGAATCAAATGGGTCCTCTGAAAGAGCAGTATATGCTCTTAATTTCTTGAACAATTTCTCCAGTCTAGAAACAGCTCTGAAGAAAATCTCACATTAGAGTATTCAATATATACTCTGTACAGTTGTGTAATAATGAGTTAACTTTCCTTATCTTTAAATCTAGAAACATATCTCAGAGTACTGTGCATAATGAAAGACTTGATTTAAATCAACTGTAAGGGTCCTATTCCTAGCTTATACAGCTGAACCACTGACATGCAACTATGCCTTTAAGTTATGCTTTCCTAGTACAGCATTTCTCCCCCAGTGCCATATGAACTTCAGATTTTAACACATCCATACACCAAATTGTTTGCTGTTCTGAAAACAGAAGCTACAGGACCATCTAGTTACTTCTGAGAGCTGATTTGGAAGAGGATCCTCTGACGTGTTTTAAAGGAATAATTAGCATGTCAGTGCTTTCCATTTTGGTTAACTTTTTGACATAACATGAGTGAAAGTTTTACCTAATCACAAGAAAAAGCCTGCTGTAATTGTTCCTAAGTCAAAAAAAAAAAAAAACAAAAACAAAAAAATCCTAAAACTTAAGTCTTTTTTTTTTTTTTGGTATCTTTAAAACTTTTAAGTTCTATAAAGTAGTTCTAGTAAAAAGAGAGAGAGAGAGAGAAAACCCAAACCAAACAAAAATACCTGGCCCAATGAAGTTCACTTCATTGTACTCAAGTACTATTTTCCAAGTACTTTTGAGTATTATAGTTCTTAATGGTTTGCAATTTTGTTCATTCTCTGCTGATTTCACATTTTTTTTCCTCCACCTTGATTTTAAGGTTCTTAACCAGTATTAAGATGGATGTGTACTTGTGGGTTACTTTTGATATTTCCCAAGTTTCCTATCTTGGAGTTGTAAAATTATGAAATAATCAAATGCTTCCAAAATTTTTAGGATGGGTTAAAAAAAAAAAATCCTGCGACTCAAGCATATGTTGAGTGTAGAGCTAGACCCATACATAACAGAGCACATTAATGATAACTGTACTCATGTACCTGAAATAGGGTTTGTTGGGGGACACGGTAATCTGTAAGACATCACTTGTCATGTCCAACTCAGAAAATGCTTCACGGAGCCCCTCTGACTGCAGGATAATTTTACTCATAACATTGGTGCTACAGAAATCAAAATCCAGAGTGTCTTCAGGTTCCTGAGTGTTAATCTTGCAGACTGTCACCACTCCCCCTTCTTCTAGAAACAGCATCAAAGGGTGACCATAACCTTGGTAACACATCCGAAGTGCAGTTAAAGTCCCTGCAAGGAAAGAAGTCAGGTGGGGCTGAACTCTGTGGTTCCGGGTTTAGCTTTCCCTCCAAATGACACACATACTGTCTTGAGAATAACTTATCCTGCCAAGCTCCTAGCATGTATGTCTCTTCAAAGACTCCTAATTCCAGTAACTGCAAGGAAACTGGCAATCAGAGCAAAAGTGAACTGCTGAAATGTTTTCCCACTTGTTAAACATGCCTCAGAAAATGCTTATTCATCTTAATACAATGTCTCCTACTGAGATACAGTATTATTTTAAATCAAATGGTAGCAATAAAGGATAGCCACTGGTGATGTAATTTAATATCTCAAATCCCTACAGAGGAGGAATATAAAATATTCTGGCTCTTTCCTACTGGTTACAGCCAGTAAGAAATGCTGAAAAAAAAATCACATTCTCAGGAAAAACCAAGTGGGGAACATTGCATTAGAAAATGCAAAATTAAAAACATATTTTCTGTAGTATGTGCATGATGGTTGTGAGTGGGAGTGTACACACGCCGAAGCATGCCCATAGATGTCATAGAACAACTTTTGGGAGTGGGTTCTCTCCTCCTACCACTGGACCTGGGACTCAAATTCAGGTTTTGTCCCTAGGACTTAACTTGTTACAAAACTTAACTTGTTAAGTTAACTTGTTTGTAACTTGTTACAAAAAATGTGATTTTCCCCTTTGCTGGCAGCCATCAACTGCCAAAAGCTTCTTTCTCCACCAGGGGCGGGACCTCAAGAGTCCTTCCCTTAGTAACGAGTTTTCTAACAAAGCATTGGCTGGCCTGGGCTTGTAGCTCAGCTGACAGTACTAAGTGCTAGTTCCAGGCACCACATAAAACTACAGGTGGTTGCATAATCTCATATAGGCGGTCTATAATCTCATTGCTTAACAGGTAAAGGCAGAAGGATGAGAAGTTCAAGGTCATCTTCAGCTACACAGCTGAGTTCAAGGCCAGTCTGGAATACATGAACTCTTGTCTCAAAATTTTTTTTCTAGAAATCTCCCTGTATTTTCTAACCACAATAATGACTTTTATGTCATAATAACAATAGCTAATAATAAAGTTCACCTGGTGTAGGACTTGATCCAAAAATAGATAAACAGTCTAAAAGGATAGTTAAGTTAATTCGAAACGTAACAGAGTCCTCTTGAATGATAAATTCTTGAAACACTTCAGCCTATAAAAAGGTAAACATGAAAAAATAGAATGAAAATTCACATATGATTTTATATTTCACTTTATGCTTAAAAAGTTAACAATGCTGTATCAACTCCATGAGAATAATTTCTCATTCCCAACTAAAACATGTTAATTTTTCAACCATTACCCACCAGAAGACTACTCCATGGTTTGTTAAAGGTGTAACACTGTTAGGCCCCATTTAGAAGCTCCTGAAGGAGAATGAGAGAGACTGGAGAGATGGCTCGGCAGTTAGGCTACCCCTCCAGAAGACCCGGGTTTGACTCCGAGTACCCACGTGGTGACTCACAAGCACCTGTAACCATTTCCACAGAATCCAACATGCTCTTCTGGAGTTTGTAGGAACCAGGCACATACCTTTTGCAAACGTTTATGTATATGAGAAAAAACACTCATATACATAAAATTAACAAGCCACAGATACAAAGATGCCCTCCCCAGAGTACTTCATCTTCATTTATGGATCTGAATCTACCACCCCGGTGAGCTTACCCTGATTCCTCCGTCCTTGTGACCAACAGTTAAAGCTAGTCACTCAAAAATAGGACAATGATGCATGCATGATAACCATTTTCAATTTCTTTTGCAGAAACCATGTTTTATTTATTCCTCCATTTGTGAGATCATTCTATATACAATTCAAAAATAAAAACTAAATGTTGAGATCCAATGAGCCATACAAATAATTTGTAATAATTATAGGTGTGGGTGACAGTGCAGGGCTTTGATCCAGTACTTCAATATAAGGCAGAGGTGGGTGGATCCCAAAGAACTTGAAGCCAATCTGCTGTATAAAGCAAGTTCCAGGTAACCAGGGTTATATGTTAGACTCTGTCTCATGGGGTAAACATGCTATTACAGCCAGTAAGAGGAAAAACTAAAACGTGCACAATGATAATTACAGTGTAAAGAGTGACAAATATTTTTGGGTTCTCATCCAAACTCAATTTTAAGACTGTTGAAAATTAGATCTGTTGCAGCTGCCACTTTTGATAGGATTATAAATGTGCCTGTATTTGTTAAGATTAAAAGAGGTAAATGATGAGAAGAGTATCTCATTAATAAATTATCACTAGGAATTATTATGCGTGTAACACAAGATGGGAAATATTTGTCGGCAAGAAAGAAAAAAAAGAAAGTAATGACATTTTATTCTCTAACTTGAGTTCTGTTAAGTAAGTCCTTCCAAATTCATTAACTCGGGAATGCTTCAAAGTGTCTCCTCTGCCCCATACCTGAATAAAGGCATTTGCTTGCACACACTTTGCATTTTCCACTGTAACCTTGATTCCATTTTTAGTAGCGAAACACGTAGCGTGATCTTTGAAATGAATGGCTTTCAAGACAGTGGACAGATTCCTAACGTTGTCAAGGCTGGCCACCAAGCAGTACGGTTCGTCCTCGTGCTCAACGTGCTGGGTTAGGAGAGGCATGGATGGTCCCCTCACCGGAGAGAGGGAGGCTCCTCTTCCGGAAGATCTCTGAGAACCTGAGAGACGGAACAACAAACCTCGCATCCGTGCCGACAGGGCTGGGGACTTCAACCCGAGCCGAAACCGGCTGACCAGGGAGAGCCCCACTTCTGCCCCTGAATGGTCTTCAGCTTTTGGGAAATGTCTTATCTCCCTGTCCCCAAACTACCCAAAACTACGGTTTCCTTGTCTTCCATAGGGGGGGAAATGCAATTCGCAGGGCAGTTCTAATTGGCATGGATTTCCACAGGGTAAATGGGCACGCAGGCCGGGCGCCACCAACCTGGCCTGCCACACAACTCGCGGCGGCGGCCCCGCCGGTCACCCAGCTCACCAGCCCGTTCACTGCACACTGAGGGGAGCCCCGGGTGCCGGGCCCCTGCCTTTGCGGTGGTGTCCGACCCTCAAGGCTCTTTCCTGCCCAGCCCAGCAAGGACACCCTGAGCGTCCCGAGGCCACCAAGCCCGGCAAACAGCTACCGCCACCGTCACCACCGAGCCGCCGCGGGCCTAGATAGTCTACCAAGAGACCGGAAAAAGGCGCCTCGGAGCTGGATGACTAATCCAGTACCCAGCGCGTGCTACCATAGAGATCGGAAGGAGGAGCGAGCGGCAGAACCGGAAGTGCGGACTTAGCTAACGCGTCCAGGCAAGATGGCGGCGACCAAAAGGAAGCGGCATGGTGCTTTGGAGGTCCAGGCAAAGAAGCCGAAAAGGAGCCAGAAAGTTGCTGGGCAGCCAGCAACTGTGGCGAAAGAAGTGGAGGAAGAAGATAGAGATCGTATTCCAGGACCCGTTTGCAAGGTAAAAGGCTCAGATCCAGGAGTTAGGGTCGGCTTCGTAACTCGCCTTTGGGCTACCTAAGTGATTACAGCCAAAGCTTTACTAGATCATGAGTTTAGGGGTCCCCTGGATTGGACTGGGCAATATATACGTTTAATTTTCGTGTAGGTGGCCTCCTTCGTGGAGACAGCGATCCCTAAACCCTTACCCAGCTCACAGGGAGGTGATTTAACGGAGTATTTGGTTATAGTATGCTGTCTTTCAGTTACTCTTCTCCAGCCTTCCCAGGGTCGTGCTTTTGCTTTTCCTTTTGTTTTGGAGGTATTTATAATATTCCTTCCATATCTGCTATGTCGGCCGGTATCCAAAGGAATACCGAAGTTCGTTTGCCAAGCCTTTAACGTTACTGTCCTGTGACTCCTAACTTGTTTGGCTGGACCTTTAATTCAAAGGATAATACTTATATAATAATATAACTAGACTAGACCATTAGCTTTATCCATGTTCAACAATTCAACGCACTATACCAAGGTGAGCTTCCCTGGCCTTGGCATTTTGGAGATGATGATCAGGACTTCTTCCAGCAATACTGGAATTTAGAAAGAGCTTTATAGAAAATTTCGTGTTTATTCAAAAGACAGCTAGGTTCTTGTTAAGAGTTACTTTCAGTCATCTGAAAACTCCTTAAGGTGTATTAATGGAAGGAATTTTGCCTTAGACTTGTTAATAATTGTCCCCTATGCTTACTGTAGTACTCTGGTACTTAGTAAGTAGAAAGGAAATGTGAAAGGTGAGTGTAAATTGTAGCCCAGTTTTAATTAACATTTAAATCTTATACTCGTTTCTGAAAGGATAGAAGTAACTCTTGGGGGACAAAAAAGAAGATGGCCATATAGGTTTTCAATAAATGTTAGTGCCCTCCTCCCCACCTCTAGTAGCTGAGCAGAGACATGTTGGGATCTGCAGTCTGAATCACACTCTGAAAGTTAGTTGGAATTCAGGAGATAAAGATTACTTTTAGGATGGTAAGGAAACTTGAAGACTTACTTAGCTTTTGAGCTGGATTTCAAAGAAAGGGTTCAGTTTTGATATTCAAAGAGAGAATGAAAAAAAGGCATTAAGTGGGGAGATGGACACAATCTAAAAGGTAGGGTCTAGTTGGCTGAGTTTGTTCAGGGCCAATATTGGACACTGGTGTTGTAAACAGTGGAAATGTATTTTAGAATCCAACCAAAGAGTGTATATGTCATTTTGAACTTTGGAAACCCCTGAGGGTAAAATCCTAACTTGGACAGTGCTTTTAAAAGATTAAATTGGTGCTAGTTGGATAACTGTCGGAAGTGATTCTGTCTGGGAAAGCCAGGCGTTCAAGATCTTTGCAGCTGATAATCAGGTTAGAGGTTTAAGTAAGGAGAGTGTGTAAGATTTACAAATTGCTGTAAAGAGGTTCCAATAGTAGTTAGTAGTGCCTATGATGTCTATATAAGAGACTAAGGGCAAATGGGATATTAAGAGTCCTAGGAGCTGAAATAATGGCAGAAAGATGGAAGGAAGAGAGAAGAAAGAATATTGATAAGGAGATTTGCCAGATTTAAGTATGGTAAAGCTTAATATTATGTAGTTGAATTTGAAGCATTATTCTAATACATGTGTTAGTAGGGCTAGAGAGATTTACTTTTTTGCACATAGTCAAAACTGGAAATAAGCATAGTGGACTTTAATGGAGAGAATAAAAATTTAAAAAATGAAAGGGTGCTAAGAATTCTTATGGTAGTGAGGGGTGTTGGAAGGTGGTTTGCTTCAATGTTTCTTTGTTTTAGATGGTTCACTATGTTCCCAGGATAGCCTTAAATTCCAGGGTTCAAGTTATCCTCCTGCTTCAGCCTCACCAGCTGGGGTACAAAGTACACTACCATACCTAGTTCTGGAAACTTTAAAAAAGTCTCAAAAACACCAGCAGAGGATGTTAAAATCTCCTAACTTTTTCCCCCTTTAGGGCAAATGGAAGAATAAGGAGCGGATCCTCATCTTTTCTTCCAGAGGAATAAATTTCAGAACAAGACACTTAATGCAAGACTTAAGAATGTTGATGCCTCATTCTAAAGCAGGTACTTTAATATCTGTATGTAGAGACTTGCCTAATTTACATATTTCTTGTTTGTGAAGCCTTGTCAGGTAAAGAAAGTACAAGGATTGAAAGTGAGGCCCAATCAATCAGTGAAGTAGAGGACCTGAGTTTAGTTCCCAGAACTGTGGTAAAGGAGCTGGGTGTGGTGGTGTGCTGTGGGCATGCTGTCCTAGTTGGGCAAGCTCTAGGACAGTTTAGGGACTCTGTCTCAAAAACAAGGTGAGCTGCACCTGAGGAAAAACACCCGAGGTTGACCCCTGGAATGATGAACACACACACATAGCATTTCAAACGTTCATTCTTTCAAGTACCACATTTTTAAGGAAATTTAACGTTTTGTAATAAATTATTGACAAAAGTTCACATTTCCTTTACTTTTTAAAACATGTAAATATAGAAGTGTTTTCTAAAAGTCTAAGGATGCTTTAATTACAGTGGCTTCCTATGATCAGAAGAAGGGTAAGATCTTGAGTAAGGACTGGCAAGTATTGCTTTCTGAACATTTAAAAACTTACTTTTTCTATCTTTCTTTTTGAGACAAGGTTTTGCTATGTAGCCTTGGTTAGCCTGACCTTGAACTCATAAAGATCTGCTTGCTTCAGCCTAGTATTAGGACTACCTAAGTATGTGCCGCCACCCGTGGCTTAACAGTATTCTGCCTTACAGGCTAGCGAAAAGTGGCTGCTTTTAAGATTGACATTTGTCATGGCTGTGTGTAGCTGTTTCCTGAGGTGTTTAAGTTTTGGTCAGTTGTGGTGGCACACACCTTTAGCCCCAGCATTTGGGAGGCTGTTCTCTTGAGTTCAAGGCCATCTTGGTCTGTATAGTCTTGTTTTAGTTTTAAAAGCTGCGCATAGTGGTGCAGAGGAATCTCAGTGATGCGGAGATTGAAGAATTGAAAGTCATCCTAAATTTACATAGGTACTTTGAAGTTAGCTTGAACTATATGAAACCCAATCTTAAAAAATTTAAAAAAAAAAAAAAAAAAAAAAGTTTAAGTTTTGAGCCAGGCGACATGGAAGTAAGGAGGGCTAGGCAGAGTGCTTGCCTGGCTGTGTTTTCCCTGGGTTCCAGTCTCCAATACAGTGGCAAGAATGCACTGTGCTATCTGCCTGTGATTTGTTTAGTTTATGTTTAAAAGGAATGAAGAGATGGAATGTTTTTAGTTCTAATCAGTCTTAAAAATATTTACTGTAAAAATAATCGTCTAGATAGCAAATGTACTCAAAGTCAAGTAGTCTTGAAATCTAAATACTTGCTTTCTCTCTTTTTTTTTACAGATACTAAAATGGATCGTAAAGATAAATTATTTGTGATAAATGAGGTAATTACAAATATTTTATCAACTCTAAAGATGACTCATTTAACAAAGGTTATTTAGTGACTTGTAAAAATAATTTTGTGGGGGCTGGAGAGATGGCTCAGGCCGAGAGCACTGGCTGCTCTTCCAGAGGTCATGAGTTCAATCCCAGCAACCACATGGTACCTCTCAACCATCTATAATGAAATCTGGTGCCCTGTTCTGACATGCAGGCAGAACATTGTATATATAATAAATAAATTTTAAAAATCATTTTGTGAATAATTCAAATTTTATTTCACTAATTTGTCAGTTATTTTCTTCCATGCTATCTAGAATTATGTGAAACTTATAGTAGGTACTCAAAAGAATTGTTAACTAATGTATATAAAACAATTTCGAAATGTTAGCAATGTATAGAAAACCCATGTTGCAAAAAAGTACTTTACTGTGTCATTATTATATGTGCAGGGAAAATTTGTTCTCCAGGTACTAAATGCTGGTAACAGTTAAAATTTCAAAGTACTGTTGAAGATGCTAAGCTTGGGTTTCAAAGCAAAGTTTTCTAAACAGTTTTAAGTGTAAACTTAAAAAGAAAACTATGGAAGAGCATTCCAGTAGAGAGAAGGCAAGTGCAAAGGCCCAAAAAATATTTTAAAAATAAAAAATACAAACAGCAACAAAAACAGATAACAGAAACAAAAAAAGGAAAATGAACTTGACAAGTTTCACATCTTAAGTACTTTGAGTGTACTATAACATAGGAGTTTATTCTTAGGATGCTTTTGTGTTTCTTAAGGATGGTTTTTAAATCTTTACCATGTTGCTAGGCATGGTTTTGCTTGCCTTTAATCCCAGTACTGCTGAGGCAGAGGCATGTAGATCTTTTGAATTTGAGTCCACCCTGGTCTACAGAGCAATTCCAGGACAGCTAGGAATACACAGAGAAAAACAAAACAAAACAGATCTTTTAAGATATTGATTAAAGCCTGGTATGGTGGCACACATCTGTAATTCCAGAACTCTGGGAGGCAGAGGCAGCTGATGTCTATGAGTTTGAGGCCAGCCAGTCCACAAAGTGAGTCCAGGACAGCCAGGGCTACACAGAGAAACCCTATCTCGAAAAACAAAATAAATAAATAAATATATAAATAAAGATATTGATTAAGTTATTTTGAAATATTTTTTATTTACTTTTTCTTCTTATCCCTTAATTCATGACAGGCTGTGTAAATAAAATTTTAAATTTTATAGAATTAAAGAAAAGAAAAACCTAAAAAGCTGATGATTAAAATAAAGGATATCAGGATATCTTTGGTTTTCTTAGGGCTATATTTTGTGATAGTTTTATTATCCTATATTTTATGCCTAGTGTAGTATTTCCAGTCATTATAGGTTGTATATAGGACTATGGTCAGAGGAGATCTTCAGTAACAGCAAGGACACCAGTTGCTCTAAATATTAGCCCATTGGGGTCTGTAATCCAACACTTGGGAAGTGGCAGAGTATCAGGATAAGGCCAGCCTAGGCTGAGTGATATCCTGCCAGTAAACAAAATACTTTGTACCATAGACTAAAGAGATTTGAGTGGATACTTCTACCAAAGAGGTGCATAGAAGATCAAGTTTACCTTGATAGAATGCCAGAGAGGAAATAACATTCTGTGGATAAATATACGCAGGTTGTTTTCAGTGGCCTTGCCTAAATCTTTTTGGAGAAACCCTGCTTATTTACTACTTTTTTTTTTTTTTTTTTTTTTAGGTCTGTGAAATGAAAAACTGCAACAAGTGTATCTACTTTGAAGCTAAGAAAAAACAGGATCTCTATATGTGGTAAGAATATATTAATAGAATTGAGTGGAGCCTGTTTAAGTGGATTTATTCTTTTTACATCTTCTATAACAGGATCATATTTTTTTATGTAAAAAGGGAGGAATAGAGTAAGCCCTTTGATTGCAGAGTATTTGAAGTCCCTAAAGAACATTTAAAGTGAATATTACAGACATGGGTTTTCCTACATTATGGCCTTTTACATCTTATAGACATCCCATCTTACACTGTAGACGTACTTTTAAGACCTGCTGCATTGTGCATTCTAATCTGTTTGAAAAGCTTCCCTCATATATTTCAGGCTTTCAAATTCACCTCAAGGGCCATCTGCCAAATTCTTGGTTCAAAACAGTAAGTTTGACTTAACATTTTTTAATGAAAACTTTAGAAATGTTTGGGGATATTTGTGTCAAAAATTTTAACTTTTTGATTACAATTCTTTTAGTTCATACCCTGGCTGAACTAAAGATGACTGGAAACTGCCTGAAGGGTTCTCGTCCTCTTTTGTCTTTCGACCCTGTAAGTTTCTCATTCAGTGTGTGATCTAATTTTCTTACTCTGAGTGGTTGATTTTTAGTAGATAAAGTTTTTTTTATATATTTAGTTAATATAAGAAAGTTTTAAAGAAGGTACTCTTAATTTCATGTAATGTGTTTGTATTTTTATTTATAGGCTTTTGATGAATTACCACATTATGCTTTGTTAAAAGAACTCTTAATTCAGGTAAATACCTTTTCTAGAAAGTATTTTTAGGAATGTATAATGGACGAATGTCTTCCTTTGAACTTGCTTGTTAACTTAGACATCAAAGCACGCACTGCCCTGAATAAAAACACTAACAGACTTATTTTTTTGCAAGATCTTTAGTACACCACGGTATCATCCCAAGAGCCAGCCATTTGTGGACCACGTGTTTACATTCACCATTCTGGATAACAGGATATGGTTTCGGAACTTTCAGGTTAGCTTTACTATTCTTTTCATGTGTAAAAGGAAGTTTTACTCTCCTGGTTCAGTTGTTGTCTTGGCCTAGGCCTAGGCCTAGAAGCTTCTAGCCTCCGTATAATCCAAACTAGGCCTAGAATGTTTTCCGTCTCTGAGACTTACTGCTTGATAAGCTCACCCTTTCTTATTGTGCTCATAGCTGACTGGTTCAACTGAGCTGTTCTGGCTCAAACACCTCTCCCAGCTGACTTACTCAATCCTGCTTTTCTCTCAGCCTCTGAATTGCTCTGCTTGGCCTCAAACTAACTCTAGCCATCTGCTCTAATTTCCTGCTCCTTAACATTCTCTGGCTCACTCTATTCTTCACCTGAGTTTTCTCTCTGCATCGTGTCTCTCTATTACTGTCTGGGTAATAACCAGGCTTCTTTTTCTGCATTGCCTCTTAAGTAGCTTCCTTCTCCACTCTCATCCAGTGAGGTTGGGTGTATCCTATTTTGTCAATTCTTTGTCTGATTTGTCACTTTTCTGCCACTAAATCAGACATCACCCTGAAACATGGGTGTACACTTCCTTCTACAAGATAACGTTACCTCCTTGTTTGGGATTAAAGGTGTGCACCACCACTCCTGGAGCTAAGCTTTTCTTGAGCTGAAACTTGCTCTATACCAGGCTGGCCTTGAACGCAGATCTGCTTGCTTCTCCTGGATTAAAGGCATGTTTTTGTATTCCAGCTGTATCACACAGACCTAGAAGATCTTTGGATGTGATCTCTTGACAGAACAGCCATGTTCTGAGTTAACATCCCTTTACATTTATGTTTTAAATATATTGGAATATGAAGCATTACTGACAATGCAAATAATGTACTTTTGTTTTGTTTTAAATAAGTCCATTTCTCCTTTGAATCTGTATGGCAAATGGTTGTCCGCTACCACATACCCGAAGTGATCTCTGCGTATTTTTATAGTGGTCAGTGATGTGACATACATTTTTCACAAGCCGCTATACTCACTTGAAAAAAGAAAATAGACTGCAAATCTGAGCTGATTGGCTTCCAGCCTTTCCTGAGGCCTGTTAGGGCAGTTCATTGTTTCTCTTCCTGAAAGGTTAGAATATAGCAGGTAGAGGGTAGGAGGCTGTTAAGACTTAGGAAAACATAATTGCTATAGTAACAGCTTTTAGGTGAGTCATAGCATGACTCATTCAGAAGTGGGGATTTCAGAAATCTCTAAGCAGGAATTTGGAATAATACAAAATTTCATGCAGCTGCAGGTGATGAATACGGTCCTCCTGTGTACACGTTTGTAGAAGATTTCTTACAGTATCAGTTAAATGTCCTGACTTTGGAGAGTAGATCTATTAAATTGTTAATCTCAGGCAAATCCCTATAAGTTCAGGACCAGCCTGTTCCACATAGTGAGTTCCAAGCCAGCCTGGGCTATGTAGAGACCCTATCTCAACAGATAAACAAAAAGAATGTTAGGGTTTGTGAGACTCAAGATATGAAACAAATTCAGATTTCAAGGTTTAAAAAAAAAACAACAACAACAAAACACTGAGGGGTAAAGTAAGCCTGAAGACAGGCATAAGTGCCACATTATTATAATCCTAGATCTGGAGAAGTAGAGGCAGGTAGCCCCCTGTGGCTTGTTGGCTGGCCAGCCTAGTTTATTCTGCAAGTTCCAGGTACCAGTGACAGGCCATCTCATAAAGCAAAGTGGGGCTGGTGAGATGGCTCAGCTGGTAAATGCTCATTACTAAGCCTGGCAACCTAAGTTTGATTCCTGTGACTCCTGTGACACATGTGGTAGAAAGGAAAGAACTAGCTCCTGTCAGTTGTTCTCTGGCTTCTGCATGTGTGCCACGAAACATACATACAATATAAATGAATGTAAACAAAGCAACACATGGGTGGCCTCTGAGGAGCAACACTTGTTGATATCTGGCCTTCATGCATGCACATATACACCAGTAAATGTATAAACCCCCCCACACACGAACACTGGAAAATAAACATGTTTTCTGTATAACGTCCTTTAGCTAGTAACCGGTTTTAAGAAGTATTGTGATTTGCCATTTTCCAAGTTCTTACCATATCTTAGTTTGAAAATTATTAATTCTGGTTTTTTGGGGGTTTTGTTTGAGACAAGTCCCTCTTGCAGCTCTGGCTGGCCTGGAACTCAGTATGTAGATGAGGCGTAGATCCACCTGCCTCTGCTTCTCCACTGCTGAGATTAAAAGTATGCTATGCTTGGTTTATCAATTCTTAGAGCACATTTGTCATGAAGTTGTGGCTATTTTACCTTTTGGTAATATTATAGCCAAACCAGAAGAAATATTTCTTTTTTATTGAAGATTATAGAAGAAGATGCTGCTCTAGTGGAAATAGGACCTCGTTTCGTATTAAATCTCATAAAGATTTTTCAGGGGAGCTTTGGAGGACCAACTTTATATGAAAATCCTCATTACCAGTCTCCAAACATGGTAAGCTTTGTTTTGTTTTATTTCTGTCTGTGATACTACAACTCTTTAGCCAAAATAATTTTGTAATTACTGCTTTACCACCTGTATGACTGAATTTGTTTTGCTACCTACATATCTGCAAATGACTAGTTTGTTTCTATTTTGCACTTTTGGGCGAAGGGACATAAGAGAATGCCTTATTCAAAAGCATCTATTCTTTTGTGTCTAGCATCGGCGTGTCATAAGGTCCATCACAGCTGCAAAGTACAGAGAGAAACAGCAAGTCAAAGATGTTCAGAAACTGAGGAAGAAAGAACCAAAGACTATTCTCCCACATGATCCCACTGAAGATGTCTTTGTCATACCAGCAGAGGAAAAACCAGTGGAAATACAGTGGGTGAAACCAGAGCCCAAAGTTGATCTAACAGCAAGAAAGAGAAGGATTTACAAAAGGCATCGGAAGCTGCAGCAGAAGATGAGCAGAGGGAGTGCAAAGTGAATCACTGGACAACTGTCTTTTAGTTACTGTATATTTATTTTGTACTCCATGTGTAAATACTTTCAGTATACAGAACTAGCTATGTCTAATTAGGGTGCCATTTTAAAAAACTAAAATCTTAACTCAGTGTTGGTCTTTTTCTAAATAAAGCATTGTCAAAACTCAGCAGCAATTCTCTGTTCTTTCCGGAGCCCACTTAGTGTTAGGAATGTTTAACAGTTACAGTTCGCCTGCACTCTTTGGTTAGAATTTTAGTTTGGTCAACCTGAAATTCAAACAGACTTGGGTCTTCCTTACTTACAAAGGTGTTAGGCACTTTGGAGAGCAATTTGTGGATGGCAGGTGCAGGTAAAAGGTCATTTTACTGAGGTTTCTCTGCTGGGGTCACTAGTTCATGAAGCCTTGTGATCACTTTTTTCAGGTTTTAAAAACCAACTAAACTAGTTGGGCATGGTGGCCCACATCATTAATCCTAGCACTTAGGAGGCAGAGGCAGGTGGACCTGTGTAGACCAGCTTGAGTCTTCGTTAGGAAACCCTGTCTCGGGGCCTGGGGTGGGGGAGAGTCATGGATAAAAGCCAACAAATAACTAAGCAATTTTACAAATTTAATTTTTTATTAAAATTTTACAAATTTACCTTAGAAGCAATTAGTATAGATTATTTACTTAGAAGTAGGGAAAGAAAAAGACCAGTTAGGGTATGAGAATACTGGAGGCTTTTCCTCCTGTGAATATGTGGGCAAAACGTGAGCGTGGACAATAACTTGAGCATCTGGAGAGAAGTAGCAACAGGGAAGGCAACAGCTTGACCCTCCAATGATGATGGGGATAGGTGGTTGAGATAAACAGGAGATACCTGCATATATATATATATATATATATATCGATCACGCACACATATGTAATGTTAGATATCAGATGGTTTGTCATCCCTTAACACTGGGTGTTTCCCCACTGCTGCAGCATGCTTACTAACTGGACAGCAAGTGTCTGCCATAGCTATTTTACACCTTCAAAGCTATTTCAGTTTTTGTTTTTCTAGTGTGGTGCCTAGGGTAAATGTTTCTGTACAGAAATCTCCTGTACAACACTTGGGGTTAAAACTCTGGTCAAAGGTTGTAAGCAATAAGGTTTTCTGATATTTGGTAAGGTCCAAAATTGTACCTAGCCTGACAGAACATTTATATTGTGCTCTTGCCAATGCGAATGCCAGTTGAAAAAAAAAAAAAAAAACAATATTTTTAGGGGAGATTAGGATTGTGTGGGGTGGGAGGATTGGACTAATGTTTCTGTGGTAGGGTGTTACTTCTAAATAGATATAATCCCTAGTTTATGTATTTTTGGTTTTTTAGATTTATTTATTATGTAATGTATACAATGTTGTCTGCATATATACCTATATATGCCAGAAGAGGACACCTGATCTCATTATAGGTGGTTTGAGCCAACATGTGGTTGCTGGGAATTGAACTTATGACCTCTGGAAGAACAGCCAGTGCTACATAACCTCTGAGCCATCTCTTCAGCTCCTTAGTTTATGGGGGTTTTGTCCTCAATTGCTTCTTGTTGCTGTGATAAACATCCTGACCAAACAGTTCCAGGTTCAACACTGAGGGAAATAAAGGCAGGGACTAAGGTCACAATCTGAACTCAGGAGCTGAAGCAGAGATCCAGTAAGAACACAGATTACTGGCTTGCTTCTAGTTTGCTCAGCTGCTTTTCCTACCAACCACCTGCCTAGCAACCACCTTCCTACCAACCATCCCCTGATGGCACCGCCTACAGGGGACATATCCTACATCAGTTAGCAATTAAAATATCCATAGGCATGACCACAGGGCAATCTTCCTCAACCAGCACAAACTCACTTGAAACCTATGTAGGGACTGGAGAGATAGCTTGAGGTTAAGAGCACTGGTTGCTCTTGCAGAAGACCTACATTCAGTTGAATTGTGTTTTAAATGGTACTACTTTTCCTGAGATAGTTTAAATAAGACTCCTTGAAGTCATTTAAATTATGTGATTCAGGTCAGAGGTTCACCTGAAGTACTTTTCTGGCTGGTTTCTCACGGTCATAGCTGGTTAAATACAAAAGACTAAATGGCCATTGGTTATTTAGGCAGTTGAATGAAAATGAGACTAGGGTGTGTTGTATTTGGCACTTAATTTTTACTATTATCTTTTAGTAAAGCCCCACGTTGGGCGCCATTTGTTGTATTAAATTTTTAGTATTTACTATTGATATATTTCTTTTAGTAAAGCTGCAGTTAATCCTAAACAGCTGTTTAACCCAATCATCATACAGAGACTATGATTTATTTAGTTAACCTAGAACACACTGCTGGGCAAAAGTTGCTCCATCCTAAACCTCCAAGCCCGCATAGTTTCCTACCATTTAGATTTTCCACATTATACTTGCTTTTAGTGGTATCTTAGATCTGGTTCATTTTTCCACCTTGTTCCAAGACCTCTCCTTCGGCTTCTGCTCTCCCAGCTTCTGCTCCTCTCTCTCCTCCTTTCTATTACTCAAAATTGTGTCTGGTTGTTTTATTTTGACATGTTTACGAAAAGTTGAGACAGGTGATTGAAACCAGAGAGTGGGGGAGAGAAATCAGCATTTGAATGAACAAGGGTAAGGTGTATACATTCCAAAAGAACATTATACCAACAAGGGTGTTAAACAGCTCAGGAAATGTTCTTTAAAGAATATATGTTATGAACAAATTATGTACTGTAAAAAGTCAGTTTTGAAAGACATGAACTTAATACTTTAGATGTGTGTGCATCGTGAAGTTTTGGTAGAATTTCTAATTTCACAATTTTCCTGTTGTATTTTTCCCCTTCATTATTCCAGTCATAATTTCAAATTAAGAGTTAACTTGTTGAGGTCTTTATTCCTCAAATCACATCTCTTTCTGTAAAGCTACCTGGTGTATGTAAATATTCCATCTTAAAGTAAAATTACTGATGTACTTTAATGGACTTTAGGATACTATTTTGGCATTCAGTTGATTGGGATAGATGTACAGGTCTCCCATAATGTAATACAGAGTAATTAATATGACTACTTGGATCCGCCCAAACCTGCTGGTTAAATACTATCCCAAGACTGCATTCTCAAGGTAATCTTGAAAAGGTAATAGAATCCAGAAAGTTAGGATTCAAGAGTAATGCATGGTACTTGTTAAATCCTTAAGTCTCAAACCATGGGACAAATGGCAGAGGTGCCTATTTTACATATCAAAGAGGATCTGGTTGCTAGGTTCTCCCAGCCAGCATCCCTCAGTCCCTACTTGTCAGAGGGCATAACCCTCTACTGAGAACTCTCCAGTCCAGGGTCTGGGCCAGCCTTCCCCCAGAGGCTCTTCCCTATATAATCCAGCCATTTGGTTACTCTCCCAGATGTTCTTGCCTTTGGCTTTGGCTAATTTGTCTCCTATAAACTTTCTCCTCCCCTATCTATGAGCAGTCATGTCCTTTTCTTTTTTTTCATTCAGTACTCAGGTCATATAAATATTTTACCTTTTATAAAGTATTTCCATGTAGAGGAATAGAGTGTGGAGAGTTGTAGAAGACAGATCTTTTTTTTAACCCAAGGTTGGTCTTGAACTCCTGGCAAACCTCCAGCCTCAGCCTCCCAATTTACAGGCATGAACCACCGTCCCCAGCCAGCCAATTTAGCCTTCCAGAGTTTGCAAGCTAAAGCACACATGGAGGGAAAAAAAAAAAAGGTTGTTCTCCTCCACAGTCAAGAGAGGAAATGCCCTGTAAATATTCCTATCTATCTATCTATCTATCTATCTATCTATCTATCTATCTAATCTAATCTATCTTTTGGGGGGGCCTTGTTTTAGTAAGGCTGCATGTTGTTTAAAATAAGACATTTCACGACACTGAAGAGGACTTGCTATCATGTGGACATTTTGTGTTTAATATATGTGCAAAAAAACCTAGTCTGGTTGTGGAGGCCAGTAAGCCCAGCATTTGGAAAGCAGAGGTAAGATCATGGGTTTAACTTACTATATAGACCAAGCCGGCCTGGAACTCACAGAGTGGGGTAATTAAAGGAGTGGCCTGGAACTAAATACTCTAAACTGACCTCTGCCTCCTGGGTGGGTGCTGGCATTAAAGGTGTGTTCTTCATAGTGGGCCCTCAGCCTGGCTTCTGGTATACTACCTTCAAATGGTTCAAGAACTGACTTAATTTCTGTCCTTTTAGCATGCATATTGGTCAAGATGAGAAAAAAAAAAAAAAAAAACCCTAGGAAGTGGTAGCTGCAGAGAATGGAAAAGACTGTGATCCCTGACGTTCCCACCAAGAACTTCTGGCTGAAACTAAGCGGCCGACTACTTGAAGTTGCCTCCTCTGCGAAACAATCAGAGCCCCGGGAGGGTTATTTTAAGCCCCCTGCCCATGCCAGGCCACCTCACCCTGCCTTCAGGCCGGCGGCTAGCAGGTGTCGCTCAGCGAGCCCACTGTGCCCCTCACAATGAGGCTTGTCGTGCCTCCGCCGCCCACCGTCCCCCGCCCAGGCCCCGCCTCCGCGGCGCGCTGCTCGAGGCTGGCGGCTGGCGGCTCCCCGCTCGCCCGGAACCCGGCCCAGACCACGCCCATGCGGAGCCGCCGGCGCCGCCCCCTCCGCGCGCCCGCGTGCCGCAGCCCGCGTCGTCCGCCGCCGC
>NW_026585987.1:5496812-5505665 GCF_907164565.1 Psammomys obesus
CGAGGAGGAGCTCAAGAAGGCCTATCGGAAGCTGGCCCTGAGGTGGCACCCGGGTAGGTGACCGGCGGTCGGGAAGCCGGGCGGGCCTCCTCACGCTGCCTCCCCGCGGCCGCGAGACCCCGGCGGGGCCGCCGTCGCCCGCCGTCGGGCCTGAGGGGGGGTGTGGTGAGGACGGCGCGGACCCCGCGGGCCCCTCCCGCCGCCGCGGACGAGCGGGCGCGGCGAGCAGCTGCCCCGGCGCCCGCGGCCGGGCTGCCGGCCCCTCGCTCCCGCCCCGGCCGGCCGGATGGCTTTTAAACAGGCCTGCTCGCGCCCGCCCTCGGCGTTCCCGGGCTCCCGCCGACCCGGCCCCGCGCAGAGCACGAGTTTCCCACGCCAGAGAGTTCTAGTTAGGCGCCGTGCCCACCGAACTCTGCGAGGCTCCTCAGGAGTTGGCTGAAGCAACGCCCCCGGGGTGGTTCACTGCTGCTGTAAAACGGGTCTGGGAGACTTTTACCAAGTCTGGTCTTCCGGGCTCCGAGACTTACGTAGTTGAATCCCTGCTCCCCGAGATTCCTAGCAGGCTCTCCGCCCCTCTTGGTAGTGGGAATTAAAGCTGGCGCCGCGCACCTGCCGGCAAGCGCTCCACCATCGAGCTACACCAGCTCGCGTGTTTAAGGAATCCTTTGGAGACGGGGTCGCGCTACGTTGCCAAGGCAGCCTTGGAACCTGTGTCTGCCTCACCTTCAGGAGTGATCGGGATTACTGTCTGGTGCCACCAGGCGGGGGTTGCTTTATCTGCTTGTTTTTGTTGCAATTTTGCTTTGGTAGTTTCTCCTTAACTTTAAGCTGTGCTTCCCAGAGTCTACCTAAGATGGATACACACGTAGGTGACTAAGAGCTCCTAGTAAATAAACTTTATTTCAGTGGTATACACTTACTTTTTGCTTAAAAAGAGAAGTAACTGGACTATATAATACAAACATTTAAACCCAGTTTTTCCCGTACCTGTCCAGAGGATGCAAGTCACTTGCACAAGCATATAATATGTATTTTGAAAAGCTAAACCAGGGACCTCAGAGTTTTTGTTAGAACATGCCTTTCACACATGAATGTTAACTACAAAATAGTAGGAGGAAAATAGTGTAATTGCTATTTGGGTTAAGAGAACCATTAGCATCCAAGTAATAGGGCAGGGTTCCACTGTATACTGAGAGATACTGAGGCTTCTTCTCCACAGGGAGGACCTTGAGCTGTGTCCTGTTTCAAGAAGAGCACAGTGGTGGACAAAAGATGTCCCTGGGGGATGGAGGGCAATACTTACATGGAAGGCTGGTTTGGAAGAGTGAAAGGAAAGATTGGAGACCCAGAGTGGGAAGGCAGGTAGTAGATGGAACAGGAAACGTAGGTGTTGGTGTGATAACCATAAATGAGGAACGTATGTGCATGTACACACACACACACCCTATTAAAAGGGCCGAAGCTTTATCATAGCAGGAAGTCAAAAGAAATAGCCAAAATAACTAAACCCAGAGAAAATCTACAAGTGGCAGAAAAACATTGTTATAGAGTAATGGCTAATTATCATTAGAAGCTGAGTTAGAAGGAAGTTGGGAGTTCCTTGACTTTCAGAATGAGAAAGGGCAAGGCAGAGAATTAATTCTAAGGACAAATGCATATGTAATTTTGAAGATAAGTTTTTTAAAGATTTATTATATATGTATGTATATGGATGATCTATTTGCATGTATGCCTTCATGACAGAAAAGGGCATCAGGTGGTTGGGAGCCATCATGTGGGTGCTGGGAGTTGAACTCAGGACCCCTGGAAGAGCAGCCAGTGCTCTTAACCTCTGAGCCATCTCTCCAGCCCTGAAGATAAGTTAATAAAACATTCTTGGGACCTAGACAAATCAAATTGTAGTGAGTCTTGGATATTAGGCTAAGCACTATGTATTACTATTATTATTACTTTGCTAGTATATAGAGTCTGCCCTGGTTTTATTATAATGTCTTGGATGGTTCCATGAAGGAAATTGAGGCCTGAAGAAACCTGGAGGCAAGTCAGAAAATGTCCCAGTGGACAGGCATGGGGGAGGAGAAAGGTTCAGGTGGAGAGATGATAGGAAAATTAATGATTTTTGGACAGTTGGACAGTTCAACGAGGGGAGGAAGAAATATTGCTGATTGACTTTGAGGCCAAATGTGTTAGGAACTGAATATACAGTGCTGTCTGAGTATCATGATTCATCCTAAATAACTTGGAACGATTGTATATTTCTACTTCCTCAGGAGTCATGATTTCAGTGTGCTTGCTTTGTTGGGCCACTTGGTCTTTTAGTCAATAGATGTTTAAGCTCAGTCTATGTGCAAGGCACATTGTTCGATATATTGGGAGCTAAGCCTTGTTTCAGAGAAGTGGCCTTCCAAAATTCATCCCATTCTCGGAGTAGTGCTTTGTTAGGTGAAGAAGGCAAGAGAGGCCCCTGCCCTGGTTTGGCCATGCATTCTGTGGAGACACAGGACTGAAAAGTCAGTTTGAATCCTACTGGAGAAGGGCATCTACGGCAGATTCAAGTGTTGGTGAGTAAGTCCATGCACTCACCTGGCCAGCTTTGCATCTCTGGGTGAGAGAGATGGGAAGGGCCACCCAGGAAACTTGGCTGTGAGGGTGTAATATCTTGGAGGAGACACAAAATGATAGGCTTGGCAGTATGCCTATTGAGAGAGGAGAAGGGAGCATAAAGAGAGAGGCTAGCACAACCAGCTAAGTGGGGGCAGTCCAGGAGGGATGTTGTCCCTTCTGGAGTAGGATTTTAGCCTAAGAGCTTTGGTAAACCATAGAAGAACTGAAACACCAGGGTGAAAAATGCTGGTTTTTCAAGTTTCTCTCTGGTTGTAATGGGAGAGTGTTTTCAGGAAGGTAGGCCAGCCTGGAGATGAGGCCAGGACCACCAAACGGGAAATACTGAGCAACATGCCAGTGTTTCAGGGGTTGAGAAGAGGAGCTAGAAGACAAGAGCACTGAGATTGGCAGGAGGAGGTAGTGATAGTGATAGTAGAGGAGATTATTAGTTAGAGGCAATAGTGAATAAAGGCCAGTGATAGGCATTGCCTGTATCACCATGGGACTGCCATAGCAGTGCTGCAGCAAAAGAAGCAGAGGACTGCAAAGGAGTGATGCTTTCTCAGAGCAAGTTTCTGCAAGGCACAATCTAGTGATGTCTTTGAGAAGACATTGTAAGATGGTTTAGGAGACAACAGCAGAATATGAGTGTGAAGAAAAAAACTACACAGAATAGTTCAAGAATAGATTTTTAGTAAGCCTCGGTGATTGTTTGCAATACCTGTGTCAAAATGTAGATTTTGTTTGTTTTATTAGATTCTTGCTGTTACTTGCCTAACTCAGACACACTTACGTAAAATGAAAACCATGTAACAGATTAAAAACATTTAAGAAAAAAGTTTCGCTCAGAAATTAGATCTTGTTATTAGATTGTATATTCATAGGTTTTATGTGTTTAAAGCCTCAGCTTTCTGCAGAGGCTTTCTCCTTTCTTTGTGAAGGAAAAGAATGGGAAGACGTTGGACAAGGTAAAGTACTGCTAAAAGAACACACACAGGCAGGAGCATTCATGTGCATGTGCGCACATGTGCACACACACAAGGCAACTGTTTTTATGTAGGAAGACTCAGTTGCCAGCTTTTTTAACTTTTAGGCTATTCAGTTTGAGCTGCACTGTTGTGTCTTGACAGAAATGCTTGAGACTTAAAATTTTCTTTATTTTCTTAGAAGACATGAAGCGAACAAAACACAGCAGTGTGGACTGGCAGTGACACTGAAGCTGTTTAGCAGCCCCTCTTGAGGGGTTTGTTATTGTTGAGTGATGACACGGATATTGGAAAATACAAGTGTCCAAGAGAGTATCGTCATCCTTTTCTTCATGGATCAGTTTATTAATGAGTTATGAAGATATAGAAATCTTAACACTTGTCAAAGGAACTTCACTTTGAAGGATATGAAGGCTGTGTGCAAATGCATGTGGCAGGAAGCCCGGTGTTGTAGTTAATGCAAAAACTAATTTTTTTTCTCACCTCACGAGAAATGAGGTGGCTGCTTGTGATAGTTTGTGTTTCATGAAGCCGTTAGAGACTTGCTCCATCATCCTCACCACGTGCATTAAACCCTCGAATTGAATGGAAGCAGTGAGTCTCAAAGGCAGAATTGCTTTCTCAGGAGGGAGAGCTTGGGAGAGCAGTTCTCTCCCATGGCCCTATGGATTTCTGTTTAGCAGCTCTTAAATAGGCCTCTCAGCATCCAAAGTGATAGTTCAAGATACTGGTCACAGAAAGGAGAAAGAAAGGGCAAAGAAGACACCAGGGATTTATGCTAGCTGCCTTTTAAGGAAGATTCTTGAAACCCACTGTAAAATGCTTTCATAGATTTTATTAGCAAGAGTATAGTCACATGGTTACCCCTAAGTGTCTGAGGAACAGAATCTTTACTACAAGGACAAGTATCCATTATCCATTATAAGGCCAGGGTTCAGCTGTTAGCCGGAAGAAAGGAACAGTAAATTTTGAGTATGAATTGGTCAGCCACAATTCTGAGCTGGAGGTAGGATACAAGAAGTAGGTTAAGGGTACACTGAAATAAGGACCTCCCAGGCCCATACCTTTTCATCGAGAGCAGTGTTTTTCCTGGAAAGCACCATTTAGTAAACTTGTGTTTGCATCTTATTTTAATTACTTTTCCGTTGCTGTGATAAGACACAATGACCAAGGCAACTTACAGAAGAAATTTGAGTTTACATTGTGTGTATGGTTTCAGATGGTTAGACCATGATGGCTGAGCAGAGATAGGTAGCAGGAGGCTGGAGCAGCAGCTGAGTGCTTACATTTTGATCTGCAAGTAGGAGACAAAACTAACTGAAATGGTTCTAGTCCTTTGAAATCCCAAACCTGCCCAAGTAACATATCTCCTCCAACAAGGCCACACTTCCTGTTCCTTTCCAAAGAATCCCACCAACTGGGACCAAGTATTCAAACCTTTGAGCTCATAGGTGTCATTGTCAGTCAAAACAAGATTGGCTAATGCTGGTTCAAATGGGTGCACTTTAAAAGGGGAGTTAGAATTACAGAGGTGGAAATGATTTTCAGTTAATATAAGACTACTTTTAGTTCCATAGGATAGAAGAGTCATGGCAAACTGTGCTACTTGGAAAAGTATCAATGTTAGATATTTGGCAGGAAGCCAGTTGTAGGGCTTGGGATCAGGTAACAGCAAATGAGAAAGGCAAATGCCCTCATGAACCACTTAGACAAACAGTAAGGCTGCGTGGGTATTTGGAAGGAAAACATTATAAGACAGGTATTGAGTGGTAGTTTAAAGAACTTGGTGTGTTCCATGTTAGAGTCAAAATGTTTTAATTCATGAATGTATTATCCACTTATGACGGAACAGAATTATCAAAGCCTTAGAGTTTAAAACAGCAAACAATGAAAACAATATACATCAGTTCATTATGTAGACTCTAAGGGTTCTGATGCTTAGAATGTGGGAACTGCTTCACTTATAGCTTCTGCTAAGGCTCTCTCACCACTCTTGGGAGGACCTGCTTCCAGACTCATGAACATGATTGTTGGCAGGTCCCTGTTCCTTTCTGCCCTCTGTTCTTCACCCATTGAACTTTATCCTTTGAAACTGTGTTCCTCACACTGTGACATTAGTATTCCAAGGAGAGGGCAAGAGCCCAGAATGGGAGCTGCAAGCAAAGATGCATTTTGAGTTTTGCAGTTCAGGAGGGCATGACTCAGAAAATAATTAGCTTGTGCCTTTTCCCCAGTGTGTATGTGTGAAGAGATACACATCTGTGGATTCTCTCCTACCATGTGGATCTCAGTGATTGAACTCAAGCTTTCAGGCTGGATGGGTGAATCTTTATCCTTATCTATTGTGTCATGTTGCCAACCACTCCTATTTAAAACGTGTGTGTATGTACACATAAACATGCTGATGCAGGGTCTCACCCTGTAGCCTGGACTGGCCAGGAACTAGCCATAAGACTAAGCTGGGCTTGAATTCTGAGGTCCATTTGTATGTGCTCCCAAGTGCTTGGATTAAAACCATGCACCGCCATGCTCTGTGTGTGTGTGTGTGTGTGTGTGTACGCATATGTGCATAATTATACATAAATATCTGTGTACATGTAGGTACATGGCATACATACAGGTATGCCATAGAGGTACATGGAGATCATGTGTAGGCTAGAGGATGGACATCTTAAAAGAGTCCAGTTTCCCTCTTTGCTGTATGGGTTCCAGAACTGAATTCAGGTCTTTAGGCTTGGGAGCAAACCCCTTTCCCCACTGAGCCATTTTGATGGCCCAAGCATGTACTTTTTTCATGACTAAATTTCTGTGACTTTATTTTAACAGATAAGAATTTGGATAATGCCGCAGAAGCAGCTGAGCAGTTTAAATTAATTCAAGCTGCCTACGATGTATTGAGTGACCCTCAGGAAAGAGCATGGTGAGCATTGTATTGTCACTCTCATCCTTGTTTAATGTGTTAGCAGGAATTGTCAATTTGGGGTTGTTGGCTTTTTAACAATTTAATACACTGAATGGTTTGGGACTGTTCTGAAGTATCTGTCACCTCGTCGTTATGTAAAGTGCAGTATGTGGGCAGGAAGGAATTTTAGGGACTATAATTCCAACTGTCTGGTGTTATCCATGATGAAGCAAGTTTGCTAATCTTCCATAGCTTTACCTCAGATGCTGTGAGAGCTTTCTCATGAATGAGGTTCCTTTAGTGTATGACAAATGCATTGTTTTTTTTCTTTAGCAGCATTTTTTACTTAATTAAAGGTTATAATACATTTCTTTAGAGTACTGGAATAAATTTTATTGTACAAATATAATAAGTCCTTTTAACAAAGATGAGCTTATAATATAGTTTCATTCTATAACAAGAATTTGAAGTTTTGAGTTTTCAGCTTCTCAGCTCTTTGCTGGTTTTGAACTTAGACATAATAGTGAAAAGTCATACTGTTATTAAAGTGCTACTGTGAAAGTCATCTGCTTTAAACATTGTATAGCACACTAACTCAAGAGAAAGGATAAAAGGAAATTCTTAATTATTTTAAACTACATAGAAGATCTTAAACTTTTCTCTGACGAGGATTTTGGAGCTCTGACCTAAAGCCAGATATATGCATATGCCTGTAATCTTTGCCTGTGGTCACTGCTAAAGAGAGTCATATGGGCCACATAGAGAGGGGGTTTCAAGCCACCTTGGGCTACAGAGGGAGATCTTTCCCCTGAAAGCCAAAACAAAACAATTTGCCATCCTTTTACTGCAGTGTCATCAATATCCTGTCTGGTTTTCTTTTATTTATTTCTTCTCTAAGTCTTAGATTGTCTTCTTGTCCCAAGACTCCCATAAAGCTCCTTCCTGGTACTGCTCGTGACCTAGGCTCATTACCATTTTATGGCAAAGTAGAAGGAACCTGGTTTTGAATATGGTCTTGCTGTTTACAGACTTTATGATGATGAACAACCACTATTTAATACTACCGAGCTTCAGTTTCCTGCTGTATCAAGCACGGATGATAATAAATACTATTACACATTTCTTACAAAGAGTAATTGTGTGTGTGTGTCCTAGGTGAAGTTTATAAAAACATAAAATAAGTATATGTTAAATAAGTATAAACATAAAAAAACATAAAACAAAGTTTGTGTTATTTATGTTAAAAAACATAAATAAGTTTTTCAGTTAAATGTTGGTAAATTCCCAGAGCATAAATGTATACTTAATGTATGGACCAGGTTATGTTCAATACTGTACCATTTACTAGTTCTCTTACGGATTTTCAGCTGCCTGTTGAGGGAGAGTCTAGAATTCCCAGTTGATAGTGGCTACTATTTTATATGGTATTAGAAGTTGTAGGCATGATTTTAATTTTCAGTTCCTGAAAGACCTGCAAGTCTTTCCATTTTCAGATAGCTTTAATGTGATGAGGCTGTGAGTTACACATGTTGAAACACAGACTATTGTGTTGGCTGATTGAGAACAGAGTCCTTGTAAATTTTTACATAATTATAGTTAAATTAAGCCCTTTTTTTGTCCAGCTTTCTTCATCTTTGAATCTTTTAGGTATGATAATCATAGAGAGGCCTTACTTAAAGGAGGGCTTGATGGAGAATATCAAGACGACAGCTTAGATTTGCTTCATTATTTCACTGTTACCTGTTACTCTGGTTATGGAGATGATGAAAAGGTAAGACAGGAATTTCTAATTTCTCCTCAAGCGGTTAAGTGAAACCCAAACGCAAAGAGACATCTTACAATTGTAGTGGAAAGTGAGTGACATCTGTTCGTGTTTGAGCTCTGGACAGTGTGGATGCAGGGCACCTGAGGTGATGAGGCGGGGCTTATGCTTTGTCAGCATTAGGGCCTGTCTTGTTGTCTGTGGTTCCACTCAGTTTCTGGCTTTGCTTTATTTTATTGTAGGGTTTCTATGCAGTATATCGTGATGTCTTTGAGCTGATTGCAAAAGAAGAACTGGAATGTATGTCAGAGGGAGATCTTGAGGATTTTCCAACCTTTGGCGACTCCCAGAGTGACTATGACACGGTAAAAGAAAAACTACAGTGCATCTTACAGTTTGATTCTCTCACTGGGTTTTCTAGTTTTACAAGGAATCATTTTGTCCACTGACCTGTTCTTCTCCTGTCTTCTAGTAGTACCCACTTTTGACTTGTTCTCTCTGTGGTTGGAATAGTCTCTTTCTGTGGCCAGTGAGACATCTTATCTATCTATTTATCTATCTATCTATCTATCTATCTATCTATCTATCTATCTATCTAT
>NW_026585987.1:5505675-5562163 GCF_907164565.1 Psammomys obesus
TATCTATCTATCTATCTATCTATCTATCTATCTATCTATCTATCTATCTATCTCTAGATTTGCCTTAAAGAATGTCTTATTCTGGAAAGTCTTTAGGAGAATTGTCTTACCCAGTGATTAATAATGTTAATGGTTGAAGGTTTAGAGTTGTGGTTTAGTGGCAGACCACTCATGCATGCAAAAGGGCCCTCGGTTCAGTCCCCCAGCACTACAAAAATTAAAAAAATGCACAACAAAAGTAAGCTTAGATACATGAAAAGAAAGCTAGAAGATGGTTTAATTCTTAATATTTACTGGCTTTTAAAACACATTTAAGTAGAAACAAGATAATTTTATTCATTTTCTTTGTCACTAGGTGGTACACCCTTTCTACGCTTACTGGCAGAGTTTCTGCACACAAAAGAATTTTGCTTGGAAGGAAGAGTATGATACTCGGCAAGCCTCAAACCGCTGGGAAAAACGGGCGATGGAAAAAGAAAACAAAAAGATTCGAGATAGAGCAAGGAAAGAGAAAAATGAACTGGTGCGCCAGCTCGTAGCCTTCATTCGTAAACGAGATAAAAGAGTGCAGGCACATCGGAAGCTTGTGGAGGAGCAGAATGCAGAGAAGGCCAGAAAGGCGGAGGAGATGAGGAGGCAGCAGAAGTTGAAGCAAGCCAAGTATGCAATGTGGGGCTAGATCTTTCTGCTGATGTAGGGGTCAGTGTGGCTGTCAGGAGGGTGGCCAGCGTGGTTGAGCGAGTGTGTGGGTAAGGAAACAGCACGAAGCTTCTGTGTTAAGTTTGGTCATGTCATGGCATATAGCTGTTAACAGTTTTTTTTTTTTTTTTTTTTCTTCAAATCTCTAAATTCTGGCGTTGGGAAATGTTTCTTTACCTACTATGTAAACATCTGTATTTGATTACGTATTTTCCTTCAGAGGTTCTTTATACTTGAGATTTTTTATTCTACTAAAGTTTGTTAGTAACTATTGTTAATTGAATTCTTACTCACTTTTAAATGCTTTTTTGCTCTTTCTTGTGAGAAAACGAGGTACTTAACTGTTGTGTAACAGCAGGGAATGGGGCTCAAGAAGTCTAACCCAGAGCTCTGCTCTTTAAAGAAGATTGTCTGTGTGAGGTACAGCACTCATGGCAACTTACATGGAGCAGTTCTTCTGTTATGTGGACTCCAGACTCTGAGGCCTGGCAGCAAGTTTGTTCTGCTGAGCCTTCCACCAAACCATAGCACCATACTATTAGCTACCACGCAATTATTTTTTGTTTGTTTCTTTTGACACTTAACACCTGAAGCTGAGCTGCTGTGGGTTATATTTCAAGTCCTGTTACTTAGAAGAGAAGTTACAACAAGCCGGGTGCCAGTGCCTTTTCCCAGGCCTATTTCCCAGACTCTCTGCAGGGCTATTTCAGAGCCTGCAGAGCAGTGCTTTCCAATGGGATTGAGGCTTGCTATGTGTCTAGATTGGCGGAGCAGTACAAAGAGCAGAGCTGGATGACTATGGCTGATCTGGAGAAGGAACTGCAAGAGATGGAAGCGCGGTACGAAAAGGAGTTTGGAGATGGATCGGATGAAAATGAAGTGGAGGAGCAGGAGCCCAAGGATGGACCGGATGGTAAGTTTTCTTGCTATATTAAATAATTTTGGAAAATAAATGTTATTATGTGTACTTACATGCTTACAGAGGCCCAGGTGTAAGCAACTGGGAATAGAAGAAAATCTAGAGAGTACCTGACTTCTACTTCATTGGTACGGTGTTACAGCTTTAATTTTGTTGTTTTCTATAAGGAACTAGAAATTGGAGTTCTTATGGGCAATTAGAGAATATTTTGTTAAGCAGTATGTGAGTTGCTTTTTGTTTGTTTTTTCAAGGCAGGGTTTCCCTTGTGTAGACCTGGCTGTTCTGGAACTAGGTCTGGAGACTGGCTGGCCTCAAACTCAAGGAGCCACTTGTTTTTGTCTCTGGAGTGCCGGGATTAAAGGTGTGCATGACCACACCTGGCAAGTTTTAATGTCTCTTTTAGGACAGTAGTTGTTGCATAGGAGTCGGTTTGCTATGTGTCTTATTTCTCCCACTTATGACTTAGAGAAGGTACTTCTTGAAGAACCTGAGTATTTCTTTTCTCTCAGACAAGTGTCTATTTTAAAAAGTAAGGTTTAGCCATTTAGCCATTTGGGGACTACCTACTATGATCCTGATATCCCCGTGATTACTAGCTCTTCCATCCATGAAACTGATCTGAATATAGTTTCCTAATTTTACTTATTTATAAACTGTAGATTTTCAGCAAGAAATTCAGATGATCAGATAACTTTTTAAAAAATGAATAGGTTAATTAATGAGTCTAGCATGTATTTTTTTAAATGATTTATTTATTTATCTATTTTTATGTTCATTAATGTTTTACCTACATGTATGTTTGTCTGAAAGTGTTGGATCCCCTGAAATTGGAGTAACAGGCAGTGGTGAGCTGTCATGTGGTTGCTGGGAATTGAACCCAGGACCTCTGGAAGAGCAGCCAATGTTCTTACTCTCTGAGCCATCTCTCCAGCCATATTTTAAAAAGTGTAGAACACTCTATAAATGTGAAATGATCTAATTACGTTTCTATAACTTACGAAGATCTTTCACATACAAGACCTTGCTTGATCTTCAGAAAATATTCCTTAAACAGAGGTTTTGCTAATGGAATTATCTTCATTTAACTGGTGAAAAAATAGGAGTCTGAAGTTGTGGGATAAGCCTGAGAACATATGAGCACTTTAAAATCTATCTTTTTGCTTTAAAGCCAGATTTTTTGTTAACTGTTTGATGGATTAAAGATGATTCCATGCATGGGCAATGTTGGAAGTACTTGTGCAATTAAGAAATTGCATGGCTTGCCTTTTTCCTCCATTTTACTTTTACACTTGGAGTGACTTTCGTCAGCTGTGGTCTGAACATGTTAAATGAAATAATTCAGAAATAACTCCTCTGTGTTGTAAATTATGTCTTGGTTTATGAAATATGAGGAAATCTTGCACTGTTCGATTTTAACTCTGTGCAGAGTATCTACACAACACATAACTTCCTAGTCACTGAGTAGACAAATAGATACCAGATCAGTTGAGATGGTTTTATAGTACTGGTGGTCAGATAACTTTTAGGTAAGCATGTCCCCAAAACATGGAAATAAAGCATAAAGTGCTTTCTATAAATGGAAGATGAAAGTACTTTGGTTTTAAAAAAAAGGCGGGGGGAGTTTTCATGCTGAGATTGCTTACATGTCTAGGAAGAATGAAGGTTATCAGGATATTGAAGAAAGCCATTCCTGTTTTGCTGTCAGGTTTCAAACAATAAAGCTGTAGCAGCATACACATTTTACAAGTTTGGAGTTGAAATGAAAAAGGCATTTATTTATTTGGTTCTTGCTGGCCAAGATATTAGGCACACTTTGTTGTCAAGGCATCTGCTGAAATTAGCATTGAACATAGGGTATAAGATGTGTTTTAGCTGTTGATAATTTCAGTCAAAATTTCTTTCAGAATCATTTCTATCTGCAGAGAACCACAATGTGGAATATGAGACCCTTTGGGATCCTTATTGATACAAATATAAATCTGAAATAGCAGTCATTTTACTTACTTAATAGTAGAGTATAAGAAATATGTGGAGAAGTCTAAGGTTTTAGTCATTTAGATCATATAGATTGTGTTGATATCAGTTGTTTTGTAGTAATAAGCCTCAGTTTATGAGAAAGGTCTGCAAAAACAGTGCTGAACTTTACGTGTAATAAACTGTTTATGACCTTGTTGGTAATGAGAGAGTGCTTATAAACTAAGCTCAAGTGTGTTATAGTAGCTCACAGTTGAAAGTACTTGAAGGAAATTTTTCTGAAGAAGTTTGAAAAAAACATATGGTAATGGCATTGCAGTAGTACTTGATGTTTTTAACTTGGCTCACATTTAGGGCTTTAAGGATTTTGTGAGACTTCTGAACAAATTTAACAAAAGAACTTGAAAGATGAAGTGATGTTCAAAAGGGACAACTCAGATCCCAACAGCATTTTTGTTGTTTTTTTGTGTGAAGAAATAAAATTTTTATTTCTAAGTTGTATGAATCCTTACTAAGGATGCATGCTTGTTAGCATTTTAGTTTGTTAACATAGTCTTTCTTCCTACAGGTAAAGACAGCGATGAGGCTGAGGAGGCTGAGCTTTATGATGACCTTTACTGCCCAGCTTGTGACAAATCCTTTAAGACAGAAAAGGCGTAAGTTTCCATTCTTGAACTCCTGTAATGAGGCAAGGTATAACACTTTGTAAGTGTTCAGGAGAATATAGTTGCCACAGTTTGACCAACTGTGTGGACTCTTGTTTATAATAAGAAAAGGGATTTGTGCAGTTAAGCCTGTTGTACCCATTAACATATTCCAATATTCCTGTGTGCTATTTCCAGAAATTTAACTATGACAATCACAGTTGGCACAGGTGACGAAAAGAGATCAAATCTCATCTCTTTACTGCTGGTGTGAGACTTTCGTGACCCCTGCAGGTTGTTATTGTTATGTCAGCCTAGAATGTTTAAACTTGTCCTGCCGAGACTGTGTCTGCTGGCATGGAAGTGCTTCATCTTGTACCACTGTAGAGGGAAGAAGAGCATGGAGGATGTGAGAGCCTAATCACCAGGGAAAAAAAGCAAAACACCTGCAGTCAAGAAGAAAAAGAAAGATGAGAATTGCGCTGTGGGAGTTAGAAGAGGGTTACAACATAGATCACAGAAAAGGTGCTAGGCAAGGGAGAAGCAGGATAGGCAGAAACAAGACAACAAAACGTAACAGAGATTTTAAAATTTATTTTTATCTCGGAAATAATTATACATAAAGAAAAGTTATAGCATATGATGCACTCCTTAGCTCGTTGCTCACATATTCGTACTTGCTTACTATTTGCACACACATAGGCTTGTGAACATGCACAGCATACACAGTTTTCCCTGATAATTTGAAAGCTACATATATAATGCTTCTTTACCTCTAAATATCTCTTTATAGAATTTTTCAATAACAAGGGAATGTTATCATTTTAAGAGATAACATTGATACAGTACTCTGACCTAATTTATTGTCAATTTTAGTTTCGTTAATGTATTCTTTATTTGTGTGTTGTACTTCATTTTAGTACAGAGTCCATTCTGGGACTGTATGATTGAGTTTGTGTGCTTAGCCTCATTTAATCTGGAATTTTTTCATTTTATCTTGATTTTGTCTTTTATCCCATTTTAATATACTAGTCCTTTAGAAACAGCTTTTTAAAGAGAGTATTTCTCTGGGTTTGTCCCTTTATTTATGTTAAATAAACAGCTGTGTGCTGACCTCACAGCTGTGTTGTTTTCTCGGGTCGTATGTCTACTGGCACTTAAGTCCTTATTGGTATTGAGCAGCTCCTCCCTTAATCTAAGTGGGTTTCAGTTTTTGTACTATAGATTTAGAACTTTTCTTCTGCAGTGCATTCTCCTAAGAAACATTGAACATTTTTCTTCAGTGACCTTTCTGTAAAATCTGAAATGCTCTAAAGTCCGAAACTTTTTGAGTACCACGTGTCAGAAAATCTAGCACCTGATCTCTTGTGAGGATATCGTAAATCAACATGAAATGTATTGCATGTTCAAGGCATAAGTGAAACAGAAATGAATTTTATGGATTGGATCCAGCTTCAAAATACCTCATTGCATTTGAATAAATATTCTGAAATTTGAAATTTAAACCACTGTAGCAGCAGGCATTTTGGCAAAGGGAAGCTTTGTACCACCCTTTATAATGGAGGCTGAATGATACTTTCCCACTCCTCTTGTATTTACCAGTCAGCATTTGAGACTCTATAAAACAGTACCCTCCTCTTGCCCCATTTATTTTCCTATTGCTGAATTTACATATTTCCTGTTACTGAACTTAGACATATATTTCAGTGATTTATACTTTCCTCTTATCGTGGTCATGTTCACGTTTCCAGATCTTGGTAGTAAGAGTTCCTTCACACCAGCTCTTATGTCTTTTTAAATGTCCTTATCATATTGAGCATTTTATTTCTAACTCAGGATATCTTCATTTCTCCAGAGTACTGTGGTCTAAGGAGAAATTTAGTGGAAAGGAACAAAACAAGAAAAAACCAAGAAATCCAGAAATCCAAACAAAGCATGAATTAAATGGTGACACAGGAGCAGTGCTCTGAGTTTTTTTGCTGTTCTTATGGTACTCGAGGTCAAACCCAAGGCCTGTCTGCGTGCTAGTCGGGCATTCCGTTGTGAGCTGTACCCTGAGAGTACAATTCTGCAGTTTCATGTTTAGCCTTGGTTTGTGGGGTGTCTGTGCTTTCCTGTGTATTAAGTAAGTTAATTCTGCCGGTGGAGTTTTGGGATACCTGTCTGAACTCATATTTAAGGCACTAAGAAGGAGGTGAGAATATGTTGTTGAAAAAGCTAAAAGAAGTGGCTTTTATTTGTTCTTTGAGGCTTGACACCACCTCTTCTCTAGGGCCTGCATTCCTCCCTTTGTAATTAGGATGTGTGTCTTACAGTTTTCAGAGATTCCTAGAAGCCTGTACTGTGGTCTGGAACATAAACACACTAACTAAATACTTAGTTCTTAAAAGGAATTTGGCAAAGACTTTAATTTTTAGAGAAGAATCAAAATTAAAAGTAGAGAACTTGGCAAGAAAAAATACAGTTAAATAAAAAGGAAGTAATGAGGGGTATGCTGGTATTGGCAAGAAAGAACTCCTTCATGATCTAGCAGGGCTGTGATTCCTGGCAATCCTGACAGACTTCTACTCTGTATAAAACCATAACACTTGGCAGGTTGAGTGGTTGCAATCATCCCACAGTGCACCCGGGCACATGTGATTGTCATAGTATAGCCACTCATATCAGATTGTCCTTTCAGCATGAAGAATCACGAGAAGTCTAAGAAGCATCGGGAAATGGTTGCCTTGTTAAAACAGCAGTTGGAGGAGGAGGAAGAACATTTTTCAGGAGCTCAAATGGATGAAAATGTACTAAATGCCAATTCTGAGGAAGAAATGGAAGATACACCAAAGCAAAAGTAATTCACAGTATTAAATGCCACTGACACTTTTGTCACATCAGAGATGGTGTTCAAGTTTGTTTTCTCTCAAGGCAGTTACTCTGCAGTTGTCTGCATCTGCTCTAGTTAGCAGGAACCATGGAGTGTTAAAATGAGGAGGAGAGACCTTATGGCTGATATCTTTGTAGACTATGTAATAACTATATTGAAAGCATTTTTCTTCTTATGCAGTTGGCATGCTAATGACTGTTCATCCATTGTTCTCTAAAATCATAATGTGAACATATTCCTGCCATTTTAATGCCTTATGATACACATTTTTAGCATTTATTATCTGTTTCAGTATTTTGTTGTTATTACTTAGTAAATCTTCACAAAGTTCAATACTTGACAGTTTGGTTTATGTTTGCTCTTAGACTTTCAAAAAAACAGAAGAAAAAGAAACAGAAATCAGCCCAGGTATGTTGAAAGGTTTTCTTACACATCTTTCTAACTCCTACAAGAAATAAAGTATAAATAATATAATATGTGTTACAGATTTGAAGTGTACAGCTTATTCAGCATACTCTGTATCAAGGAGGAGGAGCTTCACTGTTATTTTATGTTGGTTGTAAAATTATTTTTTGTGTGTGTATGTGATGTGTATACATACACATTTGGATGCCTGAGGAAGGTGTTGGGTATCTCCTTTTATCACTTTGTGCCTTGTTTTGTTAAGGCAGAGTCTCATTGAACTTGAAGCTATATTTCTCAACTGGGTTGGAAGCCAGCAGGTCCTTGGGATCCTGAATGCCACCCCTATCAACATTCTGGGGTTCCAAGTGCATATAGACAATGCTCATTTTGTTCTGTGGGTGCTGGCGTCTGGACTCAGGTCTTCGTGTTTGTTTGCGTGTGCTCATCACCCTCTGAATAATCTCTTCAGTCCTGTAAAATTGCTCAAAAGGAAATGAAATGTTTTCAGGCATTAGTACATTTTCCCCCTTGTATGGCTATAATTACTGTTGCGTATTTGAAGATTGTTGCATGTAGAACTCCCCTGATAGAAATTAACTGAGTGCCATTATTTTTAAATTACATATGTCTGATGAGAGAGTTTTTCAGTCAAGATAACAATCATAATCTGGATATAAAATCTAGGTGTTGGTCATTGTATATGTAGATTTAATTGATTTATCATGGAAGGTTTTAATCTTTGAGTTTAAAGAATAATTTTGTTATGTGCAGTTGTCTCATTCAAAATGGATTAAAGACCTTAATGGTATACCTGAAATGTGGAGTTTCCCGAGATTAGTTTTGTTTTGAGAGAAAAGTAGCAATGACTCATGTTTACCTGCCATTTATTTGAGTTAGTTCAGGAGGAAAAACACATCTGTTAAGGAAGAGTACACGGAATTGTAAGTGTAGACATGGAGAGTAGTTACTCAGAATACAGCAGAGTTGCAGTTACAATCCAAGACAAGTCATTTTGGTTTCTCCTACAGTAAATACCTACATTGAATTAAATTGTGACTGGGTTTAGATACTCCAATACCCATGTTAAAGAAAAAAAGACAAACTGGCCGTGGTGGTACAAGCCAGTAATCCCAGTACTCGGGAGGCAGAGGCAGGCTGTGAGTTCATGGCCATCCTGGATTACAAAGCAAGTCCAGGAAGGCCAGGTCTACACAGAGAAATCTTGTCTCAAAAAAACAAAAACAAACAAACAAACAACAACAACAAAAACAAACAAAAAGAAAAGGAAAGGAAAAAAATATAAGCGTGGTTTTATATAGCTGTAATCTGTACTAGGAGGGCAGGGACAAGCAGTTCCCTGGAGTTAGCTGGCAAGCCAGACATAGGTTTTAAAATGGCATATGTGTTCTCCAGAATTATGATGACAATTTAAATGAAACTGGAACTGAAGAAGAAGGAAAAGTTGATCCAGAAGATTCTAAGTTAAATGAAGATAATGCCAAAGAACTAGAAAACAGCCCCCAAGAAAATATCTGTATTACAGACACCGCGGAAGTTTATGAGGATCCAAAAAGCAAAGCTAAAAGGTAAGGCAGAGTGTCCTGTTGTCTCCTAACTACTGAGTGATTGATGATACAGTCATCAAGCATAGTTCATACAGAGCCTCCTCTCATGCCTATAGTAGGTGTAAACTACTAGTGTGTGTTCATGGCCACACAGACACAAACATATATGTATGAAGTAACACTGTGCTAACATCCATACCACTCTAGTAACAATTTTACTGTGCTAGCTATCACTGTGGTAACAGCATTACTGTAGTAACAGTAAACCACTGTGATGACAACAACATTATTGTGGTTCAGTTCTGGTTTCTTTTATAGGAAATCTTGCTTTGCACTTAACAATCCTGTGGGAATAAAGCTATTACTGAGTATCTTCCCTATTCTACTTCACTAGATTGTCACTAACTAAATCATCATGCCTTGTCCAGCTTCAAGGTATCAGACCACAGCTCAGCATCATGGTACCTTCCTACCCAGAGAAACCATATTGGGCCTAGTCCATGATTCTGTGGGCTACTCAGTGAACATGAGGACTGGGCCAGAGATGGAGCTGTAGGCCTTGAACTCCTCCTACTCCTCCTATGTGTGGAGCTAAAGTGTTTTTTACTTCCCATGTGACTTCTTGAATATTCACTTGAAAATGATAAAGGATTCTTGGATTTGGCAGCCACTGATAATAGCTCAGTTTTCCCGTTTTACTGTTGTAAGAAAAGGACTCGGAGAGTTCAACTGACTTCTTAACTGCTAAGGAATAGCAGAACTTGAAACAATGAAGCAATAAGACTTTTGTTTTAGTCCTTCAGTGCTTCTCTTGTAGTGCTGTCCACAGTGAGAAGTACTTCACCCCTGCTATTCCTCAGGAGTTAAGAAATCACCTGAATTCTCATTTATTGTCACTATAGCTCAAGCTGTAGTGATTCAAATTTGCAGTCCTGCCTCAGCACCCAAACTTTTTTTTTTTTTTTTAAATGAAGCACACTATTCTTGCCTGTAATCTGAGCATATGTAACACGGCAGAGAGCAAATTAGAACTCACAGAGGAAGGCGATGAATGTTTAGGATTCAAAAGAGTAGGAACACGTTAAGGGCTGGTGTTCTCATTTTTGGTTTAAAGGGTACTGAGAGAGTATACCAGATCGGCAGAAAAACATTATTTTTCCATTATTAATCTTATTGTTATAAAATAATGAGTTTCTTTTTATGATGCTTTCACACATTGCACTTTTCTTATCATCACCTAGATACAATTTTTTAAAAGATTTATTAATTCTTCAGTATATGAGTGCTCTATCTGCATGTAAATCTATCTGCATGCCAGAAGACAGCATCAGATCCCAGAATAGATGATTTAAGCCACCATGTGGTTGCTGGTAATTGAACTCAGTACCTCTGGGAGAGCAGATAGTCCTCTTAACTCTTGAGCCATTTCTCCAGCCCCTCAGATACCATTTTTAATAAAAGTAAATTTCTTAATATATAATGAATTTTATGAAAAATACATTATAATATTTTTATTCTCATTTCACTGTGGAATTGTTGAAATGTTTGTCATAGATAGATCAGATTCAGGAAGTTGTTAGTTGGGCATGGTAGCTAACAGCAGTAATCCTAGCCTTTAGAAGGTTGAGACAGAAGGATTGCCATGAATTTGATGGCAACCTGGCCTACTCAGTAAGCTCCAGGCTAGCCTGCGTATAGTGTGTGATTGGCATGGTTATAAGGGAAGTGTGAGGTGCCTTTCTAATAAAAATGCTGTATGTAAATACTCAGAATGTTTTGAGGACATTGCTTTAGCTTTTGCTTTAAGTAAATTCTTTAGTTTTGTGCCAAGTTTAATTTTTATCTCTCAAGTTGTTTTTTTAAAGATCTTTGTTGACATGTGAAAATTAATTAGTCTATGCATAAATCAGCTTGACTCATACATTTTATTTTTAAGTATTTTTGGAAGTACGTGACAGCTAGAAAGGATTCTTACTTTGTGTTATACCAAATAATTTCTTTTTCAGTGTTCCTAAATCCAAAGGAAAGAAAACCAAAGATGTGAAAAAATCTGTCAGAATACCTGCTGAACCACAAACAGTGGTAGGTCAGAAACCAAAATGGCATTCCCCTCTCCATGCTGAACCTTGCTTATGTCTTAAAGATGTTGTGTGTATAAAATGAGCTTTTCAAGAAGGAACTAGAATTCACGTGTGATTCCATCTATCTAGTTATAAATATGAACTGTATAGTAATATACATGCTGCTATCCTTTCTATTTATTCCAAGTAAAAAGAAGCAATTGGAAATACTAGGTACTTGCAGAGTTGCTATTTTATTTTCAGTTTTATTTTATTAGACTATAATCTAAGACAGACTTTGGGGATAAGAGTCTGTTTGCTAAGTTGTGAAGTACAGACTCTTCTAGTCCATATGGTGAAAGCTGTTGATAGTGTCAGGGCCTTCAGAGTTGACAGTGCTTGCTCATTTATCTTCTTACAACACCTGCCTTTTGGTAGCTGTCAGTTTGTTAAAATATTCTTATTTTGCATTTCTTTGATGTTTAACCTTGACATTAAATCATAAAACACTTTTATCAGCCTACCACTTGTTCTGACATGTTTTTACCCACTTCCTCAGAGTGATGTCCTCATCAGCTGCGCAACCTGCCAGAGTGAGTTTCCTTCCCGGAATAAACTTTTTGATCATCTAAAGGCAACTGGTCATGCAAGAGCAGCTTCAGCAACATCATCTTTAAACAGTGTAACAAGCAGTCGAAACAAGAAAGAGAAGCGTAGAAACAGATAGGAGGTCTGCCAACTCTTTTTTTTTTTTTTTAAACTGTCTCTAGATTTTGAAACCAAAACCTGAACTGAAATAATCTAGAGTTAAAATTTCAGTGATCTGAAATTTCTTGCATTGTGGAAGATTATTTTTATCTTAAAGACATTTTTGTTTAATATATATTTTTAAACATTTCACTAGTGATTCAATTCTACTTTGCCATCTGAATTCACTTGAATGTTTCATGACAGGTAAATATTATAAACGTGTATTTGGATTTCTCATGTGAACAGAAATGTACAGGGAAAATTAAATTATTTTGACACATATATGTGTTTCTTCGGCTTTAGTATTCTAATTCTGCAGTGTTTTTACTTACTGTTTTATTTTTGTTATGCTTGGTGGTTTCTCAAAACCTCTGATCTCTTTAAAAACATCACAGATTTTTTTTTCACACTTAATACCATGACTCCAGTTCTGAATATGAAATTACTTATAAATAACAAATGGCTGATTCCATGCTATTTTCTCCTTAAGGACATAAGTAGCTTGGTTCAAGAACGGTGTCTCTGTGGCTTGGCTGTGTTGACTTAGTTTGATATACTGGTGATAATCAATGAGGGATTTTGTTCTCCTGCTTGACTTGTGGCAGTAGATGCTATTTAGTTGACGTGCATTGCCCTTAACATGTGACAACTGGGAAGTATAGTGAAAAGCACTTTTAATGACTCTCAGAGGGAAAGTGTTCTTCATGTCCCCAACTCCACCCCACCACCACATTATTTTCACAAGTGTTTTTGTTCTGTTTTTTCCTCCCTCATTCATTGGGGAAAATTTTTCTTTTAGTTCTTTAAAAACAACAGCAACAAACTATGCACACTCTTGCTATGTAGATCAGATTAGCCCTGAACTCAGAAACATAGTGTTTTAGCCTTCCAAATACTAGAATTATAAGCTTATGCTACTCTTCTTAAGTCTGTCTGTGTGTGTGTGTGTGTGTGTGTCTGTGTCTTTGGAGACAGGAGCTCAGTGTGTAGCCTTGGCTGGTCCATAACTTGCAGTGTAGGTGGTGCAAGTCTCCAGTTCACAAAACTTGTACCTTCCCCTCCCACATCCTAGGATTAAGTGCCATCATTTCTAGACAGTTTTTTTTTTTAAATATTTATTTATTATTTATACAACATTCTGCATTCACAACGGATCTTACTATAGATGGTTTTGAACCACTATGTGGTTGCTGGGAATTGAACTCAGTACCTTTGGAAGAACAGTGAGTGTTCTTAACCTCTGAGCCATCTCTCCAGCCCAACAATTTTCTTAATGAAAGAATTTTAAATACTTAAAAAATATTTATTCTGTAGCAGTGGTGAATGTTAAATACAGAGAATCGTGTGTTATTGATATCCAGAGAGGGATAATTATACAGGGAGAATTATAGTTGTGTGTGATTCAGAGAGGTTCAAGAATACATGAAGTTAAGCTCATTAGCTTATGTGCTTTTTAGTCAATGGAATTGTTTCTGTTTATCCTTAAATCTTCAAATGAGTGGCTCTTCATTCATAAGTAAGTTTTAAAATATTCAAGATTCCTCAGTGACATTTCTAATAATCTGTTAGGGAAAAGTGTATCGATCTGGGCCATTCTGATGACACTTAGAACCATGCCATTAGGAAAGTGGTAAAATACATGACAGAAATGCTTGAGTAGTCAAATATGAAAAGACCGTTGTCACTTAATATAGCAACTATTTTGTGCTTTCAGGAGAACAAAAGGTAAAACTCATGAAATACCAAGTGTTGAATGTTGAGAAATGGGAACATACTTCTTTAGAAGTCAATGTTATTCAAGTTGGTGATGTCTAAGGAAGTTGATGGTGTGCAGCATTATGATCAAATAGATCTCAGTGTATGCTGTGTATACCCATACAAGGTGTGCAAGTGTACTTACAGTGGATTGTTTGTACTTAAGAATAGTTAGCAATAGCTTAGATGCTGTGAAGAAGAGATTGGGGAAAATGTGACCTACTTACTAGATGGCAAATGATTGGGTGGTAAGAATGAAATATATATATATCGCACTTGATATCTATTTATCCATCCATCTATTCTGGAGAGCTAGCCCTGATAAAAAAGTACTGAATGAAAATAATTTGTCAAGATGATATGTATACCCTGTGCACAGCTTTTTAAAATGCTGTGCTGGTTGCTATTTGTGTCATAATCAGTTTCCCACCAGTAAGAAGGAGACCTTTAGAAAAGTGATTCTGTCTGAAAATTGAAAGAAAGGAATGAGCTAGACAGGCTGTCAAAACACCAGAGTCGTTTAATCTGAAAGAATTGTAAGCATTTGCTAAGTTTGAATGTGGCAAAAGTATATGTATTTGAGGTTAAGTTACAGTTTCTTTTCCTTTATATTCCTGGCATATTAAGCCCATAATGGCAGAGGCTCTCTTGTCTTTGAATGTTCCTTCTTTTTTGAGAAGTCTGGTTTGTGGTTGGGCATGATGCTCTCAAGAATGTGAAAACTATCTCCCAGCTTGTCTTTCAGGTCACTATCAGTTCTGGTCACTGATCTGAGCAGCTTTTGGAACATGTCTTCAAAAGTTGTGCCTATGACCTTATTTCATCTTTTTATCTGGCTTAAGGAAAGAGCCAAGGGCTTGGTGTCTGGCACTAATTTGTGCTCGTGAGTTTTCACCAGGTTGATGAACAGAAGGATAAATCTTATCCCAGTCCTCAGAGGGGCCCTAGAGTCCAGATAAACTACGTGTGCACTGAAAAAAGGTAAAGCTACATCAGGAAGCCACTGCTTTGAGCTGTCTGTCATGTGGCTCAAACCCTAGCTGACTCACATTTAAGTGTGCACAGTTATCTGAATTAGAGGAGGAGCCTTAAACAGAAACTAGGGCACATTGGATCTTATGCTGAGTTCCAGCACTGACGTTGACTATAACCCTGGGGAGATCAGTTAAGATATCTAATTTCCTTTTAATCTGTGAAAAAGCTGAGACCAATCTTACAGAATTGTAGTTAGTCTAAAGTATAAAGACCATGCCTGGCCATGTGGTAAGCCTTTAGCAGCTGCTACTCATTTTCAATACTTGTTTTCCTTTTGATTTATTTACTTTGGTACCTGAAATAACCCACACAGAATAATTTGGATGGGAATTGGGGAATAAATTTGATCCTATGATGATTAAAAGGAAGTACTATTAAGCTGGATATGGTGTCTCGTCCCAGCACATGGGAAGCTAAGGCAGGAGGATTGCTGTGAATTCCTTCACAGGGTGAGATGTCTTAAGAAGATCTAACTAAATCTAAAACATGCAATCTAAAACAAAACTAACCGCTAAATGACTATTGTATGGATGTTGCAGATACTGAAATTCAGTTTAAATGAACAAGATGTGCTAGCTAAAGGTGGACAACATCTTGGAAATTTGGGAATCCTTAAATATTTTAAAAAGCTTTGTATGGATAATTCAATAATTAGTTGGCTTTTAAAAAAATAGGTAGATTCCTCACTGTTGATGTCTATTTCAGGTGCCAAGTGCCTTCTGAAAATTAAAAAGGCTCTTGATTATCCTTTGTACTGAAGTCAATTGAGTTTAGAGTTTCCTCAAATTCTTGAAAATATAAGGCCATAGAAACTCAGCCATTAGACACTGCTATATACTCGTTTCAAATTTAGAAAATTCAGGTGTTTCACCCTGTAATGAAGTAGAATTTCTAATAGTCCTATTTTTTAGTAACAAGGTTTTTGTAGTATAAGCTCATTGATCATGTGAGTCCATGTACAGAGCTGGCCATTTCCCTCTCAGAACACTAGAATTAAAAGCAGAAGGGTACCTGTGCTAGCTGAGAGTTGTGGCAGTCACAGCAAGAGAAGCCCCACAGGCAACAGTTACCTTTGCCAGCAAGACTCAGGCCATGCTCCCCATGCCCAGCTATACAGGCTCACTTTGAAGAATTGTAACGGCAGCTGTGTTAGCTTCCCATTACAATGATAAACACATGCTATCAACTCTTGAAAGGGATTGCATCTTTGCTTATGGATTCAGGAGTTCCAGGCCATGGTCATCTGGTTCCATAGTTGTTAGGCCTGTGGCAAGGTAGAACATAATGATGGGAAGCATAATTGCTTTTCTCATGGAGGCTGGGGAGCAAGAAAGAGACTGGGCCTCAAGTTCACCTTCAAGGTTGAGCTCCCAATGACCTGTTGACCAATCGTTTAAACATGAGCCTGTGGGGATATTCCATATCTAAAGCATGGCAGACACTCCTCACTTTGTCTTTTTCAAGGATACTTGGCTCATTGCTTCTAATCTCCACAGTTATACTTTTGTTCCAATCATAAAATCAGCCAGTTGAAAAGTACCCACCGAGGGTGTTAAGAGTCATTGTCCTGTGTTTATGGCAAGATTATTAGGGACAATTTGTTATATTTTTGATTTGGAGTTTAATGCTTATTTTTTCAGAAAGAAGCAGCGGCTTTGGCAAAGCTAGTTTCAACTTTTAGTTCAGAAATTGTTTCAATAATGGAATTATAAAGAATTCTCAAAAAACATTCAGCGTAATATTAAAACAACAAATATTGCCACAATCCTGCAGCTGGAAACATTTTAGTGTGTATCTCCTCAAACCGTTTCTAGGCAAATATGTTTTCTACAGTTGAACTTCTCTTGATAATGTTTGAAAACTTGAAGTCCAATATAATGTATTCATTCTATGTCAACTGCATGATAATACTGGTTTTCCATGGTTTAATCAGTCCCCTATTGGTGATGTGAGTTTTCATCATCACATTCTGATGAATGTGCTCACATTTTGCTTTTTGCTTCATTGATTTTTGTCTTCCCTACCTGAGGAAAGATTTCTTAAAAAGTGGTGGAGTAGAGGGATACCCCTTTAAAATATTTACTGCACTAACAAGTGTCTCTGCCTATGTTCTGGTGATAGTGCAGAAGCGAAGAGCTTACATCATAGCAAAGCCACGTATCATCTTCAATACATCTTAAACATTTGAGTGCAAGTTTAAATTTGGAAAGGAATGAAATTATTTTAGCAACTTCATTTCCCTCACAGCACTTAAGTTTGTCTTTGAATATCTGGATGACATCTGTATTCATTCTTTGTGACCTTGTGACAGATTGAGGGCTTTTGGTCAGGGAGAGACAAGCAGAATGTCTTGTTCAATGATCTGACACCCAGGGACCTTACCATATTTTTACCATATTCAAGGCACTTAATGGGATTCGAGGGTATTGGCACAGAGAAGACATTTCAAGCTGTGTTCTGCTTGTGTTCAATCCTTGATACTTTACTTAACAGTCTCCCTGCAGTAATGCAAGTACCCCTTCCAGGGTCCTCTAGGGTCCTTGCTGTTTCACCAGTGACCTGCCCTCCTTATGTATGGATAACAAAACAGATGGTTGGAGTATGAAAATCAAGGAAGGTATGTGAGCTGTAAAGATGGGAAATAGTTTATTTGACACAGGGCTGACAAGGATTGCTATCCAGAATGCACCTAAACAAATCCTAGAAAAATGAATGAGAAAATAAATGCTGTATGGTAGTTCTTAAACTTTTGGTCTCAAGACCTTTTTATACTCTTAAAACAGACCAAAAAATGTGAGTGTGTAGGGGCAATAATTGCTGATATTCACTGTATTTAGACTTAAAATTGAGAGAGCTCAAGATGTGTTACCTTGTTTAATGTACATCAGGGAACTGATGGCTTCGTGCTAAAGTACTTGTATAAGCATAAGGACTTGAGTTTGGATTCCTAGCATCTGTATAAAACCTGGATGTGGCTGTGTGTGTCTATGACCCTAGCTCTAGGGGTTGGAGACAGTTTGACCCCAATGGCGGGCTGTCTGGATGGTCTAGTTGAAAGGATGAGGTCTAGGTTTAGTGAGAGCCCGTCTCCTAAAACAACAACAACAACAAAAAATAGGTGGAGAGCAATATATGAAACTATGCAATATCAATCTCGGCCGTCAGCATAAGCACACATGAACACACACACTCCATCACATTCCATGTAATTTTAATAGATGCAATTTCAACCCATTTCATCAGAAGCACTGTTTCCATCTTCCAGTGACACAGATGCTGCTCACCCTGTCACACTTCCAACTCCAGCCTCCCTCCATTTACAGGACCCTGTGATTTCACTGGGCCCATCTGGGTTACCCAAGATAATCATTCTGTCTTTTATATGTAGGCCATTTCCCTTGTTTTCCTCTCGCTCTTACTTTGATATGCTAGGAATTGAACTCAAGCCCTAACTCATGTAGCAGATACTCTACCAATCACTGCAGAGCCTCATTCTGCAAAGTCCCCTCTGTCATGTCACTGCTTCACAGCTTTCAAGGTTTAAAGAACAATGTCTGGGACAGGAATATGTTATTTGGCTTATTTCACTCAAGTGGTACACAGGTCAAATGATAATGCTACAGGGACATGAAGCTACTTTTGAGAGAGAGAGAGAGAGAAAGAGATTGTACTTTGGAGCTGCAGACACCTAATGGTTAACTTTTTGATAGAACTGTATTGCAGGGTAAAATTTGGCATCTCTGTCTTTGTCCTGTGTTTATTCCCTTTACTGTTTTACAGTATTACAGATAATCTTCCTTAAAAACTGAAGAGGCCAAGATAGAGTGAGATATTTTCAAGGTCTGTAGAGTCATCACAATCAATAGATTGTCAACTTCTACCTTTTATCACATCATATTCTAGCACCCAGGGTGGTATTCAACAGTCTCAAGTCATCTCCCCATTATCAGTTTGCTCTAACAACGAAGAGCAAACATCTCAATATGAGAAACCAAGTTGTTCCCTCAAATGGCAGTGATTTCCCTGGAGTTTGACAGAACCAGTTTTGATAATGATGTGACCAGGATGGCTGGGCTTTGCTTAACTCCCCTGTCTCTTCTCTTGTTTCTTTTTTAAGGGGAGAGTTGCTAAGGATCAAACCCAAAGCCAAATGCATGTTGAGCAAACACTGTACCTGAACCACTAGCCCTTGCTTTTTTGAAATGAAGCTTCACAGTATACTCCAGAATTGCCTGCATTTTTTGGAAAGCCCAGGCTTTCCTCAAGCTCAGCTTTTCCTTCTGCCTCAGCCTCTTGAGTGTAGGATTACACTTAGCTTGTGTATTGACGGACTTCTTATATCCTTCTCTATAGTTCTGAAGCACATGCCAGCACTCCTAAAGACAGAACAGAAGATCTTTGATTTCCCCCTTCCACACACACACTTGTCTTTCTGATAATGCTTTTTTGGTTTTTAAAATTTATTTTATTTCTTTTTTAATTTTTTATTTAACTTTTATTAATTACACTTTATTAATTTTGTATCCCCCTCATAAGCCCCTCCCTCTTCCCCTCCTGATCCCACCTTCCCTCACCTTTCTGCATGCATGCCCCTCCCCAAGTCCACTGATAGGGGAGGTCCTCCTCTCCTTTCTGATCTTAGTCTTATCAGTTCTCATCAGAAGTGGCTGCATTGTCCTCTACTGTGGCCTGGTAAGGCTGCTCCCCCCTGAGGGGGAGGTGATCAAAGAGCATGCCAATCAGATTATGTCAGAGGCAGTCCCTCTTCACATTATTATGTAACCCACTTGGACACTGAACTGCCATGGGCTACATCTGTGCAGGGGTTCTAGGTTATCTCCATGAATAGTCCTTGGTTGGAGTATGAGTCTCTGGGAAGTTCCCTGTGTTCAAATTTTCTTGTTCTGTTGCTCTCCTTGTGGAGTTCCTGTCCTCTCCAGCTCTTGCTATTTCCCACTTCTTACCTAAAATTCCATTCACTCTGCCCAACAGTTGGCCATCAGGCTCAGCATCTGCTTTGATAGTCTGCAGGGCAGAGGCTTTCAGAGGCCCTCTGTGGCAGGTTCCTAGGTTGTTTCCTGTTTTCTTCTTCTGATGTCCATCCTCTTTGCCTTTCAGGGTGGGGATTGAGCATTTTAGTCAGGGTCTTCTCTCTTAGTTTCTTTAGATGCACAGATTTTAGTGGGTTTGTCCTATGTTGTATGTCTATATGAGTGAGTATATACCGTGTGTGTCTTTTTGCTTCTGGGACAACTCACTCAGGATGATCCTTTCCAGGTCCCACCATTTACCTGCAAATTTCATGATTTCCTTAGTTTTCATTGCTGAGTAACACTCCATTGTATAGATGTACCACAATTTCTGCATCCATTCTTCAGTTGAGGGGCATCTGGGCTGTTTCCAGCTTCTGGCTATTACAAATAAAGCTGCTACAATCATGGTTGAGCAAATGGATCAAAGACCTCAACATAAAACCAGACACATTAAATCGGCTAGAAAAAAAAGTGTGGAATACTCTAGAACTCATTGGTACAGGAGAAAACTTCCTGAACAGAACACCAACAGCACAGGCTAATAAGAGCAACACTCAATAAATGGGACCTCATGAAACTGTAAAGCAAAGGACACCATCATCAAAACAAAGCGACTGCCTACAGATTGGGAAAGAATCTTCACCAAACCTTTATCTGACAGAGGACTCATATCCAATATATATAAAGAACTAACCAAGCTGAAAAGCAATAAACCAAGTAATCCACTTAAAAAATGGGGAACAGAGCTAAAGAGAGAATTCTCTGTAGAGGAATATCGAATGGCAGAGAAGCATTTAAAGAAATGCTCAACCTCATTAGCCATTAGGGAAATGCAAATCAAAACAACCCTGAGATTTCACCTTACACCCATCAGAATGGCCAAGATAAAAAACTCAAGTGTCAACACATGCTGGAAAGGTTGTGAAGAAAGGGGAACCCTTCTCCACTGCTGGTGGGAATGTAAACTGGTACAACCACTCTGGAAATCAATCTGGTGCTTTCTCAGACAACTAGGAATAGCGCTTCCTCAAGATCCAGCCATACCACTCCTAGGCATATATCCAAAAGAGGCTCAAGTACACAAAAAGGACATTTGTTTATTTTTAATTAATTACAGTTTATTCACTTTATATCCCATCTGTAGCCCCTTCCCTCATCCCCCCCCCAATCTCTTCCTTCCTCCCTTTTCTCCACTCATGCCCTTCCCCCAGTCCACTGATAGGGGAGGTCCTCCTCCCCTTCCAACTGATCCTAGTCTATCCAGTCTCATCAGGACTGCCTGCATTGTCTTCCTCTGGTCTGGCAATGCTGCACCGCCCTCAGGGGAAGGTGATCAAAGAGCAGGCCACTGAGTTCATATCAGAGACTGTCCCTGTTCCCATTACTAGGGAAGCCACTTGGACACTGAGCTGCCATGGGCTACATCTGTGCAGGTTATCTGCACATCTAGGTTATCTCCATGAATGGTCCTTGGTTGGAGTATCAATCTCAGAAAAGATCCCTGGGCCCAGATTTTTTTTTTCTCTCCTGTGAGTTCCTCTCCCTTCCAGGTCTTTCTATCTCCCCCTTCTTTCATAAGATTCTCTGCACTCTGCCCAAAGTTTGGCTATGAGTCTCAGCCTCTGCTTTGATAGCCTGCAGGGTAGAGAATCAGAGGCCTTCTGTGGTAGACTCCTGTCCTGTTCCTGTTTTCTCCCTCTTCCAAAGTCTATCCATTTGCCTTTCTGAATGAGGATTAATCATCTTACCCAGGGTCCTCCTTCTTGATTAGGTTCTTTAGGTGTACAGATTTTAGTATGTTTATCCTATATTATATGTTAATATATTATATATTAACTTACAATTGAGTATATACCATAAAGACTTGTATGAAAAAACTTCCAGTCTCTGAAGAAATAGAGGATATCAGAAGATGGAAAGCCATGCTTATGGCTTGGCAGGACTAACATAGTAAAAATGGCTGTTTTACCAGAAGCAATCCACAGATGCAGTGCAATTCCCATCAAATACCAACAGAATTCTTTACAGACCTTGAAAGAAAAATTCTCAACCTCATATGGAATAACAAGAAACCCAGAATCGCTAAAGTAATCCTCTACAATAAAAGATCTTCTGGAGGTATCTCCTTCCTTGTCTCAAGCTGTACTATACAGCAACAATAGTAAAAACTGCATGGAACTGGCTTAGAAACCCGCTGGTGGATCAATGGAATCGATTAGAAGACTCAGAAATAAACCCACACACTTATGGACACGCAATCTTTGACAAAGATGCCAAAACCATACAATGGAAAAAAGGCAGCATCTTCAACTAATGGTGCTGGTCTAACTGGATTGCTACATGTAGAAAAATGCAAATAGATCCATACTTAATCACCCTGCACAAAACTAAAGTCCAAGTGGATCAAAGACCTCAATATAAAACAGACACACTAAATCTGTTAGAAGAAAAAGCGGGGAAGAGCCTTGAACTCATGGACACAGGAGAGAACTTCCTAAACAGAACACTAACAGCACAGGCTCTAAGATCAATGGGACCTTATGAAGCTGAAAAGCTTCTGTAAAGGAAAGGACAGTATTGTCAGAATAAAACAGTAACGCTGTTTTGAATAAATCCTTCTGCTGCCCTTCATAGTGGTCATTCATTTGGTTTCTGAGGCAAGTGGCCAGACCTAGTTGGCTGGTCCCCTTTGGCCTAGAACTTTGGAAACAATAATGTCAGTGAATCTAGGTTGGTTGGACTGGAGCTAGGTACCCTGTTGGCAGGTCCTAGGCTTTGGCTTTACTGAAAAGTATTTCAGGGCAGGTAGGGTTCCTGTCCTTTTAATCATCTACATAAGTGGAACAGTGCAGGAATGACATGGAACCCATGCTTGGGAACATTTCATAAACAAAATAGCAAACAGAACTTGGAATACATACAAAGAAGGCAGATTGTAACAGGGTTAGGTGCTGTAGAAAAGCAAAGAGAATCAGTAAGCCATTTTGTTGGGTCTTTTAAATGCTGAGTCCTCATGGTGCCGATTTCAGTTGTGCTGATGGGATAACTCCATTAGATGCTTGTATTCAGCAAAGCCAAGGCCTTGTTGTGTTTATGTAACACTGATGGGCATGCCTGGCTTTCCTATCACACAAACAAAGCTACACTTGCTATATACCTGCTTGATGAGGAGGAACTGTTAAAACTTCCTTGAAAACCAAACCACAGGCTTTGTGCTTGTATAATGGCTTTCCTCACATTCTGGCTTGAACAGTCTCTTCCATCAGTACCAAAATAGCCCCTAAATGAAACTGCAGAGCCTTGAAGAAGACAAATCAAAATGACATGATACCAGTGCAGATTCTGGGAGCAATTCTCCAATCTCTCAGCCGTGTTGTTTACTTCCTAGGGATGACTCACTGACTATGGAAACTCTCCAGCCTCTCTCCATCCCAGTCTTACATTGTCTCCTCTCTTGGAGGAGAATGCATGGCTTTTAGATTGAAAACTTGGGAAAGAACTGGGTGTGGGTGTCTCCCAAGAAATGGCTAGAAGTAGCATGTCAGGCTCCAGTCTGATACAGGCCCACGGGAGGTGAGCAAAACAGTAAAGGCTGATTTAGCAGGGCTATGAGTCAGGTTAGGGGAGAGTTGTGGATGTACAGTGCTGCTATGATTGGGTAGTCCCTGTTTTATCCAGGGATTTCATATTGGCAACTCATCATTGCTATGTACTTTTTAGCCATCAGCAGTAGAACTGATTAAATCATTTTATCTTAATTGTTTTAGAATTATGATGAGAAGATATTCTATATACTGGGTTCCCTCAGCTCCAGAGGTCCAAGGATAGCTTTTGCAATCATAACTTGTAATACTGATATGTTTCTAGAAATTGTAATTAAAATATTATTTAAGCAAGACTGATTGCAGCAAAGAAGGACACTAGAACACCAGCACGATAGGCATGAGCAGCAGCATGTCACAGAGCCTTGCATTGCTTCCTTTGCATGAGATACTAACACCCACTGAGATAATAAAAATTACACCAGCAAAGACACCATCTTTTATTCAACTTATTCAACTGCAAAATGCAAGAAGTTTGAAAACATTGTGGAGAAGGTGTAAAACAGACAATTTATAAAAATTATAAATGCATATATTATCAGTGACAAATAATAATTCTAAAACTGTACATTAAGGATGTACTTAAATGTGTCTAGAAGGGTTTTAGCTGTAGCACTTTTTGCCTTTGAGACAGGTTCTCTACATATAACCTAGGCTGGCTTGGATTTCATGATCCTTCTGTCTCAGATTCCAAGTTCTGGTTTTACAGGTATAAGCCACCTTTTACAGCTTTAGTTCCAGCAGTTTTTGTCTTTGTAAAAGTAAGCTTTTCTAAATAGCTACTTACAGCGGTCAGCTAATAAAGGTGCAAAAGGGCCTTCCAGCTGCAACATTAACAAAAGCATAATATGTTTATCCTAAGATTTGTATACTAACAGTGGCTACTCCAGTGGGGTAGATTAACATTCCAGAATGTTATTTTGGAAGTCAGAGTTGTGAAAATGTATACCTCCATTCCAGATAGCTTGCTTTTATTCCCAGAACCCATGAAGATGGTTGAAAATAGCACTCCTTGAATTGTTATACAAGAAGGCATAGTTGATCTGAAGATAACTATGGGACTCATCTAATTATATGAACACCTTTATGGACTTTTCTACATCTTGTGGAAGAAGAGGAATTTGGAAGCATTTTAGTAAAGGAGAAGGATTAAAGCCTCATTGCTGGTTCTGAAGATGAAGGAGGCCAAATGCTAGGGATATGACAGCCCACAAAGAAATACAGCACCAGCCCTATCGCCACAAAATGCAGAATCTGGATACTAACCCATAGTGAGCTTAGAAGGTCCTTTTCTGTAGCATACATACAAAAGTCCAGATGAGTTTGGCCTTTCAGAGAGAACCAGCTAGTTTATTGTGGTAGTCACTTTTAGTCACTATAAGAAATACCCTAGCAATGCAGTCTTGAAGGAGGAAAGCTTTACTTTGGCTCAAGGTTCATGCTTTATCCATTGTTTTGACCCTTAGGTAAGACAGAAGATGATGGTGGCTGCAGCATGTGCTAGAGAAGGGCGCTCACCTCATAGCACCCAGGAAAGAGGGAGGGAGGAAGGGAGAGAGAGAGGAGAGAGGCAGGCAGGTAGGCAGGCAGGCAGACAGAGACAGAGATTGTGATAGAAAGAAAATCTCTTTTTAAGAATGCTTTTCTCAGTCTTAGTCCAGTTGGGTCATTGTCATGAAAATTTACAAGAATGACTTGACTTACACAGGTGGGATGATAATATAATTGGCATAGTGTAACCAGCACCACCCTCTGGTGTTGGCCATGAAGGCAGCTTCTTCACATGTCACATAAGGAAGGATCACATGTCTCAGGGGCTATCAGTGCTCTTAGGAAGAAGAAGGGAGGGTTCAGACACTGGGAAGATAGTCATTACCTAACTCCTGGATGCTAGCATCCAGAAGAGACTAGTACCTCCCTTTTCCATCTTTCCTGCCTGCCCTACTCTGCAAGTCCCAAGAGAAAAGCCCAAGACTTTCCAGTCAAGGGCAGTGAAGGGAACTTTAAGATGGCTCTGTAGGCGGTAATGTCTTAAGTCAATGAAGTAAAAATAAAATAAAATAAGAAAAGATGGCTCCTACTTTCAAAGAGTAAAGCAAAAGCTTGAGTAGCCATGGTAACAAATGGTCCAGGAGATATGTAGGAGTTGTCAGAGTAAAACAAGCTATTCCTTGTGTCTTCGCCAACAAGTCAGATTGACTCCTTGGACCAGCCTTGTAGAAACGACATACTTCGTGGACATGTGACCTATGGACCTCACACGTGCTTAATATTTGCGCTGCCGTTTGAATTTATTTGGCACTGCATTATATTTCAGGTGCTCTGTGAGGATATTTTATAAATCTCTTGAAATATTTTAAAATTTATTCTTGGAAATTTTTATACATGTATTGACACTAATTTTATGTTCATCCCATTTTTCCCTCTCACTTTTTACTCCCTTCTTCCCAACAAGTCACTTTCCTGCTTTCAGTCTCTCTTTTAAAAAAATGAGCCTTTTAGTTTAATTAGGGTTTTTTGCATGAACATGACTATGATTGCAATTATGGGCAACTTAACAGTGGCTATACCAGTGAAGAAAGAAGGCTCTTTTCCTCCTGTTTTATAAACTCCATTCTTGGAATTTAAAATAGCTCTATCATATGTTGAAAACTTTGGCCAGGTTTCTTGATAATTTGCAAATCCACGAAGGTGCAGAAAGGTTCCTTGGTGACATCATAGAGAACAGACTAGAAGAAATGCAATGTTAAAAGCCAAGAAGCCACAAGCTCTGAGCCTGGGCTTGAGCCAAGATGAAGGGAAGGGGCAGATAAACAGTCTTCACAAGTGTTTATCTTAGGGAATGTAATATGGTGGAAGGAAATGGAACAATATAAAAATGAATTTGATTTTCCACATATCTAGTTTAAGTTCTCAAGGGAATCAGTTGTTCTGATATAAACTCCTCTCCAAGCTGAGGGATTCAAACTGGCTTCTCTTGGCTTCTGATGCAAGTGCTCTTCCTGGCCTCAAACTAATTCTGGCAGTATGTTTTAATCATCTGGCTCCTTCTCAGTCTCTGGCTCATTGTGTCTTCACCTGTGTATAGCTTGTTTTCTCTGCAACCTTTCTCTGTAAAACTGTCCTGGTAATCAACTCTCAGTTAAACAAAACAAAACAAACCCCTATAAAACTCCTTTCTTTAGCTCTTCCAGAACTCTCTCCTGTCTTGTTCTCATGAGAGTTGGGCATATCCTGTCTCTGACTCATTCTGTCAAATCTTTCTCTGATTTGTTACTTTGTCTGCTCCTCAAATAGATGTCACTTTCAAACATGGCTGCTTTCTTCTAGACACTAATCTTATCTTCATTGTTTGAGATTAAAGGTGTGTACTAACTGTGTCTATATTCCAGCAAGATCATGCTATAATCCAAAGCATGTCTGCATTCCAGCCAGATCACATAGGCCTAGAAAGTCTTTAGATATGATCCCTTGCCAGAGCAGCCATGTTGCTGGATTGAAATTCCTCAACAGGTTTAAAGACAGGACCTTAAAATGTAGCTCAGGCTGCAGGAATGTATTACTCTCTATATAGCCCATACTAGCTTCTTGGAAAAAAAAATTTTTTTTTTTTAGCATTTTTAGGATATTTACCCCTAATCCTCTCCATGACCCCTTCCTTAACCTCCCTTGCTTTCACCCAATTTCATCCCTTAACAAACAAACAAACAAACAAACACACAAACACACAAAACCCAAACCAAACCTTTGGCTCCTGTTTGTGCTGCCCTTATTATATTCCTGGGTGTGAAGCTATCTACTAGAATATAGTTGACATACCAGGATCCATATTCCTAAAGAGTACTTTACTCTAGAAGCCACCAATTAAGCTCCTCAGTTAAGGGTAAGGTTGAACTTATTTCTAAGTAAAACATTTTTACTTTATTCTCTGAATGTTGGTGTTAGGTTCATGAAACACCATGCTGAATTACATAGGCAGACTTTTTGTCTACTTTATTGGAATTTCTTTTACCTCTATCTCCCTTCCAATTCCCCAATGCTAGGTAGGAGAGAAAGAAGGTTAGAAGGGAAAGAGGACATAGACCTCTTTAGACTTAGTTTCTTGGGACAAGTCCAATTTTCATAGTCAGGAGATCCAGCAGTCCAGCAAACCAGCAAACGGCAAATGCAGCAGCAGGATGAACCAGCAGCCTTCTTCCTCCTCAGACTCCTTTCCTCCCAGAGCTCTGGCACTGATACCCTCTCAGAGTATGCAGAAGTATTATCTCCAGTTGACAAAGATCATGCCCCTTTCTGAGCCGGTATGAGGCAATCATAGTCACAAGTGGACAACTAAAAGCAGCCCCATATCCCACACTTGGGATTAAAACAAAAGCATATTTACAAAACATAACTGAGTTTTTAAAGAAAGCATAACATCTACTACAGAATGATGTCATGAATTCTTCATGAAAATATACCCTATATCATAAGTGTTGTCTATCAGAGATAACAAATAGTGCAGAAGTAGAAGTTTCTTGGATGGCTTATTTGGTGGTCTGGTAGACTGCCAACATGGACTGACATGGACTCCTCCATAAGTTCTTTCAGTGCCACTATTGATGGCTCTTGACTGGCTTGTTTCATCACAACATTAAAATCGCTGCCTCAGTTGTGGGTAGATAATGAACTATACTTTAAAAGAGGAAAAATCATCCCACACTCACATTGCATATTTCTTTTTTATGTGCTCCTTGATACAAATGTCTGGGTTTTCCTCCCATTAACAATTCTCCAATGCTTCAGAGAGTTGTTTGTCCTACATTTCAATTATGATACTGGTTACCAGGAGTTTATACATATCTCATAGGTTAAGAACATAGTTTCAGATGACTGCCTCTTACTAAAACACTAATTGCAAGTAATATGTCAGTAATATGTCTCCAGGGCACCCACATTTTTATTTGATTTAGCTGGGATTTGAAAGTCCACAAAACTACCTCTTTTTTTAAAATTAACTTTATATTTTTATAGTAATTACAGTTTATTCACATTGTATCCCAGCTGTAGCCCCTCTCTCATTCCCTCACATTCCCACCTACCCTCCTTCATCTCCTATGCCCCTCTCCAAGTCCACGGATAGGGGAGGTCCTCCCCTTCCATCTGACCCTAGCTTATCCAGTCTTATCCAAACTGGCTGCATTGTCCTCCTCTGTGGCCTGGCAAGGCTGCTCCCCCATCAGAGGGAGGCAGTTAAAGAGCCAGCCACTGAGTTCTTGTCAGAGACAGTCCCTGTTCCCCTTACTAAGGAACCCATTTCCATACTGAGCTGCCATGGGCTACATCTGAGCAGGGGTTCTAGGTTATCTACATGCATGGTCCTTGGTTGGAGTTTCAGTCTCAGAAAAGACCTCTGTGCCCAGATATTTTGGTTCTGTTGCTCTCCTTGTGGAGCTCCTGTCCCCTCCAGGTCTTTCTATCTTCTCCTTCTTTCATAAAATTCCCTGCACTCTGCCCAAAGTTTGTTTATGAGTCTCAGTATCTGCTTTTATACACTGCTGGGTAGAGTCTTTCAGAAGCCCTCTGTGGTAGGCTCCTGTCCTGTTTCCTGTTTTCTCCTTCCAACATCCGTCCTGTTTGCCTTTCTGAGTGAGGATTGATCATCTTATCCAGAGTCCTCCTTCTAGCTCACTTTCATTAGGTGTCAGGTTTTTGTAGGTTTACCCTATATTATATGTCTACTATCCACTTATAAGTTAGTATATACCCTGTGTATCTTTCTGTTTCTGGGATACCTCACTCAGGATGATCTTTTCTAGTTCCCATCATTTGCCTGCAAATTTCATGATTTCCTTGTTTTTAATTGCTGAGTAGTATTCCATTGTGTAAATGTACTACAATTTCTGTATCCATTCCTCCATTGAGGGACATCTGGGTTGTTTCCAGGTTCTGGCTATTATAAATAAACCTGCTACGAACATGGTTGAACAAATGTCCTTCACAACTACCTCTTAGAGCTTGATACTTTGCTTTAATGACTGAGAGATCTCAGAAGGACACTTTATTTGTTTATTGGTGTGTTTTTAAGAGATATTCTAAGGGGTATGCATAGACAGCCAGGAAAAGAGGCACATAAGATGAAGTTCACAAGTGATTCCCTGCCTCCAGCCCAGTAGGTCATCTTTGGGACCACACAGAAGTTCTGCTAACCTGTCATTTAAGAACTTTTACAGTGGTTTAATCACACAAGCCAGATCACTGACTGTCTTCAGCTTCTCTCCCCTTTCCAGACAGTGGAAGCCAGGGCCTTCCTGAAAATACCCAAGCCAACCAAGAACTGCTTTATGAGCACTTAAGTATTCCTCTCACCTCGGTAACCTCAACAAACTAGAGTGTCAGGAACTGGGGAGCAAGGACAAATGTTAGAACACAGGAAGCTCCTTAGCACCCCACTGCTTAGGAAGAAATTAAAGTCGATACCAGCAGCTAAGGATGAATATATATGTCTTATTATAGCAAAGCACCTTAGTCATTTCTTCTTTTTAAAAATAGGGACTTCATATGAAGGTAGGTGGAAAATCTTTTCTAGACGCTTCCCACTCCATCTCCAGCAGTTCTCCCCTTTTATCTTGTAGGTCAGGGATTTATGAGATTACCACAGTGGCTATGAAATCACCCCTGAGGCTGGGGATAAAGTCACATCGCCTCACAGCACTGGGAGTGAGACAGTCTTTATGCACCTGAATGGAAATGAGAACATCAAAGGCATATAAGGCTGCTGGCCACTGTCACGATTTTCATATAAAATGTCTACAAGTTCATGGGTCATGGATGCTTATTGCTGGGTTGCTGGTATTAACTCAGGAGGTTCCAGAAGGGAAGAAATAAATCTCTGTGGATGTGACTTTGAAGGTGATGCCTGGTCCTAACTCTACTCCTCACTCTGCTTTCTGTCCTCCATGAGCTAATAAGCCCCCTCTGCCACATGACTCCAGTGCCATGGTGTTCTGTCCAAGTGTATGGGGCCTAACAACCATGGACTGGGCTGTGGACCATGGACTCCGAAACAGTGAGCAAAAATAAATATTTCCTTGGGCTAGGTTATTTTCTTGGGTATTTTGGTCACAGTAACCAATAAAGCCAGGCAACTACAGTGTTGCCTGCTATAGTAGCTAACACTGACATTCAGTGATGAAGCAAAAGGGACTGAAAACAGAGAGTGAAGGGTTGGAAGTAGGAAAAATAGCTGGGAACTCCTAACAGGGAGATTAAAAAAAATGAAATAAATTGTGGTGAGGGCTATAGAGAAATCTAAAGACTTGTAGGTACTCACTTGATTGGGTTAGTCAAAGGTTTCTAGACGTGTCTGGGGGCTGATACCTGCGAAATAAAGTGGTTAAGCTGAAACTAAATTATAATAAGATGAGAAACAAGCACCAATATTATACATTATGCAGCATGTGGATGCTGAGGTTCCTGACTGTGGAAAAGGCAGGATATCGGGATCAAGTAAAGCTACCATGACAGTAAATGATCAGGAGAGATTCATTACTCTCCCAGGTCATGAGCCTGTGGGAGCTGGGCATATTATTGGGATTTGGCCATAGTTATGTGTAGAATATATCACTTACAGGGTGAACTTAACTGAATAAAACTCCATACCTTAGTTTTAAAAATGAAAAACAAACAGAACACAATCCCCGTGGACCATCTCAGGACCTAGAGAACCCTAGAGAAGTGAGTAAACTGGATGAACACTGCCCAAACTACAATCATTCACTCTTGTTGCATCCTGCCTAGACCAGTGACCTAGAGACAGGCACACCAGGGTCAATCCTGAGAAGCCTCCTCCAGAAACCCCTTAGCAATGGAGGGCAAGGGGCAAGTTTGAAATGGTGTTTGCAGAATCACTGCTTGGCTGTCTTATCTATTTTTAGATAGAAAGCTGAAGATGTTAGATCTAAGTCTTGTCTTCCTTAAAATTTAATTGACCTCCTGAACTTTGCCCAAGGTTTGGCAGGGAATCATATGAAAGAAGGGGGATTTAGTAAGACCTGGATAGGACAGGAATTCCACAAGGACCAAATATACCTGGGCACAGGTGTCTTTTCTGAAACTGATTCTCCAACCAAGGAACATGCATGGATATAACCTAGAACCCCTGCTCAGATGTAGCCCATGGTAGCTCAGTATCTAAGTGGGTTTCCCTAGTAAGAGGAACAGGGACTGTTTCTGACATGAACTCAGTGGCTGGCTCTTTGACCACCACCCCCCATCCCCTGAGGGAGGAGCAGCCTTGCCAAGCCTCAGAGGAAGACAATGCAGCCAGTTTGGATGATAAACTAGGGTCAGATAGAAGGGGAGGAGGACCTCCCCTATCATTGGACTTAGAAAGGGGCAGGGAGGAGATGAGAAAGGGTGGATGGGAATTTGGGGGGAATAAGGGAGGGGCTACAGCTGGGATACAAAGTGAATAAACTAATTAATATAAAAAATTTTCGAAAAAAAATTTAATTGGCCTCAACTTTATTTCTTCATTGTAATTCTTTCTGTCATGTTATCAGCATTAATTCAGTAAAATCTCTGGAAAAAAAATGAAGCAATGTTTCACCTCTCCCCTTAAAATTAACAGCTTTTGATGATGCTTTTAAAGATAAAACTGCATATATTTTTCATGAGTATTTTTTCAAAATTTTAGAAACTGGCAGATATGATGTTGTGTGTGTGTGTGTGCGCGCGTGTGATGAGCGTGGTATATGTATGAGGATAATATGTGTATGTGTTTTAAATGTGGTATATGTGTGTGCAGGTAACATGCATATGTTCCCACTGGTTAGGGCAGGTGAGAATATCAGTTATCTTGCTCTTCATCTTATTCTTCAGAGATAGGATCTCTCATTGAGCCTTGATCTAATCTCCTGGTCAATAAACCCCAGGATTCCTTTTATCTCTAGACACCACAGATCTGGGGCTAGACACATGCATGGCCATGCCAGACTTTTTAAGGTGGGTACTGGGGCCCACACCAGGTCCTCAAACATACTTTCTTACTGTGCCTTCTCTACAACACTGATTGTTACTGATTTTTAACCATGAATTGATGGAGAATATATTTCTGCTGTTTCTTTTAAGACAGGGTCTTATGTAACCCATGCTGGCCCAAGATGAGCTTGACCTCCAGATACTTGTGCTGGATTCCTGAGTGCTGGATTCCAGGTGTGCATTATCACACACTGCTTAAAATCTTAAGCACCCTTTAGAAATATATGGTAGCCTCATTGAGTAAAGATATTCTTTCATCTGAATGATTTACTTTTAGTGCTTGACACTTTCCCTGTGAGCCATAAGTGCATCCTTACAGGATGAAAATAATTTAAAGTAAGAGAAGACTGCCTGGTAGGATGTTGAGACTGTACCTATTTATTGAATCTTGCTCTGTGCACAGCCTATGCCTGGTGCAATGGAGCATCCAAAAACTACCAAACATGTTGACTTTTGACTTCAAGGAAAGAAAGAGTCTTCCTTAATTCCCAGATTTGTGAGGGTCCCTTTTATGTTTCATGTTTCCCATGTTATCAGCTGCACCATGGGATCCGTACATCCATACTTGGACCTTAGTACTCATAAAGTCAGTTGTGCCTGTAGTCAGTGGATAGGCACATTGGTAATTCATACAGTTAAGGTTCAGGGCTTTCAGGAAATACTGAGGTCCTCTTACTGCCAAGAGTAGAAATACTAGAGTGGGTATAGACCTCTGCTTATCTATCTAGTTCAGCCTGATCATTTAACAGATGAGAATTTGCTCCAGAAAAGATGCCTCTACTGACTGACTGAATAGCAATTACCAACCTGGTGGTGTCATTAGTATCCACATGCACTTATATACACATTAATACCTTTCTTGCTTCCAAGAAGGATCTAGAGCCAACCATCTGCTTAAAACAAAACAAAAAAAAAAAACAACCATACATACAAAGGAGATAGATGACTTTCCCTGTGACAGTGAACAATTTTTTTACCACTTAGATATGAAATAGAACCCATTTTACTTAAAGCAACTGAATTTCTCATTCTTATTTACATATATGTAGCAATGCTTGCCTCCACTCTTACAGAAAGACATGTTTTTCATAGTGAACTATATTCTTCAAAACTTTTTAAAAAGTGTTACAAAATTTTCCATGTGAATAATTTTTAAGCATTGAGTTCAGTGGCACTATGTATGTCCATGATGCTATACAGTTATTGACTGTTACTATCAACTTTAGAATGTTTCATTCTAAGTAGAAACTACTCATCCCACCGTGATTTTCTCTGTCCCTCAGCTCAGGGAAGTAACAGTTATACCTTCTGCATCCGTATAACTATTCCAATTACCTCTTGTAAAGGGAATTGTACACCGGTTGTTTCACTTAGTATTTTTGTTTTAAGACTTAATCTATGTTATAATATGTGTTACCACTTCTTCCCTTTTAAAAACTGAAAAAACATACAATAATATATCTAACATTTTAAGTATATTTATTAATAATATATTCATTGTTTATACATGCCACATTTTTGTTTAACCATTTGTCTATTGAGGAATATTTGGATTGTTCAACCTTTCAGTTATGGTAAATTATGACGTTTAGGAACAAGAGTGTGTAAATATCTTAGTCTTGCTTCTAATTCTTTTTTTATTGTTTATTATTATTAGTTACATTTTATTAACTCTTTATCTCAGCTGTATCCTGCTCCCTTATTCCCTCCCAACCCCACCCTCCCTCCCTCAGCTTCTCCTTGCCCCTTTCCATGACCACGGATTGGGGAGGACCTCCTCCCCTTTCCTCTGGCCCTGCTTCTAATTCTTATGGACATATGTTCAGAAGTGGAGTTGTTAGGCCAAACAGCAAGTTCTATATTTAGTTCTCTGAGAAACCCCAATATTATTTTTCACAGCAAAAAATGTTATTATTTAATATATGCAAGTGCTCTGACTTTGCACTTCAGGTAGCAACAGCTATTTTCTGCTTTCAAAAAACCCTAACAACTAAAAAGAGCCATTTTATTGGGTGTGAGGTGATTGTTTTGTTTTTTATAAATGTGTGTGTGTGTGTGTCTGTGTACCTGGTGCACTTGCGGAGCTCAAAAAACAACCTTGTATTTCAGTCCTTGCCTTTCATCTTGAGACAGGGTTTCTTCTAGTTCACTACTTCATCTTTCAGGTTAGCTGGGCCAGTGAGTTTCCTGGGAACTTCCTGTTTCCGTTTTCTGTTTCACCATGGCAACATTGGGATTTCAGGTGCATACTGCCATGCCCACTTTATGCAAGTTCTGATCATCTAAACTCAGGTTATCATCTTATATGGCAAGTGCATTATTCCCTGAGTCATCTCCCTACCCACATTATTATTTTGATTTTTATTTCTCTAATATTAAACAGTGTTGAGATTGTTTTTTCATGTTTGTTAGCCACATGCATACTTTCTTTTTCCATTTTAATTATTTCTATTATTTTTTGAGATTATAGTATAATTAACTAATTTTCCTCTCTCAATGTATATATGGATGGATATATACATATATACATATATGTATTTATATGTATATATGTATATATGTATATACATATATATGTATATACATATATATGTATATATATATGTATATATACACATATATGGATATATGTATATATCCATCCATATATACATATATGCATGGATCTGGCCCTCTCTCCTAGGTGTTCATGGATGGGGTGCCTCATGGTGACAGCTGGAGCACACTTCAGTTTGGACAAAGATGACTAACAGTGTCCCTACTAGGACTGACTTATATTTGCTGTCACAATATATATATTAGCCCTGGCTATCTTGGAATTCTCTCTGTAGTCCAGGCTGGTCTTGAGTTCAGAGATCCACCTGCCTCTGCCCAGGAATTAAAGGCGTGTGCAGCACTGCCTGTCTTCCCTTTCATTATTTTAATGGTTGCCTTGTATTGTTGGCTTGAGAAGCCTTATTGACTCTGGAAATAGTCAAGATTAAATACCTCACTTCCACCATTTCTTCTTTTACCTGTGCTTCTTTCCCTTTCTTTTCTCATCATCCTAACATTATACCTTTTTGCACACTGCAGACTTTACAGTAGGTTTTGAAATCAGGAATACAAGTCTGCAAATTTGGTTTCTTTAAAAATACACTTTTAAAAGTAATTGTACACTCAGACATCACACATTTCTAAACGATATTTTCAAGAGCGCAAGATTTGAATCTTCAAATATTAATACAGAAAGCTATGTTCTTTTCTTTCTTTACTGCACTAAAAGAGATGAAATGGTAACACAACCTGCTTCTTTCTTCCAAAACCTTCCCAGAGGGATTTATTCTGGGTGTTAAGATACTATTGGGAGAAAATGAGAAGAGGCAGAGAGGTAGAGGAATGTAATATTACTGGGCAAAAAAGCTGCCTGGTGAAAGCAAGATGGATGGTGGAGTATTGTTAAAAGAAAGGGCACTTTATTGTACAAGGCTCCTGCCATCTAAGGAGTTGACTCAAGCGATGGTGCCAAGGGTAAAGAAGGCCTTTCCCTCTTGTTTTTTTAGCTAGTATTGAACACCCAAGAAGTATGGATCTGGCCCTCTCTGCTAGGTGTCCATGGGTGAGGTGCCTCATGGTGACAGTTGGAGCACTCCTTAGTTTGGACAGAGTGACTAACAGTGTCCCTACTAGGACTGACTTATACTTTCCATCCCTCCACAAGCTGTCTTACAAAGAATAAAATAACCACAAAACACATTTTACTTCTGGCATAATTTCTACTATTCTTCAACAGCCCATTTTTTTTTTGTTTTGTTTTGTTTTTTTTAAATTTGACTTTAAGTAGCAGTCAGTGAAGCTTCAAGTTAAAGAGTTTTCACGGAAACAGAGGAAGCATTAGAGAAAGAAGCAACTGAGTGCTCAGCTCTTGCATGGATGATGAATTAATTGCTGACTGTCAGTCTGAACAATGTGACAAGGAAGGGAAAAAGAGACCAGTAAGTAGAATAAAAAAAGGTCCAGAATGTGCCAAAGACTAGCTTTGAACTTCTCAGTCCACCATGACAGCCATGATGTCTGGGGAAGTTTGACAAAGCAGTTGACCTATGATCAGCAGGTACTCAGGGAAGCAAGAGTGATGGCAAGAAGGGGAGTTAGAATCAGAAGGCTGACTAAGAATAACAATAACAGGTACCTACACGGCAAGAAGGCAGTGCATCAGCTAATGTCTTCTTCAGCCAGGACTCTAAATGAATCCTTCAGAAGAGGAGGAAGATAATGCAGCAGACAGTGGAAAATCCACAAGCAGATGACTGTTGGCAATGTGAACATAGGAGCTCAAGCGGAGGTTGCCCTGGTGATGTGCTTGGCATTCTCAAAATCTGGATAGAAAGCTTCCCTGGATAATGGATGAAATCATCTGGTTAAAGAACAGGTTATGGAAAAGTCCCTATGTACACCAGCATTAAGAACCAAATGAAGCAAACAAAACAAAACAAAACAAACAAACAAAAAACACCTCAACATGTGAGTCTGAAAAGGACTTGAGAGGTGTGTGTGTGGGGTAGGGTAGAGAGGAAAATCATGCAATATCATTTTTCCCTTTTATTGATTCTTTTCTCACATAATATATCCTGACTACAGTTTTTCCTCCCTCTACTCCTCCTACTTTCTCCCTCTCCTTCTTCCACCCACATTACTTTTATCTCTCAATAGAAAAGAACAGGCTTCCAGTGGTATAGTAATATATAACAAAATAAACTATAATAGAATACAAAATCTAACACATCAAAATTCGAAAGTTAACAAACCAACAGAAAGAAAAAAAGGCACAAGAATCAGAGGTCTTGTTCACATACTCAGGAATCCCAAAATAATAAGAGCCTGTGCTGTTGGTGTTCTGTTTAGGAAGTTGTCTCTGTGCCAATGATTCAAGGCTCTTCCCCAGTTTTTCTTCCAACAGATTTAGTATGTCGGGTTTTATGTTGAGTCCATTTGGACTTTGGGTTGGTGCAGGGTGATAAATATGGATCTATTTGCATTTTCCTACATGTAGACATCCACATAAACCAGCAACATTTGTTGAAGATGCTGTCCTTTTTCTCTTATATGGTTTTGGTTCCTTTGTCAATAATAAAGTATCCGTGGGTGTGAGGGTTTATTTCTGGGTCTTCTATTCAATTCCATTGATCCAACATTTTGTTTCTATGCCAGTAATAAGCAGTTTTTATTACTGTTGCTCTGTAGTACCAACAGCACAGGCTCTAAGATCAACAATCAATAAATGGGACCTCACGAAACTGAAAAGCTTCTGTTAAAGCAAAGGACACTGTCATCAGAACAAAACGACAGCCTACAGAATGGGAAAGGATCTTCACCAACCCTATAGCTGACAAAGAGGGCTAATATCCAGAATATATAAAGAACTCAAGAAGTTAAACAGCAACAAATCAAGTAATCCAATTAAAAAATGGGGTATACAGCTAAACAGAGAATTCTCAATAGAGGAATATCAAATGGCAGAGAAACACTTAAGGAAATGCTCAATGTCCTTAGTCATCAGGGAAATGCAAATCAAAAAGACCCTGAGATTTCACCTTACACCCATCAGAATGGCTAAGATCAAAAACTCAAGTGGCAACACATGCCGGAGAGGATGTGGAGAAAGGGGAACTCTCCTCCATTGCTGGTGGGAATGTAAACTTGTACAACCACTTTGGAAATCAATGTGATGCTTTCTCAGACAATTTGGAATAGTGCTACCTCAAGATCCAGCTATACCACACCTAGGCATATATCCAAAATATGCTCAAGTATGCAACAAGGACATTTGCTCAACCATGTTCATTGCAGCTTTATTCTTAATAGCCAGAATCTGGAAACAACCCAGATGTCCCTCAACTGAGGAATGGGTACAAAAATTATGTTACATTTATACAATGCAATTAAAAACAAGGAAATCAATGCAGCCATTTCGATGAGACCTGATAGACTAGGATCAGATGGAAGGGGAGGAAGACCTCCCCTATCAGTGGACTCGGGGAGGGGCATGGGTGGAGAAGAGGGAGGGAAGGAGGGAAGATTGGGAGGAGATAAGGGAGGGGGCTACAGGTGGGATACAAAATGAATAAACTGTAATTAATAAAAAATAAATAACAAGGAAATCATGAAATTTGCAGACAAATGGTGGGAACTAGAAAAGATCACCCTGACTAAGGTATCCCAAAAGCACAAAGCCACACGCTATATACTTTAGACATATAATATAGGAGAAACACACTAAAATCTGTACACCTAAAGAAGCTAAGCAAGAAGGAGGACCCTGGGTAAGATGATCAATCCTCACTCAGAAAGGCAAAAGGGACCAACATCAGAAGAGGGAGAAAACAGGGAACAGGACAAGAGCCAACCATTGAGGGCCTCTGAAAGACTCTATCTAGCAGGATATCATAGCAGATGCTGAGACTCATAGCCAAACTTTGGGCAGAGTGCAGGGAATCTTATGAAAGAAGGGGGAGATAGAAAGACCTGGAGGGGACAGGAGCTCCACAAGGAGAGAAACAGAACCAAAATATCTGGGCCCACGGGCTTTTTCTGAGACTGATATTCCAACCAAGGACTATGCATGGAGATAACCTGGAACCCCTGCACAGATGTAGCCCATGGCTGCTCAGTGTCCAAGTGGTTTCCCTAGTAATGGGAACAGGAACTGTCTCTGACAAGAACTCAGTGGCTGGCTCTTTGTTCATCTCCCCCTGATGGGGCAGTAGCCTTACCAGGTCTCAGAGGAAGACAATGCAGCCAGTCCTGATGAGACCAGATAGGCTAGGGTCAGAGGGAAGGGGAGGAGGACATTTCCTATCCGTGGACTGGGGGAGGACATGGAGGAGATGAGGGAGTGAGGTTGGGATTGGGAGGGGATGAGGGAGAGGGCTACAGCTGGGATACAAAGTGAATAAATGTAATTAACAAAAAGTAAATAAATTTTAAAAAATATATAATGAGTTCTGAAAAAGGAATAATAATAAGAATAATAACTAAAGTGGAAGCCATAATGTATATGCAGAGTACCTGGTGCAGACCCATGTAGGCCCTGTGCCTTAGTATCTGTGCATTCAATATGAGCTTTGCTCATGTTGATTTAGAGGTTTTGTTTGTTTGTTTGTTTGTTGCCCTCCATCTGCTCTTTCTCTTACATTCTTTGTGCTTCCTTTTGTGCAGGGCTTCCTGAGACCTGACAGGAGGGATTGATGGAGACATCCTCTTTAGGGTTGAATGTTCCCAGGTCTCTCATTCTCTAAAAAATGTCTGGCTTTGTGTTTCTATATATTTTTCTATCTGTTGCAAGAGGAAGCCTCTTTGTTGATGACTGCATAAGACACTGATCTATGAGTATAACAGAATATCATTTGGAATAATTTTATCATTACATTTTGTTTATTTGTTTGTTTGGAGACCAGTAGTATTTGGTTTTAACCCTAGGTCGCTGGGCTACCTAGTATTTGGTTCTTGTTCATCCAAACAATGTTGGGTATTGGTTTCATCTTGTAGAGGGAGCCTTGAGTCAATTCAGATAGTGGTTGATTATTTCCACAAGCTTTGTGCCACCATTGCCCCAGTACAGTGGTTCTCAACCTTCCTAATGCTGAGACCCTTTAATATAGTTCCCTATCTTGTTGTGACCCCCAACCATAAAATGATTTCATTGCTACTTTATAACTATAATTTTACTACTGTTATGAAGGCTCTGTGTAGGCACCAGTTCAATGTTCCCATCTTCAGTGAGTTGTGTATGTGATGTCTTCAGCAATGGGACCTTGCTGTCAGTTTGAGAAGATCAACCTATTGTCTTTGTAACAACTGTGTTGTTTGGAATACCCATAGGACTCCTTTGGCCAACAACTCAATTAGATGTGACCCAGTTCCAGCACAGGAAGTTTCATTTGCTGTCAAGAGATGGTCAGCTGGGACTCTGTCTCCCTCATTATTTGGCAATTTCATTTATTGTGTATCTTAGGACATTTCTACTATAATAGGTTTCCATATCACCCCTCAAATGCTTCCTATTTTTAGCTGTTTCTCTCTGCATTTCCTCGCTCAATTCCATTTCTTTTCTCCTTCCCCACTTTATCCTCCCATTCCAGTCCCTGATCTCTCCATAATTATCTATTCTGTTTCCCTTTCCTAACTAGATCTATCTATATCCTCTAGTCCCTTACTCTACACATACTCTCTGTGGTTCTAGAGATTGGATACTTGGTTATCATTGACATAACAGCTAAGATCCACGTAGCATCTTTGTCTTTCTGGGTCTAGGATACCTCACTCAGTATGATTTTTTTAAAATTTCATCCATTTCCTGCAAATTTCATGATGTTATTATTATTATTATTTTTTTTTACCAGCTGAGTAATACTCCATTGTGTAAATGTACCACATTTTTTGTACATTTTTCTGTTGAGGGACAGCTAAGCTGTTTCCAATTTCTGGCTATTGCAATAGTTTCTGAAGTGCAGGGTAATAATGGCTTTGTGCAGTGGGACATATCTGTAATCCCAGCACTGGAGAGGCTGAGGAAGGAGAACTGCCAAGAACTTGAGGCTAGCCTGGGACACATGGTGAGGTCTAGGCCAGCCTGGGCTACAGCATGAAATACTATGTCAAAAATAAAAAAGAAAAAGAAAAAGAAAGGCATAAATGGAGGGAAATTCTAGAAGCATGTGACCAGTAGTCTCAAAGGTCATAGAGATGATAAAATAGCATTGGGTGGAGTTGGTTTTTGTTTGTTTTTGTTTTTGTCTCTCTAAATTAATGGGAAAAAGTCTTTGACAACTATACTTCAGACTAGGGGCTAATATGTAGAATAAAGAACAGGAAGAACTGAACAGTATAAAATAAAACTGTCAATGAGTAAGATAGCCAATGAATTGTACATACAGTTCTTAAGACACACAAACAGGCAATCAATATTTATAAAGTGTTCAAAATCCTTAGTCATCAGGACAATGCAAATTAACATTACTTTGAAGCTGCATCCCAACCCAGTCAGAATGGCTATCATCAAGAAAAAGAATGACAGCAAATTGTTGATGACAGTGTTGATAAAAAGATACCTGTATTTGTGAGTATGTAGATTCCTATTGTGACTATGGAAGTCAAGGGAGAGGCTTCTCAGAATCAAAAAAATAGAACTAACATATGATCCACTAATAGCACTTCTGAGTTTATACGCTAAGTACTCCATATTTTTCTAGAACAAGAAACTTGCACGTGCTCATTGTTTCTTTATTTATAATAGCAATGAAAAGGAATCATCCTAGATGTCCAACAGACAGATGAACAATAAAAATGGAATTTTACTCAACCTCAATCAAACGGATATGGACATTACTATACTAAGTGAGGTAGCTCAGAATCAGACATAAATATGTCCTCTTACATATACACATCTTAGCTTTTAATGTTTACATATATGTGAATGCAATTGTGGGTAAAGGCTGTGAAATTAGAAATAAGACCATGAGATAGGAAATAAAGACTTCAGGATGAAAGGGAGGGAATGAAATATGTGTGACATGAAAACGGAAGGATTACCAGGGGTAGAAAGGTATGGGGAGATAGGAGGTGGTGGAAAAGCAGGATAGGAGGATTTCTGAAAATGCCCTAATGAAACCTCGTACTTTGTATACTAATTGGAACTAACAAATAACAGTAACAAAACTAAACAAAAAAGAGTTCTAAATTCATACTCATGACTACATCTGAGTAGTTATATTTTATGTACATTTCTAAAACATTGATTTATAGATAATCTATGAATTACCATATAATATTTATAGTTAAATATGTAGTTATAAACACATATAAACAGAAATTTTTATCATATGGGTTATCTTTTACTTCAGATGGGTTCAATTGTTTCCCTGAATACCTCTGGATAAAACAGACACAGCACTTTTAAGATGTAAGTTTTGTTTTACACTGTGTTCCTAGGCACTAAATACTTGAGGATAAGTTGAATACCATGCCAGTAATCTAGAGTCCAGTTAAACAGAAAAGAAGTATCCACAAGAAAGCAGCTCAAAGCACTATGAGCCAAGGGCTTTCCACAGAAGGTCTGTCAAAAGGCAGGGACCATGGACTTGGGCCTTGCAATGCACTTAGTTGTAGGGTCAGCCTGAGTACTAAAAAATAAATATGGTTGAAAAAGACAAACAAACAAACAAACAAACATATGATTAAGAGCAGCAAACCCTGTAGAGAGAGTTACTACTGACTGATCATCAACCATCCACATATTTTCTTAGTCAACTTCTCCAAGCTTTCATGGAGTTATAGTGTCCTCTTTAGTGCCTTCTTTTTTAGACATGAGAATGTTGCAGCTAAGAGATATTAAAAAACAAGTCAGATGGAGGAATTCCGTAGCTTTTATGTCTGTGTCTATGCTGTTCTATCTAATTAATTTGTGTTTTCCTTTCTGTTGTCACTGTTTGCCATGCCCGTTCTTGATCACGCTGTGTCCTGAGATCTCTGTTATGGCTGCTTTTCATCCTGGATCACTTTTCCAGTTCATTCAGAGCTACCCAACACTGTATCTGCTACCAACCGACCTAGAATTTATCTTCACTAGAGCCAAAGGGATTGTAATCATTAAGCCTTTGTTGTTGTTGTTTTTGATTCCACTCAGCTTAATTTAGTGAGCCTTTTCTTCAGTTAAAATTCTACCATCAGTTGTTTTCAAGGAGACACAGATCCTCCTCCTTCTCATTGTTGGACTCTACTCCTGTGGAGATGAGACGTCAGGTAGCAGTTTCTACAGGGCAGAGCTCCTGTCTGCTGAAGTCTCAAGGTTTCAATTCACATCTTACAAGAGCGTATTGAACTCCTTGAACATCTCTATTTTTCAGAACTTTAACCTATGAGATTATAAAAATAGAAGTTTTTTTTTTTTAAAATGGTTTACTTAGGAATCTCTTTCCCTTTTGAGTGTTTTCTGCATACAGTTAAGCCTTCCAGTATGAAAGACCAAATTACAGCATGTGAAAGATGCAACTGCTGGCAGGACAAGACAGCTGCTGGACTTTGGCCTCAGCCCATGGGCAGCCTCTCAATCCCATCAATCTGAACAGTTTTAAATTCTGTTTCCTAACCCTTGTTGTTACCTGTCACCATTTTTAATGGAGATTGGACAATTGGTGCCGTGTTTACTGATTGAGCCTTCATTGTAAGTATACGAGAGTACACTGTGTGCAGGACCCAGCAGTCTTTCAATGCTTCTTGCAAATGATGATTCTAATGCTGGTAACACATTGATGATGAAGAAGCAAATGCTTTCTGTCATCTTGTTGCTCTTTGCAGAAAAGGTGAGATCTGAGTGTGATTTCAAGATGCTTGAGGAATCAAACTCTCCTAAAGTTCAGAAATGTCTTCTAAGGTTAATGTGAATTAACCTGAAAAAACTATCTTAAGTGGACATTGTATTAGTTATGGTTCTCTAGAGTAATAGGATGTATAGAATAAAACTTTATATCTACATCTATATAATGTAATACACACACACAAACACACACACACACACACACACACACACACACACACATGAAGGGGATTTATTAGTGGTCCAGCTAACCCAAAAGTGGCTGCCTATGAGCAAAAGTTCCAAGAATCCAATAGTTGTTTAGTCCACAAGGTTGTTCTCAGCTAGTCTTCAGTATATGCTAGATTCCTGAAAAAGTAGGCTCTAATGCCAGTGAAGAAATGGACTTGCTATCAAGGCCAAGAACAAGCAAGCAAAATGAGTCTTCCTTGTTCCATGTTCTTTGTATAGGCTTTCAGCAGAAGAAGTGACCATGATTAGAAGTGGATTGTCCCACCTCAAACAATCTGGATTAAAGGTGTGTGTGTCAGAGATCCAGATTAGAAATAGATCTTTCCATGTCAAATGATCCATCTAAGCAAAAATCTCTCACAGGTGTGCCCAGCCATTTTTGTTGTTGTTGTTTTGTTTTAGTTAATTCCAGATGTAGGCAAGTTGACAACCAAAATATCCATCCCAAACATGTACAGATCCTTTTTTATTTATTCTATAAACAATACTAAAATCCACACTTTATTATGTATTATAAGTAACCTAGTGATTTAAGGGATATGTATGAAGGAATTCTACATATGTCTGTTTAAATAAAGGACTTAAGCACCATAATGTACATTTTACTGGTAGGTTGTCAATAGTTGCTAAGCTTGTCCAAGCAGATTATGGCAGCAAAGAGGCCCTCCTATGTTTCAGACTCAATAAACTTCCTGCCCTGAGTCAGGCTGGTCCCTGGTTGTGTAACGGTGAGAGGCAAAAACAGACAGCAGCAAAGGGTGTTTAAAACACTGTGTCCTTTATTTATTTATTTTTATTAATTCCCATTACTAGGGAAACCACTTGGACACTGAGCAGCCATGGGCTACATCTGTGCAGGGGTTCCAGGTTATCTCCATGCATAGTCCTTGGTTGGAATATCAGTCTCAGAAAAAGCCAGTGGGCCCAGATATTTTGGTTCTGTTTCTCTCCTTGTGGAGCTCCTGTCCCCTCCAGGTCTTTCTATCTCCCCCTTCTTTCATAAGATTCCCTGCACTCTGCCCAAAGTTTGGCTATGAGTCTCAGCATCTGCTATGATATCCTGCTAGATAGAGTCTTTCAGAGGCCCTCAATGGTTGGCTCTTGTCCTGTTCCCTGTTTTCTCCCTCTTCTGATGTTGGTCCCTTTTGCCTTTCTGAGTGAGGATTGATCATCTTACCCAGGGTCCTCCTTCTTGCTTAGCTTCTTTAGGTGTACAGATTTTAGTATGATTATCCTATATTATATGTCTAATATCCACTTATAAGTTAGTATATACCCTGTGTGTCTTTCTGCTTCTGGGATACCTCACTCAGGATGATCTCTTCTAGCTCCCACCATTTGCCTGCAAATTTCATGATTTACTTGTTTTTAATTGCTGAGTAGTGTTCCATTGTGTAAATGTACCACAATTACTGTATCCATTCCTCCATTGAGGGACGTCTGAGCTGTTTCCAGATTCTGGCTATTAAGAATAAAGCTGCAATGAACATGGTTGAGCAAATGTCCTTGTTGTATACTTAAGCATATTTTGGATATATGCCTAGGAGTGGTATAGCTGGATCTTGAGGTAGCACTATTCCAAATTGTCTGAGAAAGCACCAGATTGATTTCCAAGGTGGTTGTACAAGTTTACATTCCCACCAGCAATGGAGGAGGGTTCCTCTTTGTCCACATCCTCTCCAGCATGTGTTGTCACTTGAGTTTTTGATCTTAGCCATTTTGATGGGTGTAAGGTGAAATCTCAGGGTCTTTTTGATTTGCATTTCCCTGATGACTAAGGACATTGAGCATTTCCTTAAGTGTTTCTCTGCCATTTGATATTCCTCTATTGAGAATTCTCTGTTTAGCTCTATACCCCGTTTTTTAATTGGATTACTTGATTTGTTGCTGTTTAACTTCTTGAGTTCTTTATATATTCTGGATATTAGCCCTCTTTGTCAGCTATAGGGTTGGTGAAGATCCTTTCCCATTCTGTAGGCTGTCATTTTGTTCTGATGACAGTGTCCTTTGCTTTACAGAAGCTTTTCAGTTTCGTGAGGTCCCATTTATTGATTGTTGATCTTAGAGCCTCTGCTGTTGGTGTTCTGTTCAGGAAGATGTCTCCTATGCCAATGGGTTCAAGGCTCTTCCCTACTTTTTCTTCTAACAGATTTAGTGTGTCTGGTTTTATGTTGAGGTCTTGGATCCACTTGGACTTTAGTTTTGTGCAGGGTGATAAATATGGATCTGTTTGCATTTTCTACATGTTACATCCAGTTAGATTAGCACCATTATTTGAAGATGCTGTCTTTTTTTCTTTTGTATGGTTTTGGCTTCTTTGTCAAAAATCAAGTATCCATAGGTATGTGAATTTATTTCTGGGTCTTCCATTCGAGTCCATTGATCTATCATTCTGTTTCTTTGCCAGTACCATGCAGTTTTTATTAATATTGCTCTGTAGTACAGCTTGAGATCAGGGTTGGAGATACCTCCAGACGATCTGTTGTTGTACAGGATTGTAAAACACCATGTCCTTAAGGACAGCTCAAAGGTAAATTATTTCCATCACAGGTTACTATTCTTTATCCTATGGGAATAAAAATTCATGAAGTGGGAAAAGAAGTTGGAAGCTCATTTATGGAGAGCTTGTCATGGAGGGAAAGCTCAGTCAGGAACCCCAGTGGACTGCCCCAACTTCCGCAGCCAATTTAGCTCACTATAAACCCATGCATTCATGCTCTGCTTACATTTGCTCTTGAATTAGGCTATTCCACTCATATCTGTTGGATGCTATAAGCATCTGTTTGGTGCTTCTATTTATCTACTACTTATTTGCTTTGCCTTTTTGCTTGCTATATACACCATAGGACAAGCACCCTAATGTTTGCTATTTGCAGAGGGCCCTGGAAACAATCCCCTAAAAATACTGTGAGACAAATGTACTGGAAAGTTAAATACAAATATAATTTTGAAGATCCAAACAGAAGTACAGTTTTATTTTGTCAACTGTTTGAAGGTATTAATTTTACAATAACTCAGATTATTACTTTTTTGCAATTTATTTTTTAATTTATTGCTTCCTCCCAATCCCACCTTTCCTCCCCCCCCCCATTCCACACTCCTAGTCCACTGATATGGGAGGTCCTCCTCCCCTTCTATCTGACCCTAGCCTATCAGGTCTCATCAGGACTGTTGCATTGTCTTCTTCTGTGGCCTGGCAAGGCTGCAACTCCCACCCCCCCAGGGAGAGATGATCAGAGAGCCTGCCACTAAAATCATTCCAGAGACAGCTCCTGGTTTTTCAAGGCAGGGTTTCTCTGTGTAGCCCTGACTGTCCTGGACTTGCTTTGTAGACCATGATGGCTTCCAACTTGCAGAGGTCCTCCTGCCTCTGTCTCCCTGAGTGTTGGGATTATAGGTGTGTACCACTTCGTCTAGCCATATCATTAATCTTAGAATCCAAACTTGGTGATTTTTAAGAATTTACTCCTTTTTGAGTGGATTGGTATTCAAAATGTTTTAAAACAGTTGCTAACATTTTACCACTGTATTCTAATCACATAATTAACTGTCAATATGTTCCATGTGTGGAAAGAAGTTTACTTGTGCTAAGTATTCATTATCTTCCTTTGAGGCTGTTTTAACAGGAATGGGAAAAAAATTGGCAAGAATGTAGGCTCCCAGTCTTATGCAAGCTGGCTTATATCCCACCTCCTGTGGGTAGAGCAGAAAATGGAAGGGAGAGAAATGGTGGTGCTAAATTCCTGCCCACGCCTCCAAATGGAACAAAGAAGGATGGTTTCTTGTTTAGAAAACCAGGAAGAGGAATGGTTGACCATCCATGTTCTAAGGCACCTTCATCTCTTTTCAAGAAAGAGTTACAGTTTCTCCTGGTCATCAGGGAGCTGGGTAGAGCCCTGCACCCTGTAAAGCACAGAGGTGGAGCCCAGCACCTGACTATCTTTTGGAATTTCATTTTTGGCCTTTTGTAAGGATTTGACTGTTTTGTCTCCAGTATGGCAGATTTTGAGTCATGAGCATGAAACCTACATGAATAGATAACCACTTTTCTCTTGGGAGTCCATTTTCTTGCCAGGCTGGAATAATTACTGCCATAGCCATTTGTGATAAAACAAGGTCACCTCTTCTGTTTTCTTTTCTGAATACACCATTTCTCTCTGCTCTCTACTGTGATTGAAGCCATCTTCATCACATCTGCTTCCTGACCTTGTCTTTTCAGCCTCTAGTACTACAAGCTCAAGTCAAGCTCTTTTATTTACAAACTATCTAGTACCAAGTGTTCTGTTCTAACAAAACAAAACAAAAAAACAGAACAAAACAACAACCAAACAAAGGCTAATATAAGATGATCCCTTGAGAGTGGAAGTGGAAGAGTAGCAGAGTATAGTGTGAGGTATATACATGATTCTGTAGGTGTCAGAAGGCCACAGGAATATACTTTAGTAGAATGACAGATCCCTCAGCTCCTGTACTCAGAAAACAGAAGGGAGAAAAATCATGTATTTGTTTATTGTTCTGCAACCCATAGCGAATCCAGCCTGAGTAAAAAAAACAGGGCTTTGATTTTTGTTATTGTTCTTGGCCTTAAATCAAGTTTTATTGTTTCAGCTTCATGTTCTACTAAATATCCAAATGGCTAACATACATTTTATTTTCAGTGGTGTCCTCTTTTCATTTGGAAAAGTAGTGTTGGGAATAGTAAGAATCAGTAAGAAGCATACTTTCTTGTCTGAACTCTCTGACCCCACATTTTCCACTGAGAAAAGAGAGGAATTCCAGTGAACACAGAAGCCAAGCCAAAGTTAATGTACCACAATGAAAATAAAGCTGTGAGATGGCTTTGTGAAAAGTGTGTGGAAAGCCATGTAGTAGGAGTTTGAACTTCATTCTCTGCATAATGGAGAGCTCTCAAAATCTTGGAGAGACAGTAGACATGAGCTTTTTATGAGTTGACTGAGTGCCCTTGCTTTTCGTATGGAGAATGGATAAGAAAGGGCTTTGAAGCTTCATGTCATCTCTCTAGACCAGAAATTCATCTCAAATACTACCAATGATGCTCTACAGCAGTGAAAAATGAAGGGTGTGGACTCTGGCAGATCCCAGAGGAAGAGCAAGGATTGCAAATCCACCATAACCAGATGTACCAGTTAAAAAGGTAGATTAAGTTCTTTAGCAAATATGGTTGCCCAAATTAAGGCAGTTTTGATATAAATGGGTCATGTTGGAAAAAAAGTTGTATGGAAGAAAGTATTGATGAAACATAATCAAACAAATGGCTAACGGATAGCTTGGAGAGAAAAACTCAGACACATGAATTATAAACCCAAGATTAAAGGAGACTATCAATAAATAAAATTCAACAGAAGAGAGAGATTTACAATTTACAATGTTCTTGTGGCTTCCAAGCAAAAATATCTAGAATACTGTAATCTTGGAGTTGGAGCTCAGAGAAAATATGAGATTTAAAAGTCATTGGCATGGTTAAAGTAGGGCAATGTGTCAGACGTGGATATGTTGCTTCCAGGCAGAGAACACAGCACAGTAGATTAGACACCTCAAGATTTAATTAATCATTAAGTTGAGGTTTTTCTAGGAAAGTGGCTGAGGAAGAGCCATCTGAGGTGGCTCTTTCATTTCAGAAGCCAAGAAAGATATTATACATGAAGTAGTTGCCTAAGATAAACAACCTGCAAAGGAGACCTATTTGGTAATAAAGAAGTCACCTATGTGATCTTGTGAGATCTTTTGAGAAAGCTGTTTCTGAAGAATGAGTGGCAGGAAGGAGAGCATGGTGTCTGGACTTAGCTGGGAATAAAGGAAGCAGAAAGGGAACATAGAAACTCTTCCCTGGGAAACATTAGTTGTGGGGGAAAGAAAGAAAACACAGTTTGAAAGAAGGAATTTCTCTTTTAGAGGGTTTGTTAGTTTTCAGAGTTTTATATCCACTGACTCACTTCACTCCTAAGACAACTCCAGAAGGTTAACAATGGCAAGTTAATACATTCAGGAAGAAATTGGGGCTAAGAAAGGCTCAAAGGCTTGTTCAAGGCCGTTCATAGCAAATTAAGCAAAAGAACCAAGTAGAGGATGCGAGTCCTTTGCTCTTAATTCAGGGGCCTTTCCATGGTGCCAAACTGAACATTTCTGGTATTGGCTCTTCTTGGATTCTGGAGGGTATGGAGTTCCATGCTAAGGGAATTTGACTTTGACTGAGGGACTCTAGAGAGAAGGTGGGAGGCTTCGCAGTAGGGAATGCTATGTTTAAGTCCATGCCGGATGGAAACAAATCTGGTAGCAAGATGTAGGATGTGTTAGAAGAGACGTCAGAAAGATAAGACAATTGGGACATGGCTTCAAGCTGGGACATATTTTTAAATATATATCCAGTCACACATTGACTAAGTTAGCTTTTCAAATGCTGTTTGGTTTTTGTTTAGAAGAAGATCTTGGTCAGGTTGCCAGTATTATTTTTAATAGGCTTCATATACACTAACATTTTCTTAAAAGAATTCTTAGGCTGAAAACATTTTAAAAACTGTATCTCCTGGGAACAGGCTCGTAGAATTATTAATTTGAGTAGATGTGTACAAGTGAGTGAGGAAGCCAGAAGTCATCTTGGGGCATCATTCCTCAGGGCTAGCCACCTTGTGTTTGGGGGTTTGCAAATCAATCCAGGCTAGCTGGAGAGTGAGTCCCTGGGATTCCCCTATCTCAGTTTCTCAAGTGCTAAAATACAAGTGTCAACTACCATATGTGGGTGATCCAACAGAAGTCCCTGTATTTGTGTGGCAAGCACTTTATAGACATTCCCCAGTCCTGTTTGCTGTTTTCATGGTTACTTTCATGGTTCCATTTCTGTTAATTATATAAAGTGTACTGCTAAATACATTTTACTGAATATGTCAAATTAAAGAAAAATATTGCTGGTTCTAAGACACAGGTCGGGTAATGCCTATAAAAAAGAATGTTTGTAGTTGTACTTACTAGTGACTAAGTTCAGAAAATTATGTATGCATTGACATAAGGGTTTAGATGAATATGAAATGAGGGCAGGGATAACAGACAAAAAAATAGGTTCTGATAGGTATTTTCAGTGAGTTAAAGGTTTGGGGTACATCCATCTCTCTACAGTATTTTCTGCATTGTTTCTTAAGATGCCCTCGGCTGCAATAATGGAAAATATTAAAAGTTTTAGGCAGCAAAATCAATTTGTTATTTCATAAATCAAGAACCCTGTGATAGGGTGGCTCTGAGGTTCATGGTCAGTGACTCATGAACATTAATAAACACTCAGCTTCCAACTGCTTTCCAGATGTAACATAGTGACCAGGCTACATGGTACTTCATGGCTTCCAGATGCCTGATGTGAACTGAGAAACACCATCATGAGATGCAGTATTTCCAGTGTGACAAGGACATCTGAGCTGAAGCATGAAGGATGAAGAAATGTTTCCCCAAAGGTGTGAGCATGGAAAGGTTTTTCTTCAGGACTCATTGATGACACATACACCATGTGTTCATTTACAAATCAGTTAATGCAATGGGAACTAACATTTGCCTAGACTAACCTATACAAACTAGGACTTGGTCTGTGAGCAGCCATAGATAATTTCCCCAAAGGATCAAATTCTCAAGAGAATGGGAGCTCCGTTGACAAATATGGCCAGTAGGTAGTCAGCCATGTCTTTTACAATTACTATGGAGAACTTAGTTTTCATCTAATACTTGTGGTTTCAACATTTCTCAAATTCATCTTTGCAAATAGTTGAGAAGTTCTTGAGACTGTGGTTCTTCACATCTGTAGAAGTCTTATTTAGCTCTTCTCTCCATGTGCTGAATTAGGGCAGAGCGAAATACTTCAAATGCAAAATCCACTTCTGGCTTAGTGACACACATTGGCGGCGCAATTCGGAAAGTCTGAGGGGGCAGAGAAAAACAGAGCTTGAATCATCAGATAATTAAATGGGACTTCCAAGAAATGGATTAAACCAAGAATCCCAAACCAGAAATATTTTCACCATATTTCTGACATTTCTAACACTAGGCTGAATTCCGCCTCTTCTTCCCTCCTCAGCTTTTACTTTCAGGTCTTTACATCTTGCTTTGTACTTTTTTCTTTTTGACATCAGTTTACCTGCTTGTTCTACCACCTTCCCTGAGATCTTACTTTACCACCTCCCTCATGCTCAGTTTCCGCCATCACAAAACATCAACTTTCCTAATTACCAACTTCATTTCCACTATTCTATGTGTACTCATGTTCAAGTTCAATGCCTGGATAAGCCAATTGCTGCTTCCCATTGTGCCCACCATTTTCGTAAGAATTTTAGGCTCTTCATTCCTTCATTATCTTCTGAGCCATCACTCTGTTCAGATCTCTTCCTTCTTTTGCCTCACAGCTTGGAGAACAAAGCCAACTGAACTACCCTCTCTCTTATTTTGCACACGTTTCTAGCCCAGTGTTGCTTCACTCATTTGGCCTCAGTCTCAGTGCTGATTATAGTAAATGAACTGCTTTGTTTCTACATACATGGCTGAGAAATATATGACAATCACACAGGAGACCCGAGTGACACTACCAGATATATGCAGTCTCCAACATCTCTTGGCCCTTGAGAATATTCTCTTCCTCTACCAGCTTCCTTTCAATTCTTTTAAACCTTTAGTTTTCTTCTTAGTTTCCTTTTCACCAACTTCTATGCTTCCCATTACATTTCATAAGTAATCATGGTTCCTATTTCCTTAAAGGAAATCGAACCTCCCAGACAAAGTCTTTAAACCAGTTTGTTCCCACATGCATTCTTTGATCTTTCCCAAAGGTTCAGAGAATGATGTCTTTACTCTTCAGTTCTAATCGGTCCACTTCAGCTCTTGACTCTGGATCATCACTTTCTTTCTAGGAAACATTGCCCTGTTCCCTCAACTCTTTTACCTTCATTCAACTTCGTCTCAACCAGTATCAGTAAGATGCTTGAATTTAACATAATCCTGATTCAGACACACCAAGCAGAAGTCTGAGTTGAGTCTCAGTCTCGTGCAGATGAAATGCATATACGTTCTTCCTGCTTTTACTCAACCTTATTTAAAAGTCTCCCTGAGGCAAGAATATCAGTCCTCGTTTAGAAAGACAGATGGGATGCGCATTGAACATATGACAGGAGTCTACTGAGCGCATTGGAAAGACTCTAACTAGCAGTGTTTTCAAAGCAAAGACTCATGACAAAACCTTTGGCAGAGTACAGGGAATCATAAGAAAGAAGGGGAGTTAGTCTGATGAGGAAAGGATAGGAGCTCCACAAGGACCAAATGTATCTGGGCACAGGGTCTTTTCAGAGACTGACATTCAACCAAGGACCATGTATGAATGTAACCTAGAACCTCTGCTCAGATGTAGCCTGTGGTAGCTCAGTAACCAATTGGTTTCCCATAGTGAGGGGAACAAGGACTATTTCTAACAGGAACTCAATGACTGGCTCTTTGGCCTCCCCACCCCCAAGGGAGGAGCAGTCCTGTTAGGCCACAGAGGAGAGCTTTGCAGCCAGTCCTGAAGCTACCTGATAAAACAGGATCAGATGAATGGGGAGGAGGTCCCCCCATCAGTGGACTTGGAAAAGGGCACGGTGGAGATGAGGGAGAGGGAGGGAATGGGAGGGAATGAGGGATCGGGACACAGCTGGGATACAGAGTTAATAAAATGTAACTGATAAGAAAAAAATAAAATTCAAAAAAAAAATTGTTTCAAAATTAAAAAAAAAAAAGTCTCCCTGACACTTACTGGCTTTTGGTCTTCACTCCATTGTTCCCTTAGACACATCCCAACTCATTGTAGCATGTGTTCTGTCCTATTAACTTTCTGATACCTGCAAGGCATAGGATCTATTGGGCATTTCCCAGGCCTTGTCCTTCCTGATTATTTCTGTTGTGCTTCACATTTGGGCACCCGTTTTCTGATCCATCTTGTCTTCTGCTTCAATAACCCCACAGTCCCCTTAATTCTTAACACACCATTGACCCTTTCATGTCTCCACCTTCTCCATTTCCCTTGTGTTTTCTGAAAGGAATTCTTTTCTTTTTGGGGGGGGGGTTTTAGCAATAAACTTTATTTATTATCATTTCATTTATAACATGTGTATAAACTCACACTTATATTACTACTTAAAATAATATGTAATTATAATCTATTACTGAATATAAGCTTTTGCTTAGTTCTATAATTAACTTCAAATATTGAATATCATTGATTAGAAAATGTGTCTATAATTTTTACTTTAAAAATGCTTAAACAATATTTTGCATTACAAAGAAAATTGTGCAGTGATTTTTTCATATTTATAATTGTGACTTTTCTCAAAGCATACAATCATTTGTTTTAAACATTTTTTTTTGTTTTTGCACAGGAATATATAATTTTACCAGTACTCTTCTTGTAAGACTCATACAGTTGTCCACAAAATATACAAATTCTAAGTTGTATTCAGTGTCACAGTCATTTTCTTTTCTTTTGAGTATTTTTTATTTTATTTTATTTTTTATCTATTTATTTTTTTATTATTAGTTACATTTTATTAACTCTGTATCCCAGCTGTATCCTGCTCCCTCATTCCCTCCCAACCCCTCCCTCCCTCCCTCCTTCATCTCCTCCCTGCCCCTTTCCAAGTTCACTGATTGGGGAGACCTCCCTGAAAGGAATTCTTTTTTTTTTTTTTTTTTTAATGTATATGTCTTATGTTTTATTTATTTATTTATTTATTTTTTACATTTTTTTCTTTATTAATTAGACTTTATTCACTTTGTATCCCCCCTGTGGTTCCCTCCCTCCTCCTATCTCAATCCCTCCCTTTCTCCACCCTCTGCAAGAAGGAAAAGAAGACCTCCCCTATCAGTGGACTTGGGGAGGGGCATGCGTGAAAGGAATTCTTAAGCTTCTCTTCACCTCACTGGGCTTCTCACTGGGACACTAGACTTCCCAGTTTTCCTCATTTTACCATTCGCATGCTGGTGACCACAAACTATAATCTTTACTCCAATCTTTGCCACCTAACCATATACCTAACTACCAAACCAGATGCTCATAAAAGCCTTAAATGGAGCACGTTCAAACAGGAATGCCCAAGTTAAGCCAAATCAGTCATGGGTGTTTCATCCTTGACTCTTGCTTATTCTTTAGATTGAAATATTATGCAGTTTTTTCCCAAATCATCATCACTGATGAAGCACAGACAGCCTCCTTAGTTCCTGCCAGACTCCCTAACTCCAGTCTTGTCTTACAGGATAGACTCAGAAATGCACTCACTAGGTATAAGACCTGGGCACCTTACTTAACTTCGTGGTATCTGTTTTCATTTATCCACACAGTACGGGACATAATAGTACTTTGGCTTATTGAGGTTATACAACATATTGAGATGAGTGACTGACAAGGTGACGGGATTTCTAGCTGTTCTTAGCCATCATCTCAAACTGATGCTCCAGCCATACCAGTGTGTGGACAGCTCTTGCGCTCTGCCATGCTTTTCCTCAAGCTTTGTCTATTTTCATTGTGAGTTAAGGCTCTGCTAGCCAAAATGACTGGTCTAGGCACCTGCTCTCTCTTCTTCCACAGCATCAACTTTTATATCTGCAGAAGAGATTTGTGTATAGTATTGCATTTTTGTATTTGCATGATTTTTTTTCTCCCATAAGCTCAAAGACAAATGAGATCAGAACATATTCATCATTGTTGCAGCAATGGTTCCTGGCATACCACCGAAAGAAAAGCTAAACAAGAGGGCAAATATTTCAGATCTTTGTAATTGAGGATTTTAATAACTAAACTACACTATTTTATAAGAACAGAAAACCATTCCTAGTGTTTTTTTCAGGCTGATAGCTGCAATTTCCTGATAAGCCTAAGGCAAGAAGTGGATCTTTCAGTATTCACTGTGTCATCCAGGAAGGGATCAGGACACAAGAAGAACGAGGAGTGTTTAAACTGCGTAGACATATTAAATTGCATTTATAAGAAAGAAGCCTGGTGTTCCGTTGCGCACTGGAGTGACTAAAGGTAGCAGCAATGCACTGTGTATTTCAAAAGTCCAGAAGAGAGTACCTTTGAACATTATAATATATATAATATTTGAACATTATAATATACATAATCAATATATCCTTGAGTACTTCCTAAATATTTGCAATGATGATGTTTCATAAAAGAAGCGGGAAAATTAAGAGGAAAAAGATTTTCAGTGAGCAGAAGTCACTCTCACTCCTGAATCTCTACCATGGAAAGCATCCTGGTGAGCGTCCTGAGGTTTTGGGATTTAGAGGCAGGTCGTGTTGTACATGATGATGATGATCATCATCATCACCATCATCACCATCTCATTCCTATAGCACGGGTTTAGATCGGGGTCCTGATAGTAGAGTGGGCATAACTTCCGTGAAGGGGGTAGGGTGAGTCCTGTCTTGGATTATTCTAGCTGAAGGTGAAGGACACTGTAAGGAGCTGATCTTGAGTTCTGCATGAGGGACCATCCTAAGAATGGCTATGATTGTTTTCTCAGGGGTTAGAACTAATTAATATATAATGCA